>NC_081422.1:2976290-3316915 GCF_949786415.1 Peromyscus eremicus | reverse complement strand
AAAGAAAAGAAAAGAAAAAGACTTTCTGCAGTGAACCATAACTACACCTAATAGCAACTTTGAAGTCTCCAAAAAGATGATGTAAACCCATAATGATGATTCTATCAGGACAATGATAAGAGATAGAGAAAAGAAAGGATAAAAGGATAGATTATTGAATCTACTTTGAAAAAAAAGGGAGGATATAGATATGATAAGATAAAAAGGTAGACTATTGAATCTACCTTAAAAAAGCAACTACTAGTTTCAAATATTTTACATTGGATTGGATTTTTATAAATTGTATACAAATTGTATATATTGATACAAATTTGAGATTGATTTTGTTAGAAAATACTGTACTCTTTCTACTCTTGTTCAAGGTATTGTACCTATACAGATCATTTAATAGCATAATGAAAATTGCTAGTCCCTGAAAGCTATTATCAACTAATTAGGATATAAAGAATTGTAAGTTATTATTCAGTCACCTATTATATTCGAACTTGTAGTCATATTAGATATGTTTTCAAGGTCAAACAGAAATATATTTTAGATTGACAAGTCATCTTCAAATACTTCAGAGGTCTGTAGAATATGGCATTTAAGATGTTTTTAAAACATAGATTCTTTTTTTATGACTATGAGACATGTCTGCCCCTGGCAGCACCAATCTGCTTCAGAGAAGATGATGGGAACTGAAGAAACTCCATATGGAGTTTCCTTGCTTTGTGGCAAGTTAGCCACAGGGCAAGAATTCCCTTGCTTTGACTGCTGACAGTATGCTGTCCAAAATGAACAAGCGGGACACAAAAGGAAGAACTGCCAAACCTTGCCAAGAGAAGGTAGAAAGACCCCTTACAAAATCCTGCTTCATAGATGAGTCTGTCAGATATGCTAGGCTTGAAGGCCAAAGATGGATGCCCTGATGTTGCAGAGAGATCTTTGGTGACTGTCCAGGCAGCCAGCTATTTTTGTCATTTCTCACATTTTTTGGAAGTCACTTGTTTGCCCTTTCTGCTTACTTAGGTAATATTTTTTCCCTCTCAGGTCTCTGAGAGAGTTGAAGATTAGATAGTTATATAGTTTTCCTTGTTAACAAATTCAGAAATGAAACTCATGAAAGAGGTGTAAAGTGTATAAGACTGAAAGACATCAAAAGATATTTGGGGCTGGTAATACAAGTTAGGATAGAAAGTGAATTAGGTACATTTTGGACTCACCAAAATAGAATAAATAATGGAGTATTTGCTCTGAATTTGTCAAATGTTAATGGACTGGACATTGTTAATGTAATTCTTGACTATATATTGTATATAGTTATTGTACTTATAGTATATAGTTTTATATATTAGTTTATATATATATAATATAAAACCTTCTTTTATTATTTTAGACAAAAAAGGTGGAAATGTGGTGATATATTGTGTATCCTAATAAACTGGCATGAGGATGAGAGGATAGAGCCAGCCACTAGGTTAGACCTAGAGGTCAGGCAGTGGTGGTACACACCCTTAATCCTGTCACTTGGGAGGCAGAGATCTGTCTGGATCTCTGTGAGTTCAAGGCCACATTGGAAATAGAGCAAGGCAGTGGTAGCACACACCTTTAATTCCAATACTGGGAAGCACACATGCCCTTAATTCCAGGAAGTGATGTCTGGGCAGAGAAAGGTATATAAGGCATGAGAAAATAGGAATTCACTCTCTTCAGATTGAGTATTTCGTAGAAGTAAGAACTAGTGGCTGGCTGCTCTGCTTCTCTGATCTTTCAGCTTTCACCCTGATATCTGGCTCTTGGGTTTTTATTAAAAGACCATCTAAGATTCAAATAGCAACAAGCCATCAAGGGGCTTGTAATGGGAACGTGTAATAAGGTATCATCATGGAGAGTGGTTCTGTTTTCAGAGACAGGTTTTATAGATCATGAGATCAGCATTACAGCATCTACATTAAGATTTTAAGAGTAATATTTTGTGCTGGGCAGGGGTGTCGCATACCTTTAATCTCAGTACTCGGGAGGCAGAGCCAGGAGGATCTCTGTGAGTTTGAGGCCAGCCTGGGCTACAGAGTGAGTTCCAGGAAAGGAGCAAAGCTACACAGAGAAACCCTGTCTCAAAAAAACAAAGTAACATTTTGTGAATATTCAATAGTCAGTGTTTGCACTATTGATATCTGAGTTGTCTGTTGAGTTGCTTCTCATCCTGTATAAGTAGAACATCTTGCTCCATAATTGATAGAAATGTCCACTAATGACATTGACAATACCAGGGTTTCCTTATGGGACTGAGCAGCCAACCAATTGTCTCACCTACCTTTCTCTTTCTTCTTTGCTAATATGTATTCTTTTCTAATAAAAAATTATCTGCATTGGGGGCAAAATGTTAAGTAAATTGCAGAAAATTGGCAAGAGTTTTATTTTATTATAAATAGAATAAATAGAAATATTCTGACCATGAGATGTGAGGAATATTCCAAAATACAAAGCCCTTTGTGTTCCTAAACAGTGGTTTAGTTCAGGTGGCTCCAGTTGGGACAAATTATAAAATAGAATTTTGATTATTCTTCCATTTCACTGATTACTTTGAATCTATTCATTTGTTCTCTACTAAGATGGAAGAATACAGTATTATTGTTTCAAATTGAACATTATTATCATTGTTTTGCCATTCTGAGGAAACTGATGATAAATTCTGTTAGCTCTTTAACTTTTTCTCAGTTTCTTATTGGAATATGAAAACTAATGAATGAACCCAGTGTTTATATCCAACATGACTGATGTTAATAAAAGATTAATGCATGGGTGAAGAGCTTGACATTCTGCTATTTCTTTTATCTATAAACAATATTTGTTATTTCAGTGTCAGAAGAAATTACATCTGAATACTCTGGAAAACTTAGAGAAGTAAAAGTTTAGAACAGAGAACCCCAGAACCCCACACATGAGGGTGCTGAGATGGTCCTGCAGGGAAAGGCCGCTGCTCACAAGACTGAAGACCTGAGCTGTAATCCTGGGACCCACATGGTGAAAGGAGCACTGACTCCTGAAAGCTGTCCTCTAAGCTCCGTGTGTGTGTGTGTGTGTGTCTGTGTGTGTGTGTGTGCATGTACACTCACACAAACAAAGAAATAAAAAACTTAACATGTATCTATCGCACAGAAGATCTGATTAATGTATTATTTTTGCATGTATTGAAATATTATGCTGAACCCCATTAATACGTACAATTAATACATGCTAATAAAATAAAATTGTTTGTGTAAAATTATAAAACAATAACCCAGCAAGAAGCATATCCTAATTATTAAGTCGCTCCAATGGGTTTCCTTTAACATCCTTTGCTTTTCATTTCATGGTTTCTACCTTCTCTAACTTAGCTCTTGTCCCCAAATTCAGGCTTCCTCTAAAACTATGTCATTTCAGTCTATATATATCCTACAGCTGGGCTGTCATTCCTGCCAGTTAAGCTTGTCATTTAACCACAGTGGCTCTTGACCTCTGTGGTTTTCCATGGACCATCTCTGTAGCTACTGAGGTAACATTCACCTTCAGATAAATTCTTTATAGTAACCTTGTAGATGTTACTTCTTCACTTTTTATTTTTAGGGCATATTTATTTACATAAATAAAATTCATTTACCTTAGCAATTATAGGTCTAGATTTATTACCCAAGAAAATTAAGATTTAAACTCCTTGATCTGGTTTTGGGCAGATTACTATAAATATTTTTTAAAATTCTTATTATTTAAATACAAAACATCTTTTCATATAGCTCTATAGGCATCAGTCAATATGTAGAAGAAAGGATTTGAAATTAAAAGAACCAAGAAAACAAATGACTTGTCCTATTTCGAATACTATGGAGTACATACTGTGTTACTAACTTGCTAAAGATTTTTACTAGGATAAGTCAGCCATGTGCTAGGGTAGAATCCTTAGACCTCAGTTTTTCTTGTCTGCTCTGCTTTAGTTTTTCTTTTTGCCTATCTAGAAAATTTTTTGTTGAGTGCTGAACATGATGGGTCAAGTAATGAGACCTGTAGTCAGAGGACCCATATCGAAGATTTTATGTTAATCCACCTGAGAGTGAATTGTATTTAATTTCTGTGGGTATCTGTGATTTGTCCAACATCCTTCTCTCTCCCATCACTGCTGACAAAGGAAGACAAAGAGCTGCTTAAGTACAGTGTGTTTTTGCTCCCTTTTCTGTCCTGATGTGCCATTATACCAACTTCCTGCTGACACAGGTTATGTGCGTTTTCTTGGGGTGATGTGAACACCTGTTTTCCTATTCCAGAGGAGACACAGGCCATAAACCTAAAAATTCCACCTAATTTTATTTAGTAAACTGGTAAGGGATTTTTGTTTTTGGTTTTGGTTTTTGGGTGGTTACTTATCCTAGCATGGATGAGGGATTACTTACAGAAACACAGATGACTCAGAGGCAGCTGCATCTTGGTTGATGGCTGAGGAAAGCTGTATCCTTGGATGTCCTGCATTCATGTCAGGTGGCTTCACTGGTTATTGGCTCTCTTCTCCCCAGCAGTTGGTACTTGATTAAGAACTTAGGATCTCGTGAATCTTTTAAGCTTTAAGAGCTTTCACTGTCTTGCTAGCTGCTTTATGTCCTGGCTCTTTTGAGTCATCTCCCTACTTCAGGAAATGGTGTTTAAATTTGGTAGGAAAAGCTGTACAACAACACAAGGGTAAGAATAAAGCAGAAGGAAATATTCTATAATTTTATAAGGAAATCTTGGGTCTTTTTGGTGTCCCTAGGCCACCTTATTGTGGCCTTCATAGATAATCATTGTTATTTTATTTTTGTTATAGGTGAGACAATAGGTGATCTCACATTAGCCTTACATACTGATAATTCCCCATTCTGTAAAAATCTAGTAAATTTTTCTTTAACAATTAGGAAGAAATGTTATAGAGAATCTACGGGGTAGTCACACAAACTAACATTCTTCTTTTCTCAGAAATGCAGTGAGTGCTTCCTCAATTGTCACCATGATGACCCAGTAAAATTATTATTATTATTATTATTATTATTATTATTATTATTATTATTATTTATTTTTGTTTTTTTGAGACAAGGTTTCTCTGTATAGTTTTGGTGCCTTTCCTGATCTTGCTTTACAGATCAAGTTGGCCTCAAACTCACAGAGATCCGCCTGGCTCTGCCTCCAGAGTGCTGGGATTAAAGGCGTGTGCCACCACCCCCTGGCTAGTAAAATTTTTTAATGTAATTTTTTTATTGATTCTTTGGAGATTTCACATCATGCACCTTAATCCCACTCATCTGCCCTTTAACCTTGTAGTGTTCTCCCTAAAGGAAAACTAAAAAAAGAAATAACAAAAATAAGATAAAAAATAAAAATAAGAATATTTATTAAAAAATAAGCAAGCAAATAAACAAAAAACCAAACCAAACAAAACAAAACCAAGGAAAAAACTCTTCACTCCTCTGTCTTTCCAACCTCATCTTCACTTCATCTTAGTGGCACTGGGAGCTGCTGTGTGTCATGCAGTAGACTCTTTTGTCCAAACAGCTTTACTTGCAAATGTTGACTGTGTAATGTGTTGTTGGTCAGATTCAAGGCCTCTGGCTTCTGGTACACCATTAATAATGTACCCTCACTACATCTCCTCTGGGATATGCTGCTGTTGCCCCAAGCCATTGAGATTCTGTGGCTATGGTTACATAGGACCAGTCCCTTTATGCACTCTATCAGGTCATAGATGGGGAAAATGTTGAGGAGTGCCCACTCAAAGACCTAGATGTGTGCCCAATTAGTAGCTGAAATGGTGCTGCTGGGACCCCCCCCCCCCCCTTAGGTGAGGGGCTAGGACAGCTCTCCAATACCCATGATGAGAGGTGGGGCCAGCTTTCCCAAGTTGGGGGGAGGCAGCTTTCCTATGAAGGGTGGGTCCAGCTTTCTTATGCTGGGGTCAGCAGGGGTCCATTATCTCAGGGTGGGATCAGCTCTCTGCAGTGGAGGTGGCTCTCCCCAGGCCAGTGATGGGCATGACCAGTTCTGCATGACCCTAGTACTTCAACACATAGTTCAACACATGGCCCCCTGTGGTAACACAGGGCAACATATATCAACACAGACCCTAGCTGCAGCAGGACCATGGACCCAGACATAGCCAGCAAAAGCAACCTGGGCCTGGATGTCACCATGGCCCAAGGTAGCAATGCAGGCCTCTTAGATTTGCATGGACCCAGCAGCAGCATGGTCCTGGACATGAACCTCCATAGGACATGAATCATTTTGCCTCTCTCACTCTCATAACCCACCATATATTTGCTCACTTTAATGGCACCCAACTGTCTGGCACCACAGGGAACCAAGTTGGCCGATGGTTTCTTCTCTCCAAAAAGTGCAAATAGCCCCAGGCAAGTGTGTACTGGTAGAATTCTTTAGTGGTAAATGCCTATGATTGTTCTTAAAGGCTCAGCCTCTGGGTGTTCAGTGTCATGTTTATTCACAAGCATTAATCACTCACGTATCATTAGGCATGTCTTCTGTGTGAGGCTCTGATCTCTTCATTTCTAAGCCGATAAGAAACCAATTATGAATCTTTGGGTTTACCTGTCTCTTCAGATTGTGTACAGTGCTGGTTTGCTTATGACCACATTGACTATTATTCTCCATGTATCCAAAAAAACCTGTTGACTTTCAATTCGCTGAGCTTTTCAGTTTGTTTAACATAGTCCTTTTGAAAGGCCACAAGATGATTTTATAAGTCTTTGTATATGTGATATGAGACTGCATACCTGTAAACTATCCTTTACAAGAATTATTATAAAATTCCAAATATGTTCAAAATTGTAAAGAGCAATGTACAATTCAGTGTACTATTCAACAAATATACTTGCTTTCTCCCCACTTATCTTATCTGCTCTTTTTTCCCCAATCTGTTCTTTTAAAATGTCTTCTTTATTTGAATCCTTATAATCAACCCCAGTAAGCGTGTTGATCTGTATATAATAATGGGACATCTTGAATGTCAGCTACTTGAAATTACCTCCAGCAAACAATTTCAGATATTATTTTTCAATTCAGACTCACTCAAATTTTCAGAATACATGTAAAAAGCAGACAGATTTGTTACCAGAATTCTAGACATAACTGGTTTCAGGCCCGGTCCTCAGTACAGTCTTCATGGCCCTCTTAACATCACAGGAGCTCAGCCTCCACTGTCACCATTTCTCCTGGCATTCTGGTCTTTTCAGTTCAGAACAGGATGTCCTATTACATTTGCTTCCAGCATCCTCGGCTGCTCTGGCACAGGTCTGCAAATTCTTCTCCCGACTCCCACTGCCAGCTTCAATGGCCTGGGAACGATACTGCCAAGTTAACCACCACAACAGCTCCACTACACAGAGCCATTTTATACATTCATTGTTTTTCATTACCCCAAACAAATACCTGGATGAAAACAACTCAAGAAAGTTATCTTTGGACATTGTTTGCTGTTATTATTCTTAGTGACAGGGAGGGCATGGGGATAGAAATATGTGGTAATTGGTCACATTGCATCCATATTAGTAAAGAGGCTAATTCTAGTTCTTCCCTTCCTCTCCTTTTATTCAGTCATGACCCCAGCTCATGGGATAGTGTCATCCATATGTTAGATGGCTCCTTTCTACTTTCTGGAAATTAGCTCTCATAGACAAACTCTAGGTGTGTTTCCTAGGTGATTCTAAGTTCAGTTATGTAGAACACAAAGATATCCATCACAGATATCCAGATGATATTATTTTGCTTTGGGAAAATTAATTTTATAAAATGCTACATATCAAGCTATCAAGGAGAGTTTTTGCTTTATTACAATTACTGTGATAACCATAAATTCTATATGTTTCCAATTTTGCATAAGTCAATGCTATGTTGTTTACCATGATTCTATCAAGAATACCATAGAGTGACTATAATTTAATTCATCCTCCTGTGGAATACCTGAATGCCCAGGAATAATTAATTTGGACATTATTTACAAGTACTTGGTGAAGCATGTGTCACTGATTTATGCAGCAGCTCAAGGTCTTACTCACAGCTCACAGGAACATGAGATGCCATCAGCACAAAGTCAGTGACATTCTGAATACCTGAAACTGTCACATAAGGCTTTACATTTACTGTGTGAGAGTTTTTCTTGGATCTCTGAGCACCAGTAAATGAAAGCATCTTTATCGTACATCAGAGAGATTTAAATAACTATTAGTATTTATCATGTAAATTACCTCGTGTCTCCTTCTGGGTCTTGTCATGAATTCATCTGTTAAACTCACATCCAATCACAGATCTCATCTTAGTCCTGGTCCCCAGTCTTGTTGATGTGCTTGGACTATGATGCCTGAATTTCTGTATTAATCTGATCCATCTATGCATATTCTACTATAATCAAAGCATGCCACCCATGTTAGTTACTTTTCTCATTGATTGATAAAACACATGACAAAAAGCAATGTTATGGTAGAAGTGTGGTGGTGTATTATGTCCCCCAATATACTGTGTCTTCCAAAAAATTTACCTGAGAATCACAGGAAAAAACCAGCCACTATATTAACATAGAAGTCAGGCAATGGTAGCACACAGCTGTAATCCTATCGCTTGGGAGGCAGGGATATGTCTGGATCTCTGTGTGTTCAAGGCCACACTGGGAACAGAGCCAGGCATGGTGATACATGCCTTTAACCCCAGCACTAACCATAGAGGTCTGGAGGTCTGTACAGACAGACAGGAAGTGAAAGAGCTGGGCAGGAAGAGAAACTGATGTAGCTGGGCTGAGAGAGCAAATGAGAGAACAGAACAGAAAAGCATATAGGTGTGGGTAGACAGGAAGTAGCTCACTTTTGGAAGCTGCAGAGTTGGTGAGGTGAGGTTAGCTGTGGCTTTTCCTATTCCTCTGATCTCTGTCAGGCTTTAACCCCAATTTCTGGTTCTGAGTTTTTTATTAATAAGGCTATTTAGCAATTCATCTACAAGGAAGTATTATTTCACAGTCCTGAGGAGTGCAATCCATTGCAGTGGACAGGCATGGTAGAGGAAGCATTGTGGTCTCTGGTGCTCACTACAAAGTAGAGAACGGGAAGTATGCAGGTGGCTTTCCTTTTCCTCTTCTTATTCACTCTGGAAGAGCGGTCATAGGATCATGCTTTCCTCATTCAGAATGTGTCTTCTTGGTTAAACTCCCTGGAAACACTCTTAAAGACATTCATAATATATTCTTATTTAATGTCATGTGTGTTCATTAATCCATTCAGACAGACAATCAAAACTGAACAGTATGCATCCCACAACTTCATCTGGTATTCTTTTTTGAAGCTTTCAGTTTGGAGTAGAAATATTGACCAACTATAAGAACTCAGATAATCAGGTCTCCACTTGGCATCCAAGTCTCACTTCCCATCAACTTTCCTCATTACTATACCACAGTAGAAACAAAGGATTGTTACCACTCAGAGACAATAACATGACCACCCTGAGCTCATTATTCATACCTATGATCCCATTGGTTGTAACACACATATCCCTAGCTGTGTCCACAAAACACAGAATCCTCAATAATCCTATGTCAAACCTCTCTACTTTTCCTTCTTTGACCTAAAATATAATTGTTCACTGTTTTCCATGTTTCTGCTTACTTTAAAATGATTCTTACTTTATATTAATTGCTAAAATTATTTCTATTTCTGCTCTTTAATTTTATGAGGTAGACTATATAATGTGTTCCCTTTGGCAAAGCTGGAGAATGCAGTACATAGATGCTCGTTAATCCCTGAAACACTAACACACTGAAGAGGTAGTTATGTGGCAGCACAGGTGCCCCTAGAGGGCAGCCCTAGAGAACGGATTGTAAGTGCTGCAGCCAACCTGCTATTGCTATGTGCATTGGAGACACTGAAATTGAGTTCCTGTGCTTATAAAACAAATGCTTTTACCAAATGAGAGCCCCCCATTCTTCAATTTTTAGGTAGAACCCAGTGTTCTATAAATCTTGAGCACTCATGATTAATGGGCAAGAAATAGTTCAAATCCACACAATTTCCTTGTATTCTTTCATAAACTTATTTGTGAAAAAATTAAATTTATATCTCAATACAGGATACTCACTGCTATACAGACCATTAGATTGTCATCTCTTCATCAGGATTATTGAACTAATTTCTTCAATTTTAAATATATTTTTAAGTCTTTTCCTTCAGCTCATTTTGCAAACACTAAATGTACATAGTCACTGTACGGTGCGTGGAAGTTAGTAATAAGTTTGAGGAACACTTGTGGGAGTCTGCCAGAGTCCAGCTCCAACCTGCTCCCACCTTTTGAAGGGTTCTTGGGTGGAGGAGAGAGGAATGAGGAAATATTAGGTAGAAAAATACAAGGAGACACAAATATAGAAGGAGATAAGAAAGACAGAGGCATAGATAGCTTCGGGAGGGCCCTGGGTCAATATCCAGCTGTGGTGATATTTTATTTGTACTCTAAGAAATAAGGCTTGCCTGGGGATCAGAAGATAAAGCCAGCCACTATGTTAAACATAGAAGTCAGGCAATGGTAACAGAAGCCTTTAATCCTAGCATTCAAGAGTCAGAGATTTATCTGGAACTCTGTGAGTTCAAGGCCACACTGGGAACAGATCCAGGCCTCGTGGCACACACCTTGAATCCCAACACTAGTTAACCATAGAGGTTTGGAGGTCTGTACAGACAGATAGGAAGTGATGTAGCTGGGCGGAGAGAGGAAGTAAAATGGCAGGGCACAGAAAGGTATATAAGGCGTGAGTATACAAGAAGTAGCTCTCTTGGGCTGAGGATTTCCTAGCAGTAAGAACTTGTGGCTGGCTTGTTCTATTCCTTTGATCTTTCAGCTTTTACCGCAATATCTGGCTCCGCATTTTCTATTAATAAGACAGTTTAGCAATTCATGTTATACCCAGCCACCCAGATCTTTATTCAAAAGGACTTTTTATAATATGCCAAGGGGAGAGGCAAAAGACCTCCCCCTTGCACAGTCAAAGCACCACATATAGTCAAGTGTAGACCCTTCCAAATACCTGATAACCATGTCCATGGCCAAATCATCTCATTATGCTATGCAGCCCTGCTGGGTAAAGCAAGCTCAGATTCTTTGACCCTGAGTAAGGTCTCACCGGAAAGCCTCTGTGGGCCACCACAAACACTGATACATCCAATTTTCTATGTGCATAAAAGACAATGTTACTGTTACCATAAAAACTAAAGATATATGGAATGCTAAGAAAGGCTCTAATATCTCTTCTGTTAGTGAGACAAATGTTTAGGGGTTTATTTAAATAAGCTGATTTTTCTTGACTCTCCCACTCATCAGATCAAGACTTTATGATCCCCACATTGATATTTATTACTCTTTCCTAAATAACTCCATGGTGGGTAAGTGAAGTTTATAGGCAGTGTCAAACGTTGTAAATGAAATACTTAAAAACAAAATCTTACCCTTGAAAGTATAACTCTCCTTTCTATCTGGATGCTCTGAGATCAACATGACATACACAAGCGGACTCTTTTCCTTCAGCATATGCATGCTCTCATACATGCTTATTTTTTTTGTTGTTATAATCTACTGGTTTGGCAGACAGATGATCTGTCTCCAAACCTTCTCTTCACTAGGGCCCTATTCTTGTTTCCAAGCATTTTTATTGATTCCTCTCTTTCACGTGTAATTGTTTTACCCACTTCTATCTTTTAATCTTCTAACAGTGGCTTTTCCCTTTCCCTCTACCTCTGTTTTTCTCTGTTTTCTAAACAAAAAGCAACAACAAATGCATTTCACTGATTTGATCTTGGACACGTAATCATAGCTGCTGTGAATTCATATAGGTAACAGTCACATCATGTCCTGGAGACAACTACTCACAGTGTCACTTCCCATTCTCTGGCTCTCGGTGCCTTAAAACTTTAACTTGATATGCTAAAATTATAAATCTGTTTTTTTCTTTTCTTCTTTAAAATTTCTCATCCCCTAAATTGCATACAGATGTACCTTTTGGTTTTCTTCTTGTATTAGCTGAGTGCTGGGCAAGCAAAGGGTTTTGTCTCCTTAACAGATTTCCAGGGGCCCAAACTGACAGCTGCATTCTCCTTGACAGATTTGGGGGGCCCAAACTGTCTATCTTCTCCTCATCAAATATCATAAAGATATCCAACATGGAAGTGGTGGGGGTGATGATAAGATTACTCATATTTTAGAGGGAAACAGCAAACAAACATTAGTCAGAGAAAAGATGACAGTCAGCAGGGTGAAATTTGCATCGGACCCTTATGTCTTGTGCTTATTGGGGGATTTCCATGTTTTTTTAGGCCACAGCTGTATGCCCATATGATGTCTCCAGACAAGGGACAGCATTCAGGAGCCGAACCTTGGTTCCACCTCCTTGGGGGTCAATCCTTATATGGAGATACCTGGCAAACTGAAACAGAAAACAAAATGTTTTAATGGACAGGTAGACAAACATGACAGACAACACAAAAGAAGGAAAGAAATGGGGGTCCCAATGCTTACCTGCTCGAGGGACCAAAAGAACACACTGAGAGGCCTTCTCACTGAAACACACCATCTTGGGGATGCTGTCAAGCACTGCGAGTGAAGGGAGGGAGAAGATCAGAATCTGCACTGGGAAAGAAAAAGTAACAAAAGTTCCACATTCAGGCACAAGATGCTGCTGGATCTTAATAGCTCAGACACCAGGAGTCAGATGAAGGCAAACAGCAAACTCATTTATTCAAAGCAAAATAACCAGTCTCAGGAACACAGGTGAGAACTTTGAAAATTCTACAATTTTCCAAAACCATCCCAGGAAAGAAAGATTTTGCCTGGAACAAACTAACACAGCATTCCAAATATGCCAGTGGTCATGGTTTATGCAATACAATTCCAGGTTTGACTCACAACAATAACTTACTTGTCTTATTCACACACTATCATTTTCTTTTTCTTTTGTAATAAAACTGCTAGAATCCAGTCTCAAGTGTGTTCATAGGGAAGGACCCAAGACCTGCCCTTTCTTTCTGTGTTCTTACTGTGATGACAGGCATAAAAATGACAAAGAAGAAACAAACACAATCAAATATCAAATGCTGACTAATACTACAATATTGCTGGGAACTAGTATTTTAGGGTGGGTTACTTTTGTTTATGTTGCATTTGTTTAACTCTGTGAAGCTGTGTTATTATGCCTGTCTACAATACCTGATGGTTTAATAAAAAGCTGAATGGCCAATATCAAGGCAAGAGAAATCATAGATGGGGCTGGCAGGCAGAGAGAATATATAAAGGGTGAAATCTGGGAGGAGAGATGTAGGAATGATAGAGAAGGAGGAGGACTTCAGGGGGCAGCCACCCAGCTACACAGCAAGCCATGGAGTAAGAGTAAGATTTACAGAAGTAAGAGAATGAGAAAAAGCATAGAGGCAAAATGTAGACGGGATAATTTAAGTTAAGGAAAGCTAGCAAGAAACAAGCTAAGATAAGGCTAGGCATTCATAAGAAAAGCCTCTGTATGTTTATTTGGGAGCTGGGTGGCAGGGCCCCACAAGAGTTAAAATGAACAACAATAGAGTATCAGAAATTCTAACACTCAAAGTGAGACAAATCTTGAAAAAATGTGGAAATTTCAAATAAGTTTTTTATAAGCTTGATATACAAGACATCTTACATGTAAACATAACCCAAAGGTATAAGGTCACTACACACATGCCATGGAAACAAGGAAAATACTGAAATAATGGATTTCTATCTTAAGAATGTAATTTTAAGATAACCCTGTGAACTAATTCAGCAAAATCTGAAAGCATAAATAAAGCATTTGAAATGTGTAAGGAAGGGGCTTTTGAAGTAGTAAAATATAATTGATTATGTATGTTAGAGAACAGACACCTCTCTACAATACTGGTTGGTTTGCTAAGAGAATCTCTTTCTGTGGCAAATATGTAACAGATGTTGTTACTACTGTATTGACCAGGTTCCTTGCATGCGAGAGTTAGGGAATGCTATTTAGGGAGTGTATCTGGATTTAAACAGGAATTTATTTTAGAAAACATGTGTCATTTATACTAATAATTGATATCCCCTTGTATCTTAGAGGTATCAAATAGTGATATATTTGTGAATGGATATTACTACTTGTAAACTATGGACATTCATCCTGCCTCTAATCACAAATATAAAATATTCTTCAATGAGGCATAGTTCAAGAGGAATGTATACCACCGAGAGTAATCTCATTTAGGGACAAACTGGACATTCACTCAAGAGATTAATTATTTGATTGCTGGGCAGAATGAAAATCTTGTGTAGACAAAACTGAAAGCAGAGCTGAGATCAGAGTCACGGTATGAACACATCAGGAATTCATTCAGAAGAGAATATACCTAAACAAAGAGAAAGTGCAAGTTTTTATAGCAACTAGGTGCAAAGAAGGGAGTAAGACGAATCTTAGTGAAAAACCATTGTTGATGCTCCCTAGAAGCTAAAAACCATCCAGGGCCAATCCAGAATCTCCGCTATTTCCGTAAGAACAGTGAGTAACTTTTTATCTAGTTTAATGCTGTGTTGACATTCACTAGTTATGCGAAGAATTGGTGGGTAAAACTGATGAGAACTTCAGGGACTTCTGGTAAATCATGATAATGTTAATAAATTATATCAGTGGTGGGTTTTCTTTTTAATAGTGTACAACACACTCAGAAACACAGAGGACAGTTTTTTAAAAAATCTCTTTCATAAAGCAGTAAAACTGATCAATCTCTGTAATTTTGCTCTTGCCATTTCAGTATCCAGAGTAGCAAGCAGGACCTGCCTATGAGTTTGGCTGCTCTGTGTAGTGTGTTTATCTCTAGGCAAACTACTTGTGTGATATGCAAGTTGATATCAGAAATGGTCTTTTCCCCTATAAAACATTTTACCTGAAATTTCATCAGTTTCATGAAACATGATACTCTAACTTGGATATGTTGCTGATACTTTTTTTTTTTTTTTTTTTTTTTTTTCGAGACAGGGTTTCTCTGTGTAGCTTTGTGCCTCTCCTGGAACTCACTTGGTAGCCCAGGCTGGCCTCGAACTCACAGAGATCCGCCTGGTTCTGCCTCCCGAGTGCTGGGATTAAAGGCGTGCGCCACCACCGCCCGGCCTGCTGATACTTTCTACAGATACATATGAAGTAAATCTGTCAGCTTGAAAAAAATTATCAATAATGTTTTAAAGGACAGAATTTCAGCTTTCCAGATGGCTAGATGAGCTCAGCATATTTGCCTCAATACTTAGTGATGAGAAATCAGTCCCCAGGACCCACACGGTAGAAGGAGAAAACTGACACTTGACAGTTGTTCTCTAGTCTCCATATAAATGGGATGGCATGTGTGGGGGCAGATATACACACATACATGTGTGTGTGTGTGTGTGTGTGTGTGTGTGTGTGTGTGTGTGTGTGAGAGAGAGAGAGAGAGAGAGAGAGAGAGAGAGAGAGAGAGAGAGAGAGGTGAGAGACAGAGACAGAGATGGAGAGATACAGAGACACAGAGAGAGATTTAAGTTTTCAAGCAAAACTAAATCTAAATCAGTTTTGGGAAAAATTTATATATACTTGAGATCTTCTGATTTTTATACAAAACTCTGGGTTGAAGTAATGAATATGACCTTTTGTTTTATTGATTAAATGCATGAACTATGAAGGATTGTCCTAACCTAGTTAACAATATTCCCAAGTGATTTATGCATGCTACTGGAAAAGCAGCATAAAACAAGGACTATTCAAATAAACTTACTAGGGCTGAAGAAAGGGTTTGGTTGTTAAGAACACTTATTGCTCTTGCAGAGGGATACAATTTGGTTCCCAGCACCCACATAGTGCATTTGTAACACTAGTTACAGGATTCTGGTGTAGACAAATTTCTAAACCATCTTATTAAATAAGAAACACAGAGCCAAATACAGGGGTAATAGCTGAAGACATCAGAGAAATAGCGAATAGCCACGACTAGCCTTAGCTTACCACCATGCTGTAGCTTTCATAGAAAGAGCTTCTTCCTGTCTAACCTGTGCTTTTATTGCTTTCCTGTTCTGCCTTCTCTTTGACTCTAAGCCCAGCCACATCACTTCCTTGTCACTGCCTGTCTATACAGACCTCCAGGTCTCTATGGCTGGTACTGGGATTAAAGATGTTTGTCACCACGCTTGGCTGTGTCCTTGACCACACAGAGACTCTGCCTGACATGTGATTGAATTAAGGGCGAGTGCTATCACCACCTGACTTCTGTTTATGGCTCGCTATATGACCTCTGATCTCCAGACAAACTTTATTTATTAACATACAAATAAAATATCACATTTCAGCACAAATAAAATATCACCACATTTCCCCATTTTAACCTAATAAAAAGAAAAAAAGAAAAAAGTTATAACTAATATAAGAAAAACTATATACAATAAGTACAGTAACTATATACAATATATACAAGCAATAAATACCTCAACAATGTCTGGTCCATTTGCATTTGACAAACTCAGAGAAAATATTCCATTATGTAACCTAGTTTGGTAAGTCCAAAATGTACGTTATTCACTTTTTATCCTAACTGGTATTACCAACAGAAAACTATCTTATAATATCTTTCAAATTTATATACTTTATACCTCTTTAGTGAGTTTCTTTTCTGAAATCAACAAGGAAAACTATAACTATCTAATCTTCAACTAACTATAACTATAACTATCTAATCTTTAACTCCCTCAGAGACCCAAGAAGGAAATAATATTACCTAATAAAACAGGAAGTGCAAACAAGCGACTTCGAAAAAAATGTGAGTTGACAGAAACAGCCAGCTTCCTAGACAGTCACCCAAGGTTTCTCCACAGTGTTGGGGCATCATCTTCAGCCTATAGTCTTAGCATATCTGACAGACTTATTTGTGAAGTAGGATGGACACAAAGCCTACAGTTTGACCTCACATTAGGTGCAAGTAGTCCATGTACCAGATATACTTGAATCCCCCTAGTGTCTTGTCATGATTCAGGAGTTTAAATTCTGGAAATTGTTGGTGTTTTTGGAATTCAGCTATCCATTCTTCTTGACTTGTGGGTGTCTTCATCTCTTTTATTAAATGCCAGTCTACCATTGAGAGGTTAGAATCCGTCAGCTTAGTTACTCTTTCAAGAATAACTGTTTCAGCTTCTGTTCCACTGCACACCAGAAGCCATGGGTCCATTGACTGTTCAGTTAACTTCGAAGAAAGGGGAACTGCACCTTTTCTGGATTTCAAAGACCACTTCAGCAATGGTGCCATATTGTCTTGGCCTCAGAGGACGCCTGTTGCTAAAAGCATAACCACACTTCTCTTGGTCAGAATTGGTAGTCTTTTGTTTTGTGTCCTGTCTGTCCATTTTGTCCTGTTTGTCAGCAGTCAATTCGAGGACACTTTGTTGGCAAGTGGCTAGCTTTTGCCACAATGAAAGTTAACTCCATATGCAGTTTCTTCAATGCCCATATCTTCTCTGAAGTAGATTGGTGCTGCCAGGAGCTGACATGTCTCATGGTCATAAAAGAAGAAAAAAAATTAAATCATTAAAACATTTTAAATGCCATATTCTATAGATCTCTGAAAGGTTTGAAGATTATCTGTCTATCTGAAATATATCTGGTCAACCTTGAAAACATACCTAATATGACTACAAGTTCAATTGTAATGTCTAATTACTAACTTTCATTTCTTCATACTCTAATAGTGGGTAATAATAACATTCAAGGATTAGCAAATTGCATTACATTGTTAAATGAACTGTATAAGTACAATATCCTGAACAAGATTAGAAATATATGTACAGCATTTTCTAACAATATCAATCTCAATATATGTATATATATATATATATAATTTGTATACAATATATAAAAAGCCAATCCAATGTAAAGTATTTAATACTAGTAATTGTCTTTAGGAAGTAGATTCAATAATCTACCTTTTTATCTATATCGTAGCTATATCCTCTCTTTTCTTTTCAGAGTACATTCAATAATCTACTCTCTATTTTATCATTTCTATATATCTTTTTTTCTAACAAGAACCTTAAATCTAATATCCTTTGCTTAGCCCTTTTCCTAACTATTAACAACAACAACAACAACTTGTCACCAACCCTCCTAAACAATGAAAATTATCCCAGACCCGAAACCCATTGAAAAACCAAAAACCACCTGCCCTACACCACCTCTATGGAGATGTGGGCATCATGTTCTTAAAATTGCTTCCTGTTGGTTGTGGGTGAAGGCATCTTTATTCAGAAAAGAAAAAGTTTGGGTTAAATATCAAGTTCCAGAAAAGGTAGCAATATCGTTTGCTACCCAGTTTCTGCATAATGCCAAAGGTCAGGGCTTATCTCAAGTCCTTGTTCAAGTAGTCTGTGAAACTGGATCATCTCAGCTAGCCATCTCAAACTTGTTCTGAGCACTTTTTAGTCCAAATCTGATCTGTGGGTGATGTTTGTCAGCTTAGTGGTATTATTATTATCCATGTGAAATTGTTGTTGTGGGGCACCATCATCTTTCTGGAGACTTCAAATTCAATATTAGGCCTGCTCAGGATTGCCTGCAGAAAACTGATAGAGACTCAAACACAAAGATATGTATAGGCAGCTAAATGAAGCCTTTTTTTTCTAGAATTAGTTATTAGTCTATATGACCATTAATATCATAACGTTCTGGTGCCTTCTGTGGCCTCCAAAGGCACATGCACATATAGTACATAAGCATTATTGCAAACAAAAGACTCATACACATAAAAAAATTAAATCTAAAAATACCTCTTAAGCACATAAACCATACTAGACTTGCAGTTGCTAATATTTTACCCCCACCTGCCTTTCCAATTTTCCTTGATTATTAATGATCATCTCTTACTCCCATCACCTTTTCTCACATGACCTTCATTCTATACACTTTGTATTTCTTGTTGCTGTAACTTTATGCTGGGTTTTATTTTTAAGATCATTTGAAATATATAATATGCTATGGGCTGGGCATTGTTATAGACATTCATTTAAAGAAGATTGTTGCTAACTGCTGGTTAGCATTTATCTGTTATAGAATATTTGGTTCCCTTTTTGTAGTGCATTTTAAATTCCCTTTCCTGGGAGACATCAAGAAAGATAAGTTACACTGACTTGGTAGAACTTTTTGTAAACACTTTTGTTGTAAAAGTTTGGAGACCTGAGTTTGATGCTCAGAAATATATAAAAGAGGCCCCAGGGGTACTACACATACCTACTTCCTCCACCCACCACTGCCCCAGGTGCAAGCCAGCAGGGAAGAATCCTGCAGTCAGGGATGCCCAGCAACAACCCCCATTGGACTGGACCCTGCAATCTACAAGAACCATTCCCTGCCCTAAACCCACCCACCCCAACGCAACCTCAGCAGCTCCCTAAGACAAGAATCTGCCAGGTCTGATGGGACTAAGAGCTCTGATTAGATCAAGGAGACCAAGAGTTTAGATAGGACCAAAAGGGGCTTCCTGAGACACAGAATCTGGAAACCCTGATTGGACAAAGAGCTCCAATTGTACCAAGATTGGACCAATAATGCCCCCTGAGACACAGACACAGCTAGCACAGAGTGGACAAAGAGCAGCTACCTCAGACACAGACACCTCTTGTACCAACTGGAGAAAGAGATGGGTAGATACTAGTGCAAAAATACATACAACATAAAGAGCAACATGACACCACCAGAATGTAGTGGTTCTACAAAAGTAAGACCTGAATATCACAATGTAGAAGAAGCAGAAGAAAGCAACTTTAAAAAGAACTTTATGAAGATGATAGAGGATTAAAGAGGAAATGAAAAATTCCCTTAAAGAAATTGAGGAAAACACAAAGAAAAAATAGAAGAAATCAATAAATCCCATAAAGAAAGCCAAGAAAACCATGAAAAAGCAATTAAACATGTGAAGGAAACAAGTCAAGACCTGAAAATTAAAACAGAACCAATGAAGAAACACAAATCAAGGGAATGCTGGAAATAGAAAATCTGAGTTAAAAAAAAAGGAACTACAGATGCAAGCATAACCAACAGAATACAAGAGATGGAAGAGAGAATCTATGGCATGGAGGATACAATAGAAGAAATAGATTCATAAGTCAAAGAAAACACTAAAGCAAAAATGTCATAACACAAAACATCTAGGAAATCTGGGACAACATGAAAAGGCCAAACCTAAAAATAATAGAGATAGAGAAGGAGAAGAATACCAATTCAAAGGCACAGAAAATATATTCAACAAAATCTTCTTTAAAGAAGGAAATACCTATGAAGACACAAGAAGCTTGTAAAATACTATAGACTAGACACCTAAAAAAAAGTCCCTCACCACATAATAATCAAACCATTAAACATACAGAATAAATCAGAATATTAAGAGCAGCAAAGGAAAAAGACCAAGTGACTTATAAAGGCAAACCCATCCGAATAACACTCAAATTCTCAATGGAAACTGAAAGCCAGAAGGTCCTGGACAGACATAGTGCAGACACTATGAGAGCCTGGATGCCAGCCCGGACTACTGTACCCAACAAAAATTTCAGTCACCATAGATGGAGTGAACAAGACATTCCAAGACAAAACCTGATTTCAACAATACCTATCCACAAATCTGACCCTACAGAAAACGCTAGAAGGAAAACTTCAACCTAAGGAAGTCAGATGCACCCACAAAAACACAGAAAATAGATAACCCCACAGCAGTAAATCCCAAAGAAGGGAAATACACACACTACCACCAAAAGATACCAGGAATTGACATTCATTGGTCATTAATATTCCTTAATATCAATGGACTCAATTTACTTATAAAAGGCACAGACTAACAGAATGTATACAAAAACAGGATCCATCCTTCTGCTGCATACAAGAAACACATCTCAACTTCAAAGACAGACACTACCTCAGATTAAAAGGATGGGAAAGGACTTTCCAATCAAATAAACTAAAAAAGCAAGTTGGTATAGTTATCTTATTATCTAACAATATAGACTTCAAACTAAAATGAATTAAAAGAGATATGAAAGTACATTATATATTTATCACAGGAAAAATCCACCAAGATGAAGTCTCAATTCTAAACATTTAAGCCACAAATACAAAGGCACTCACATATGTAAAAGGAACATTACTAAAGAATAAATCACACATCAAACCACACACACAAGTAGTGGGAGCCTTCAACACCACATTCTCACCAATAGACAGGTGTGTCAGACAGAAAATTAACAGAGAAATAATGGATCTAACAGATGTTATGACTCAAATGGACTTAATAGATATCTACAGAACATTCCACACCCCAGAAAAGAATATATCTACTTCTCAGAACCCCAAGGAACCTTCTCTAAAATCGACCACATACTCAGTCACAAAGCAAATCTCATTAGATACAAAAGAATTGGAATAACCTCCTGTATTCCATTGATCTACCACGGCTTAAAGTTAGATTTCAACAATAACAAAAATTACAGAAAGCCTATAATCTCATGAAAACTGTATAATAATCAACTGAACCACCAATGGGGTCAAGGAAAAAATAAAGAAATTAAAAATTTTCTAAAATTCAATGAAAATGAATGTATTACATACCTAAACTCATGGAACACTTCAGCAGTGCTAAAAGGAAAATTCATAGCACTAAATGCCCACATAAAGAAGTTGGAGAAATATCACACTAGCAATTTAACAGCATACCATAAAGCTCTAGAACAAAAAGAAGCAAAGTCACCCAGGAGGAATAGACAACAGGAAATAATCAAATGGAGTTCTGAAATCAATAAAATAGAAAGAAAGAGAACAAAACAAAGAGTTAGTTATTTGAGAAAATCAACAAGATAGACAAGCCCTTATCCAATCTAACCAAAAAGGCAAAGAGAAAACATCCAAATTAAGAAAATCGGAAATGAAAAGAGAGAATGAGGAAATCCAGAGAATGATCAGTTCATACTTCAAAAACCTGTACTCCACAAAAGTAGAAAATCAAAAAAAAAAAAAGGACAATTTTCTGGATAGGTACCACAAACCAAAATTAAATCAAGACCAGATAATCAATTTAAATAGACCTATAAGCCTTAAGGAAATAGAAATTGTCATTAAATGTTTCCCAACCAAAAAAAGCCCAGGACCAGAGGGTTTCAGCACAGAATTCTACCAAAATCTCAAAGAAGAAATAGTACCAATACCCTTCACACTGTTCTACACAATAAAAACAGAGGGAACACTGCTAAACTCTTTTTATGAAGCTACTGTTACCCTGATACCCAAAGCACAAAAAGATGCAACAAAGAAAGAGAATTACAGACCACTCTCCCTCATGAGTATTGATGCAAAAATAATAAAATATTGGCAAACCAAATCCAAAAACACGTGAAAAACATCATCCACCATGATAAAGTAAGCTTCATCCCAGGGATGCATGGATGGCTCAACACACAAAAACCTATCAAGTAACAAACCATATAAACAAACTGAAAAAAAAATGATCATCTCATTAGATGCTAAAAAAGCCTTTGGCAAAATCCAATACTTATTCATGATAATGGTCTTAGAGAAATCAGGAATACAAGGAACATACCTAAACATAATGAAGGCAATTTACAACAAGCCAACAGCCAACATCAAATTAGAGAGAAAGTAATTCCACTAAAATCAGGAACAAGACAATATTTATTCAATATAGTACTCAAAGTTCCAGCTGGAGCAATAAGAAAACAAAAAAAGATCAAGGGGATACAAATTTAGAAGGAAGAAAAACTTTCTCTTTTTGGAGATGATATAATAGTATACATAAGTGACCCCAAAAATTCTATCAGGGAACTCCTAAAGCTGTTAAATACTTTCAGCAATGTTTTGGGATACAAAATTACCTCAAAAAAGTCAGTAGATCTTCTACATACAAATGATAAATGGGCTGAAAAAGAAATCATAGAAACACCACCCTTTACAAAAGCCACAAATAATACAAAATCCCTTGGGGTAACTCTAACTAAGCAAGTGAAAGACCTGTATGACAAGAACGTCAAGTCTTTGAAGAAAGAAATTGAAGAAGATATCAGAAAATGGAAAGGTCTCTCATGCTCATGCATAGGTAGAATCAACATAATAAAAATGGCAATCTTACCAAGATCAATCTACAGAGTCAATGCAATCTCCAACGAAATTTCAACATAATTCTTTACAGATCTTGAAAGAAAAATACTCAACTTTATAAGGAAAAACAAAAAAACCTAGGATAGTCAAAACAATAAAGCAACATCTGGAGGCATCACCATCCCTGACCTCAAGCTCTACTATAGAGCTATAATAATAAAAACAGCTTGGTATTGGCATAAAAACTGACATGTGGACCAATGGAATCAAATTGAAGACACTGACATTAATCCACATACCTATGAACACCTGATTTTTGATAAAGAAGCCAAGACCATACAATAGAAAAAAAGAAAGCATCTTCTATGTATGGTGCTGGCATAACTAGTTGTTAACATGTAGAAGATTGCAAATAGATCCATATCTATCACCATTCACAAAACTCAAGTCCATGTGTATCAAAGACCTCAATATAAATCCTGTTTCACTGAACCTGATAGAAAAGAAAGCAGGAAGTAGCCCTGAACATATTGGCACAGGGGACCACTTCCTAAATATAACACCAGTAGCATAGAAACTGAGAGGAACAATCAATAAATAAGACCTCCTGAACCTGACATGCTTCTGTAAGGCAAAGGACATAGTAAAGAAGACAAAATAATAGCCTACAGAATGGGAAAAGATCTTCACCAACCCCACATCAGACAGAGGGCTGATCTCCAAAATATATAAAGAACACAAGAAACTAGATATCAAAATACCAAACAATACAATTAAAAATTGGGCTACAGATCTAAGCAGAAAATTCTCAACAGAGGAATCTCAAATGGCTGAAAGACATTTAAGGAACTGCTCAACATCCTTAGTTATCAGGGAAATGCAAATCAAAATGACTTTGAGATACCATCTTACACCTGTCAGAATGGCTATGATCAAAAACACTGATGACAGCTTATGCTGTAGAGGATGTGGAGCAAGGGGAACATTCCTCCACTGTTGGTGGGAGTGCAAACTTGTACAGCCACTCTGAAAATCAGTATGGCAATTTCTCAGAAAATTGGGAATAAGTCTAACTCAAGACCTAGCTTTACTACTCTAGGAATACCCCCAAAGAATGCTCAATCATACCACAAGGACATTTCCTCTACTATGTTCATAGCAGAATTATTCATAATAGTCAGAACCTGGAAACAACCTAGATACCCCTGAACCAAAGAATGAATAAAGAAAATGTGGTACATATACACAATAGGGTACTGCTCAGCAGTAAAAGAAAAATAAGGACATCATGATATTTGTTGGTAAATGGGTGGAAAATGTCATCCTGAGTGAGGTAACCCAGACTCAAAAAGACAAACATGGTATGTACTCACTCATAAGTAGATGCAGATGCAAAGCAAAGGATAACCCACTGCTCCAGAGAAGCTATGTAACAAGGAGGACCCTAAGAGGGACACCTGAAACACCCTGGGAAGTAGAAATATATGAGATCTCCTGAATAAACTGTGGCTGAGGGAGGGCAATGGAGGGTAAGGGATGGGGGATGGGACCATGCAAGAATGAGATGGTTGAGTTGGAACAGGGGTGCAGTGGAAGAACAATGAGGGAGATATTTTGATAGAAGGAGACATCATGGAGATAGGAAGAAACCTTGTGTGAGGGAAGTTCCCAGGAATCCACAAGGATGACCCCAGATTAGACTACTAGTAGTGGTGGAGGAGGTCCCTGAGCTGGCCTACCCTAGTGATAAGATTGGTAAATGCCTTAGCTCTCATCATATAGCCGTCATCCAGTAACTGATGGAAACAGATGCAAGGAGCCATGGCCAAGTACCAGGCCAAGCTCCAGAAGTCCAGTCAAAGTGAGGGAAGAACAATTCTATGAACAAGTGGCAGCAAGACCATGATGGGGAAACTTACAGATACAACTGAACCAAGCTAGAAGGAACTCATGAACTTTGGATGACAGCTATAAAGCTTGCATGGGACTGGACTGGGCCCTCTGCATGGGTGAGACAGTTGTATAGCTTGGTTTGTTTGAGGGACCCCTGACAGTGGGGATAGGATCTATCCCTGGAGCATAAACTGGCTTTTTGGAGCCCTTTGCCTATGGTGAGACACCTTGCATAGCCTTGATACAGGGTGAGGGGTTTGGATTTGCCTCAACTGAATGCGCACAGCTTTGATGACACCCCGTGGAAGCCCATACCTTTTTAGAGGAGAAGATTGGGGATAGGCTGAGGGAAAGGCTAGGGGGAAGCAGGAGGAGGAAGGAGGGAGGGATCTGAGGTTAATATGTTGAATGAATAAAAAATTTCTTAATAAAAAAAGAAATAAAAAAGAAATGTTTATAAATACTTGTTATCCTCCAATAGACATTTTCCCAAGCTCTAAATTAAATTCCAGGTGCCCACTGCAATAACACACTATTGATTTTCTTTCTTTTCTTAGTTATATTTCTTTTTCTTTCTCTGATAGTGTCTTATGGGTAAATTTTCAAAATAAACTTCTGTAGTTTGATTTTTCTTTGGGTCACCAGCTCACAAATAACAACATAGAGCCATTAATTATGAAAGCTCAGTCTATCACTTAGGCTTATTACTAACTAGCTCCTACAACTTAAATTAATCCATATTTTTATTAATCTGCATTCTACCATGTGGCTTTTACTTATTTCCCATTCTGTGTGTCTAACTCGTTCTATGTCTCTGGCTGGCATCTCTGCCTCTCTTCTTCCCAGAGTCATTTCTGTGTCTTGAAGTCCTGCTTATACCTCTGCCTAGCTATTGGCTATTTAGCTCTTTATCAAACCAATAAGAAGGCATCTTGGCAAAGACACATCTTCAGAGTGTACAAAAAGATTATTCCATAACATACTTCCTCAATTCATAATTAGATTTTGAGAATCTGCTTCTAGTAAAACACAAATTAATAGGTGAAATGAAATAATTTCTATAGATCTTGAGTGTAAAATACTAAGAATAAACCTTCTTCAAGGAAAATATCAGCAATTCTACTGAACTGATTAAACATCTTTCAGGGGCCTCAAGGACCTAGGCACTGGGACATAGCCAGTCCCCAGGAATGCCCACCCATCTCTGCCCCAGTTGCTGGCCAGCAGGAAAAACTCCTGTGGAAAGCTCCCCCACCAAAATCCCTCATCAGACCCTTCAATCTACAAGACCCATACCCTACCACAATACCCATCTGACTGCAACTCCAGTAACTTCCTGAGAAACAGAATCCACCAGCTCTCATTGGACCATAAGTGGCTTCCTGAGACACAGAATCCACCAGCTCTCATTGGACCAAGAGTGGCTTTCTAAGACACAGGATCCACCAGTTGTCACTGGACCAACAGTTGCCAGCCAGCAGGGAAGACTCTTGGGGGCAGGCTTCCCCACCAAAACCCCCCAAAAGACATACCAATCTACAAGACTCATGCCCTAACCCAATATTTATCCCCCTGTGACACCAGTGGCTTCCTGAGACACAGAACCTGCCAGCTTTCATCAGACCAAGAGAGGCTTCCTGAGACACAGAATCTGCCACATCTGACTGGACCAAGAGGCCTGATAAGACCAAGAGTGGCTCCCTGAGCCACAGAACCAGCCAGCTTGGACTGGACCAAGAACAGCTCCCTGAGATACAGAATCTGCCAGCTCCAATTAGACCAATAGCTAAGTTTGGACCAAGAGTGGCTCCCTGAGACACAGACACAGCAAGCACAGACTGGACCAATAGCAGCTCGTTCAGACACAGGCACCTCTTTCACCTCTTGGAGGAGGAAATGGGTAGACGCCAGTGCAAAAATACATACAACAACATACAGAGCAATATGGCATCACCAGAACCTAGCCCTTCTACAGCAGCAAGGCCTAAACATCACAATGTAGAAGAAGCAGAAGAAAGTGACCTTAAAAATAACTTCATGAAGATGCTAGAGGTCTCTAAAGAGAAAATAAAAAAGTCCCTTAGAGAAATTGAGGAAAAGACGAAGAAAAAATTTGGAAGAAATCAATAAATCCCTTAAAGAAAGCCAAGCAAACCATAAAAAAGCAATTAAACATATGAAGGAAACCCATCAAGACCTGAAAAGTAAAATAGAAACAATGAAGAAGACACAAATAAAGGAAATGCTGGAAATAGAAAATCTGAGTGAATGAACAAGAAACACAGATGCAAGCATAATTAACAGAATACACGAGATAGAAGTGAGAATCTTTGGTGTAGAGGATAAAATAGAAGAAATAGATTCTTCAGTCAAAGAAAACACTAAAGCCAAAAGAGTCATAACACAAAATGTCCAGGAAATCTGGGACAACATGAAAAGGCCAAACCAAAAAGTAATAGGGATAGAGAAGAAGAAGAATACCAATTCAAAGGCACAGAAAATATATTCAACAAAATCATACAAGAAAATTTACCCAATTAAAGAAGGAAATGCCAATGAAAATATAAGAAGCTTATAGAACACCAAATAGATTAGAACCCCCCTCCCAGCCAAAAAAGTCCCATCACCACATAATAAGTTAACCACTAAACAGACAGAATAAAGAAAGAATATGAAGAGCAGCAAAGGGAAAAGGCCAAGTGCTGTGGGACGGTCTGTATGTCAAGTGTGTTGCTGATTGGTCAATAAATAAATCACTGATTGGCCAGTGGCCAGGCAAGAAGTATAGGCGGGACAAGGAGGAGAATAAAGCTGGGAAGTGGAAGACTCAGTCAGAGACACTGCCAGCCGCCATGATGACAAACAGCATGTGAAGATGCTGGTAAGCCACAAGCCATGTGGCAAGGTACAGATTAATGGAAATGGATTAATTTAAGATGTAAGAACAGTTAGCAAGAAGCCTGCCACAGCCATATAGTTTGTAAGCAATATAAGTCTCTGTGTTTACTTGGTTGGGTCTGAGAGGCTGTGGGACTGGCAGGTGAGAGAGATTTGTCCTGACTGTGGGCCAGGCAGGAAAACTCCAGCTACAAATGGTGCCCAACATGTTGGCAAGAGTTTCCACCTAAAACCTGAGCAAAAGATTCTAACACAGAGCTAAAAACAGCTTCCTAATTGTCTCTCAAATGAGCAGCAGCTGCTGGTTTGAGCTACTGGTGGGTTTCTGGCATGTGCGTTCAACCTGCAGTATGGCGGGAATGAGGCCTCTGCACGTGGCACATTAAGCTGCGTGGTGGATTTAGCCTTTGTTAGTATAAAACAAAAAAAGAGGTTTTTCGGCTACATGCTGCTTGAATAAAAGCATAGACCCACAATAGCTCCCAGAGCTGGCGGAAAACATACCACCACCATGTTGGGAAGCTGAGGTGGGTAGAGCCAGCAGCCATAGCACAGTTTCAGTCTTACAAATGCTACAGTTTAAAGCAATAGATACACAATAAGATAGATTCAGATGTAATAGTTTACAATGTGTGTAAAATATACATAGGCTTGAAAGAGACAAAAAAAGTGATATATACAAATATAAACAAATACATAGTTCTAAAAAAATAAAGTCTTTAAAGAGACAGTAAAATTAATATAAAAAATAAGCCACATGAAGATGAATATTACACAGAGAATCTGGATTGTGTTGTCTTTGGGATTTTTAACTGCAGAAAAACATTTGATCGTAAAAGATGTTGAGTTAAACCAATATGTATATTTTAAAGATACCTTGACTTCAAAATTTGGATGTAAGGATGTGTTACTTTGGAAAGGAGACTGTGCTTTTGTTTCCACAGAAAGCCAGAGGCTATGGATTTGTTCCAGATTAAGATACATCAGGTTTGACCAGCCAAGACCCCCTGAAAGGTCTCTGATGACACCATGGCCCACATGATCCAACACCCACAATGGTTTGAAAGTAACTGGCTCAGACAATACAGCCTCATGGACTATTCCATAATCCTAAAATTTTCTTTGTGTCCCCATAAGATACAGCACCCTCCTCCAGCAGGAAGTAGTAAGAGAAGCTACGCCCAAATTCCCAAATTATATGTAATTTTACTTTGTTAAGGTTAAAACCTTCCTTTTTGAAAAAAGAAAAGGGGAAGTGCTGTGGGATGGTCTGTATGTCAAGTGTGTTGCTGATTGGTCAATAAATAAATCACTGATTGGCCAGTGGCCAGGCAGAAAGTATAGGCTAGACAAGGAGGAGAATAAAGCTGGGAAGTGGAAGGCTGAGAGAGAGACACTGCCAGCCGCCAAGATGACAAACAGCATGTGAAGATGCCGGTAAGCCACGAGCCATGTGGCAAGGTATAGATTAATGGAAATGGATTAATTTAAGATGTAAGAACAGTTAGCAAGAAGCCTGCCACGGCCATATAGTTTGTAAGCAATATAAGTCTCTGTGTTTACTTGGTTGGGTCTGAGAGGCTGTGGGACTGGCAAGTGAGAGAGATTTGTCCTGACTGTGGGCCAGGCAGAAAAACTCTAGCTACAGCCAAGTGACTTATAAAGGCAGACCCATCAGAATAACACCTAAATTCTCAATGGAGACTTTGAAAAGGAGAAGGTCCTGGACAGACATAGTGCAGACACTGAGAGACCATGGATGCCAATCCAGACTACTATACCAAGCAAAACTTTCAATCATCATAGACGGAGTGCACAAGACATTCCAGGACAAAACCAGATTTCAACAATATCTAACCACAAATTCAGTCCTACAGAAAGCACTAGAAGGAAAACTCCAACCTAAGCAAGTCAGATATACCCAAGAAAACACAGAAAATAAATAACCCCACAGCAGTAAATTTCAAAGAAGAAAAATACACAGACATTACCACCAGAAGATAACAGGAATTAACAATCACTGGTCATTAATATCCCTTAATACCAATGGACTCAATTAACCTATAAAAACACACAGGCTAAGAGAATGGATACAAAAACAGGAACCATCCTTCTGCTGCATACAAGAAACACATCTCAACTTCAAAGACAGATACTACCTCAATTAAAAGGCTGGGAAAAGACTTTCCAATCAAATGGACTTTAAGAAACAAGCTTGTGTAGCTATCCTAATATCTAACAAAATAGACTTCAAACTAAAATTAATCATAAGCTATGTGGAAGGACATTACATACTCATCACAGGAAATACCCACCTAGATAAAGTTAAAATTCTGAACATTTATGTCCCAAACACAAGGGCACCAACATATATAAAAGAAACATTACTAAAGCTTAAATCACACATTAAACCCCACACGTTAATAGTGGAAGACTTCAACATCACACTCTCACCAGATCAGTCAGACTGAAACTTAACAGAGAAATAAGGGATCTAACAGATACTATGACTCAAATAGACTTAATCTACAGAACATTCCACTCTAATAAAAAAAGATTACATCTTTTTCTCAGAAACCCATGGAGTCTTTTCTAAAATTGACCACATATGTGGTCACAAAAGAAATGTCAACAGATACAAAAAAATTGGAATAACCTCCTGTATTGTATCAGACTACCATGGCTTAAAGTTAGATTTGAGGAACAACAAAAACTACAGAAAGCCTACAATCTCAGGGAAACTGAATAATGCTCAACTGAATCACCAATGGGTCAAGGAAGAAAGAAAGAAATTAAAGACTTCATTAAATTCAATGCAAATGAATGTACTACATACCCAAACTTATGGAACACTATGAAAGCAGTGCTAAGAGGAAAATTCATAGCACTAAATGCCCACATAAAGAAGTTGGAGAAATACCACACTAGTGAATTAACAGCAGACCTAAAAGCTCTAGAACAAAAAGAAGCAAAGTCACCCAGGAGGAATAGACACCAGGAAATACTCAAATTGAGAGATGAAATCAATAAAATAGAAACAAAGAGAACAATATAATGAAACAAAAAGTTGGTTCTTTCAGAAAATCAACAAGATAGGCAAGCTCTTATCCAAACTAACCAAAAGGCAGAGATAGAGAGCATCCAAATTAACACAATTAGAAATGAAAAGGGAGACATAACAACAGACAACCAAGAAATCTAGAGAATCATCAGGTCATACTTCAAACACCTGTACTCCACAAAAGTAGAAAATCTAAAAGAAATGCACAATTTTCTGGATTGATACAACATACCAAAGTTAAATCAAGATCAGATAAACAATTTAAATAGACCAATAACCCATTAGGAAACATAAATAGTCATTAAAAGTCTCCCAACCAAAAAAAGCCAAGGAACAGATGGTTTCAACATAGAATTCCACAAGATTTTCAAGGAAGAGTTAATACCAATACTCTACAAATTGTTCCACACAATAGAAACAGAAGGAACACTACTAAATTCCTTTTATGAGGCTACAGTTACCCTGATACACAAACCATACATGCAACAAAGAAAGAAAATTACATACCAGTCTCCCTCATGAACACTGATGCAAAAATACTCAATAAAATACTGGCAAGCCAACTCCAAGAACATATCAAAAATTATCCATCATGATCAAGCAGGCTTTATCTCAGAAATGCAAAGATGGTTCAACATATGAAAATCTGTCAATGTAATACACCACATAAACAAACTGAAAGAAAAAAAATGCATGAACATTTCATTAGATGCTGAAAAGGTCCTTGACAAAATCCAACACCCCTTCATGGTAAAGATCTTGGAGAGATCAGGACTACAATGAACATACCTAAACATAATAAAGACAATTTACAGGAAGCTGACAGCCAACATCAAATTAAATGGAGAGAAATTCAAAGACATTCCACTAAAATCAGGAACAAGACAAGGCTGTCCACTTTCCCCATATTTGTTCAATATAGTACTTGATGTTCTAGCTAGAGCAATAAGACAACAAAAGGAGATCAAGGGGATACAAAGTGGAAAGGAAGAAGTCAAACTTTCCCTATTTGGAGATGATATGATAGTATACATAAGTGACCACAAAAATTCTAGCAGGAAACTCCTACAGCTGATAAACACCTTCAGTAATGTGGCAGGATACAAAATAAACTCAAAAAAAATCAGTGGTCCTCCTACATACAAATAATAAATGGGCTGAGAAAGAAATCAGAGAAACATCACCCTGTATAACAGCCACAAATAAAATAAAATAACTTGGGATAAATCCTAAGCAAGTAAAAGACCTGTATGACAAGAATTTTAAGTCTGTGAAGAAAGAAATTGAAGAAGATATCAGAAAATGAAATGAGCTCTCATGCTCATGGATAGGTAAGATTAACATAGTAAAAATGGCAATCTTACCAAGATCAATCTACAGAATCAATGCAATCCCCATCAAAATTCCAACACAATTCTTCACAGATCTGGAAAGAATAATACTCAACTTCATTTGAAAAAACAGAAAACCCAGGACAGCTAAAAGAATTCTGTACAACAAAGCCACCTCTGGAGGCATCACTGACCTCATCACTGGAGGCATTCCCTGACCTCAAGCTCTACTATGAAGCTATAGTAATTAAAACAGCTTGGTATTGGCATAAAAACTGACATGTGGACCAATGGAATCAAATTGATGACCCTGACATTAACCCACACACCTGTGAACACCTGATTTTTGACAAACAAGCCAAAACTGTACCATGGAAAAAAGAAAGAATCTTCAACAAATGGTGCTGGCATAACTGGATGTCAACATGTAGAAGATTGCAAATAGATCCATATCTATTGACATGCATAAAACTTAAGTCCAAGTGGATCAACAACCTCAATATAAAACCAAGTACACTGAACCTGATAGAAGAGAAAGTAGGAAGTAGTCTTGAATGCATTGGCACAGGAGACTACTTCCTAAATATAACACCAGTAGCACAGACACAGAGCAAAAATTAATAAATGGGACCTCCTGAAACTGAGAAGCTTCTGTAAGGCAAAGAACACAGTAAAGAAGGCAAAACAACAGCCTATTCCTACAGAATGGGAAATATCTTCATCAACCCCACATCTCACAAAGGGCTGATCTCCAAAATATATAAAGAATTCAAGAAACTAGACATCAAAATAATGAACAATCCAATTAAAAAATGGGCTACAGACCTAAACAGAGAATTCTCAAAGGAAGAATTTCAAATGGCTGAAAGACATTTAAGGAATTTCTCAACATCTTTAGTCATCAGGGAGATGCAAATCAGAACAACTCTGAGATACCATCTTACACCTGTCAGAATGGCTATGTTCAAAAACGCTGAAGACAGCTTATGTGGGGAGAATGTGGAGCAACGGGAACACTCCTCTACTGTTGGTGGGAGTGCAAACTTGTACAGCCATTTTGGAAATCAGTGTGGTGATTTCTCAAAAATTGGGAATCAGTCTTCCTCAAGACCCAGCTATACCACTCTTGGGCATATACCCAAGGAAAGCTCAATCATACCACAGAGATACATGCTCAGCTATGTTCATAACAGCATTGTTCATAATAGCCAGAACCTAGAAACAACCTAGATGTCCCTCAACTGAAGAGTGGATTAAGAAAATGTGGTCGAGTACACCATGGAGTACTACTCAGCAGAGAAAAACAATGACATCATGAAATTTTCAGGCAAATGGATGGAACTAGATAATATCATCCTGAGTGAGGTAACCCAGACTCAGAAGGACAAACATGGTATTTACCCACTCATAAGTGGATACTAGATATAAAGCAAAGGATAACCAGTCAACAACCCACAGCTCCAGAGAAGCTAGCTAACAAGAAAACCTAAACAGGGATGCATGGATTGCCCTGGGAAAGGGAAATAGATGAGATCTCCAAGAGGAAACTGGGGATGAAGAGTGGGCAATGGAGGGTAGGGGATAGGGGATGAGAACAAAAGGGAATGGGATGGTCAAGCTGGAACAGGGATGGAGTGGGAAAGCAATGAAAGAGATACCATTATAGAGGGAGACATCATTGGGAAAGAGAAAAACCCACTGCTAGGGAAGTTTCCAGGAATCCCTAAGGATGACCAAGCTTGGACTACTACAATCAGTGAAGAGGATGTTTGAACTGAACTGGCATATCCCGGTGATCAGATCAGTGAATACCCTAACTGTCATCACAGAGCTTTTCTCCAGTGACTTGTGGAAGCAGATGCAGAGATCCACAACCAAACACCAGGCAGAGCCCCAGGAGTCCAGTCAAAGAGAGAGAAGATGGATTCTATGAGCAAGTGCATCACAATCATGATGGGGAAACCTGTAGAGATGAACAAATCAAACTAGTGGGAACTCATGAAAGTTGGATCAACAGCCTGCATGGGACTGCATGGCAAGACAGTTGTGTAGCTTGATCTGCTTGGGGGGCTCCTTGGCAGTAGGATCAGGATCCATCTCTGGTACATGAGGGGGCTTTTTGGAGCCCACTACCTATGATGGGACACCTCGTACAGCCTTGAGGCAATGGGAGGGGCTTGGACTTGCTTCTGCTGGTTGTGCCTCCCCATGGGAGGCCTTGCCTTCTTGTGGTGGGGAGTGCAGAGTGGGAGGGGAGTGGGAGTGGGTTGGGAGGAGGAGGTTGGTGGTGGGAGGAGGGATGGTGGGGAACTTTGATTGGTATGTAAAATGAATGAAAAAATTTCCTTAATAAAACAACAACAACAACAACAACAAAACTAGGGTCGGGCGGTGGTGTCACATGCCTTTAATCCCAGCACTAAGGAGGAGGAGCTAGACTGATCTCTGTGAGTTTGAGGCCAGCCTGGTCTACAGAGAGAGATCCAAGGCAGGTACTAAAACTACACAGAGAAACCCTGTCTCGAAAAAAAAAAAGAATTAAAAAAAAAAAAGAAAAACTACAAGACAGTTGATATATATTTTGCCTGCTCAGTCATTAAAAAAAAAAAAAATCAGGTATGACTTAACAATGCCTAATTTTCTCCTTTGAATTATGGGCTGGGTTTATTTACTATCTACTGCTGTGGAAAACAATTGTCACAATATTTGTGGCCTCAAACTCTACAAATATATTATCTTAACATTCTATAGATTAGAAATCTCAAAAAGGCTTCATTTGGCAAATGCCAACTGTTGGCAGGTCTGGTTCCTCTGGAGGCTTGAAGAGGATGTTCTTCCATTGCCAGTTTTAGCTTTCAAGAACTACTCACATTTTTTCTATCTTCAAAATTATTAATATTGACTCTCTTTAACTTCACATCCATTCTTACATTTCTCCTTGAATGTAACCTGAGAAACCTAGTTTAAGAACCCACAGAACTAGATTGTATCCACCCTAACAATTCTGCTTATCATTTCACATTAAGGCTTTTAACTTACTCATGCATGCAAATTTCCATTTTCTTTGAAAGATAGCACATTTAGAGGTAATAGGGGTTGATATGGAGACTTTTAAGGGTACTATTTATTTCAACTGGCCTGTGGAGAAAATCAAGTAATTAAGAGATATGAGGACAATGGTACTTATAAATGACTGTAGGTTTTAGCTTTAATTGCCATTAAAGCATTGAATAAAAATGATATGTTTGTTCAGACAGTGAAGAATTTAGGATAAGAAGTTCAAAACCAAATATTAATGGCCACATTTAAGGAATCCCTTATCTACTGTGAGCAGATGTCTCTCTATGCTGAAATTGGACTGAAGTCTGATTGTCATAGGTGCAAAACTAAATTCAAAGACTTAATGAGTTTTATAACAAAAATGAGGATGCTATAAAGAAAGGGAGCAAAAAATAATATTGGTAACCTTTAAAGTTTTGAAAATCCAAATTATTATAGAATATCCATGTCTCTAGAAAGAGAGGCCATGTGCTGCTGGCATGCTTAGAGTAACCACAGACTGTTGGATAACAACATCAGATCCTGGCCACATGGACCTCTCAATAGGAAAACTCACAGCATTTCAGCTTATTTGTCCTACTTAAGCTTTGAAACGACCATGCCATTTTAAGATACTCAGTTTGGGGAGCTATAAGTCACTTGTCAATGAATTAAATTCTTAAAGTAAACACTTCAGAAGAATTACTAAAACTATAGTCTACAACATTGCCAGTAAAAATTTGGTGCCATTGCCCTGGGCAACAGTATCACATTCAAAATGTTCCAATTCATACACTCAATATAGTGGCAACCATTATATATTGAAACGATTGCTGGGGTTTCCCTTGCTGTCACTGCTGTTATTAACAATCATAGACCTGTTGATGTCAGAGGCTAAAAGTAAGCTTTCAACACATTTGAGTTCCTTGCAGACAATAATCACCAACTTGGTGGTATTTGGTCACGTACCAAATGTAAAAGTGAGAAGTGCTTTCTTTTCCTTGAGACTGATATTTTCTTTCCATTCAATCTTATTATAACTATATTTTGCCCAAAATGTGTCATAGGTATTAATAACTTGCTTTAAAATTATGAAGTCATTTGAAACAAAGAAACTATAAAAGTCTAGAAATACAAGATAATCAGACCTGTATCACACTGTATCATTTGGAAACTGTTTTCTGACAGAATGGGTCAAAATCTACATATCTAGATTCAGATCTTTCGGATGAAGCCTATGGAATTTGACTGTTTCCTGTAAAATTAAGTGTGTACTTTAAACCCGCAGCTATTGAGTGATGTTGTATCCTCAGTGAGTCGCTGAGAGTGGGAGGCAGAAGTATGTTCTGGCTGCCTTTGACTCAATAATAGTTTTGTTTTCTATTCTCTGGATACAGCTCTACATGACTTGAGTTCTAGTTTAAAAGACTGCAATGCCCTCCAAAGGACAAGGCAACTATTAAGTATAGATATTGATCTTCCAATATTTTATCAGTTGTTGAATAATAGGCTGAACAAGGAAATGAAAAATTGTTTTGATAAATGTGTGATATAAAAACATTCCCAATATTATCACATAATAACAATATGGAAAATGAAATTTTGAAAAAAACAAGGCTATTTGGTCTTTGTAAAATAATGTATTATCTTGCATTTCATAAACCCAGTAACCAAACTTCCTAGCCATTAGTTTGAGTATCTAGGTTCCAGACAGTGACATGGAGTGAATGTAGCATAGACCTAGCCCATTACAGTAACCTGTGAATCTATTCAAATGCTGCCCTCTGGCATTATAACCTTAACAGTTACAACCTTCTGACTGTAGGTTCAAATAAAGGAAATTTTCCCAATATTATCAAACTATTCTTCTATAACTTGTTATTTCTGTGTTAAACTAAAATTTTAGGGTTCATATATTTTTATACCACAGCATAGCCTATCCTGACTAATACACATTAGATAGAAAAAAATACTTCAGTAGGTAAATTTGCTAAAAAGAACACAACATAAAACCAAGTGTTGGAGCCCACCTAGACTTCCTAGAGGCTTTACCAAGCAGGACTGCATAATAGGTTGATTGGTCCATGGGCCTGAATATCAGGTGTTTGAAAGGATCTACACTTGGCTATAACTAGCAAGGGGGAAGCCCTCTGCACCTCCCCTTGGCATTGTTATAAATCTACCTTTGGAATAAATTTCTGGGCTGGTGGATAAGGATCCAGGCCCACCCGCAGCTATCCTGTGGCTTCTCTCTGTTTCTCTCTCCCTCTTTATTTCTCACTAAGTCTCTTATCCCTCATTCTTCAAGAATCCCTGGGGTAAATAAATGTGGAGACTGGCCCCCCACAAGTAAGACAGGTAAATACTGTTCAAGTCTCTCAACAGTAAATATAAAAGATGCCTAATGTACACGGACACAATTAGGATGTAAGGAATTGGTCCAGAGGATTCTACAAAGTCTGATGGATGTTTTGGAGAGAAGTGTTGTTGTTGTTTGTTTTTTCTCTTTTGGGGGGCCCACCACCCAGCTTCCACATAAATACACAGAGGCTTTTTCTTATTTATGAATGCCCAGCTAAGGCTTGGCTTGTTTATTGCCAAGTTTTCTTAACTTTAAATTGACCCATCTGTCTTTTGCCTATGAACCTTTCTCTATTTGTGTATACCTTTCTTTCATACTCCATTGCTGGTTGTTCTGGCTGAGTGGCTGGCCCCTGATGTCCTCTTCCTTCTCTCACTCCTAGATCTCCTCTCTCTCAGATTTTTCCTTCTATTAATTCTTTCTGCTGGTCAGCCCTGTCTATCCTTTCTCATACCTCACTATTGGCCATTCTGGTCTTTATTAGACCATCAGGTGTTTTAGACAGGCACAGTAACACAGCTTCACAGAGTTAAACAAATGCAACATAAACAAAAGCAACACACCATAAAATAGTATTCCCCAACAAAGTGGAGATAAACTAGCCTAATGTCAAACTCATTGTAGCTGTCATTCCTCAGCCTTCCAAGTGATAGACATGCACATGTGAGCCTCCATGACCCACATTATTGTTATCTATCTGTCTATTTAGTGCACTGTGGCTTATAACATAATAACAGTATAAGCACTCACATCACATCTACCTTGAACTACACACACTCTTCATTTCTATATCTTATATCTTATTAATGTGTTCTCTGTCTCTTCTTAGATCTCACCATATTCCCAGAATAGTCTCTTCCCATATAATTGTTTTTATACAACCTAGTTTGTTGGTTTGAATGACCTGTTTATTTCTTTCTCTACATGGATCATTTATAGTTACTCTTCATAAATTAGATCAATTACATTCAACCTCTCTGAAATTTTTATTCCAATGATATCTTGAAGCAGGCTTAATTGTTCTATGGTCTCATATTCACAAAACTGTGAAGTCACTAGGTGACAATGTACAGTTCTGTTACACATCTGTCCTGTTTGTTAAACTTTGAGTCCTAGAGCACATATTCTGTGGCCTGTTCACTCGTGTAAGCTCAGTGCCTACCATATGCCTTCCTTCTGTTTAGTGGGCTCAAAAAATGAGCAAGCAGAGAAATGGTTTGGATTACATTAAGCAGCATGATAAACTGTACATTTTCAGTTTCTTGACTCTGTGACTTGCTAATCATACTGTATTGAAGATGGGAATGAATGACTATATTTAATTATATGTGATGATGGCTGAAATCTGAACGTAACTTTGATTTTATTTCATCTTTATTCATGTATTTATTTAATGTTATCATATCCAGAAAGTATTTGAGGTCAGAAGGACTGAGAGGGCCTTTAATTCAACAACTACCAAGGCATATGACAGCCCTCAAGGCAGTTGACGAGCTGCTGGTTTCACCAAATGTTTCTAGAAGAGTCTGCCAAGTTAGTCAAGCACTGACTGAGGTGAAAGCAATTGCTCCTTCCATGGAATCTGTGATTTCAGGTGCACTCTGCTTGCTTGAGCCATACAAAAGGCAACAACATGCACTACTCATTGTTGTAGAATTTATTTTTCCTCACTTTTGTTACTTTGTTGAAACTATCAGGTGGAAATTAGAGACAGCATGTGTAGTTAATATTTAGTAGATCAGGAGCACTTGTGAGATTTGTAATTCATAACAAATTTAATCTCTTAGTAGAAAGACTGTTTAATGAGCACTATTGAGATCCAGCCCCTTCAATAGCCCTCTCCCAGAGTCTGGGAAGAATCTACAACTAGCTGATAATCTAATCTTTGACAATATTAAATAAATCTATGTACATGAAATTCTTTAGTTTATTTGTTTTATTTTTCTGAGTCAGTTCTCTCTCTACATGGCTTCTGTTCTGTTCTCACAATCAGCTCCTCTCTGTCCCTTCATCTTCTGTCCTCTCATTGTCCTAGTTATAACCAAGCTCTTTTGCTCTCCACCTCATCTTCATCCTCCATCCTCCGCTCCAGTTCCTCCATCCATCTCATTCGTTCCTCTCCTACTCTCATGACCCAACTCAATCCATACCTCCAGCCAAAACTCCGCCCTTTTTCTTCTCATCCAGCAGGGTGACTCTGCTCTATCCAGGAATCCTGCCTCAATAGCTTCATTGCACCTGGTATGCAAAAAAAGCCTTTTGTTCTGAGTCAAATGCTCTGGAATCCCACTTGGCCTGTGAAAGGAAGGCCTCATTTGCACAAGAAACAAAGCTATGCACCTAGCATCACCTGTCTCTTAGACAGTGTCTACTGAAGGGTGTTTACCTTAATTCAAGAGACTGTTTGCCATTTTGGCCTAGGATGCTTGGGAAGTATTTCAGGTAAAATACACTGTTAAAAGTTCTTGGGGAAGTTATGAGTGCACATGAAATTCATAGCAGAAAACAGCTGATATATTAAAAGCTGAATAAGACCAAATACTCCCTGAGATTTGGCTTAATCTTCTGAAATAATTCCTTGATTCTTTCAGGTATAGCTTTCCCTATTCAGTTGAATTCTTACTACAATCCTGAAGCATATAACAACTGTTGATATCAGTCTAGTTTATAAAAATGCAAACTAGTCACAAACACATACCATATGTGCATATATACAGTCCTTTGAGCTTGAATTTCATATATTTCTTCAATGAAAAGATTCTTTAAAATACATGATCATATGGTACTTCTGTTATTCAAACTCACTTTCTCCTAAAAATTAATGGGCTAAATAATAATTAGTCTAGATTTCTTCCTTTAGTTATAAGGACTTTTAATTGATATATTCAGAATATTTTGCATTTTGCTCTTGTTTTAAGAATTTCTGAAAATTTAAGCACATAGGTCAAGATTACATTCTCAGTCAATTTCTCTTTGCTGTGTTGAATTGAAGTTCTGAATGTTTAGCCATTTGCAGCTCAGTTTTAAAGAAAGGGAAGCAGAATTGTGATGAAGATCGTAACTTTTGGACTTAATTGACCTCACAAACTAAAACTGCTTTGAGAAACTCACACACCTCAAACCAAGAAAAACTGCTCATTTATTTTTGTTTGTTTATTTGTTTTTTTATAGACAGGGTTTCTCTGTGTAGCTCTGGCTGTTCTGGAACTGTTTCTGTAGAATAGACTGGCCTTGAACTCACAGACAGATACCCACTTGCCTCTGCTTCTGCCTCCTGAGTGCTGGGATTAAAGGCATGCACCACCACTACCGAGCCATCTTGTGTTATTTTTTAACATGAAAAAATATCCTTCTAGGGTTTCATTTCTATGGTTTTGACAAACATATGTATTTGTGTAAAGCTAAGCACAATTTGGCCTGGCTTGTTGACACACCCATAATTCTGGCATTCAAAATAGAGGCATGAGGATCAAAATTAAAGTCAGCCTTGGACACAGAATCAGTTTGAACCTAGTTTGGGGTATATAAGACCATGTCTCAAAAATAATCTACTATTAAAATAGACACTAGTTTCATCCCTCCAGAAACTCATTTGTTCCTTTAGTAGTACAAGCTAGCCATATCCAAGTCTTCGGAAACATTTATCTCCTCTCCATTTTTATGATACTGTCTTATTTAAAAAATAATAAAAGTAAGATCATTTAATAGGTACTCCTCTATCTTTTTACAGAACCTATGTAGAATGAGTCCCAGTTTAGTCCACACAGCACCCTGTGGAAGGTATCAACAGTTTCTTACTTTCCATTACTGAGTGATATGCTATTGTTATCACATGTACTCTATCCATTCATGGATACTGAAGCAGCTGTTGCAGTTAATAATGGATTACTGAAGACGTGTCAGTTTGGGGTATTTATGAATAAAAGTTCCATATTCACATAATGAATTCACGTATTCACATAATTCACAGAGTGATTGAACCGTCACTTTCATTGACTAAGTACAGGGAAATTGGATTATTCCATTTTATTTTAAATAAATGTCTCACCTTATTGTCATTGTCTTTCTAGGAATGAAACACTGGAGCCAGCTTGGGCTCAGTCTTTTGTGAAAAAGAACTTGTTCTGTTCTTGGACCCCGAGTTCCTTGCATGCATACTTTTGAATTAGTTGCACTCAGTATTTAAAGTCTTTTTCAGACTCAACTGAAATTTTACAGTTCTAAATGGCACCTGCATGTTTCCTTGCTTTGCCAGCTGTATTAATCAGTGTTTTTACCATTTTTATGATAAATCACCATCACCAAAATCAGTTAGGGTAGGAAAGGTTTATTGCCAGGGAGATCAGGACAGGGTCTTGGGGGCAGGAACTGATGCAGAGACCATAGAGGAGGGCTGCTTACTGGCTTACTTATCATGATTGTTCACCTATAACCGCTAGTCAAAGAGTGGTACCTCTCACATTAAGCTAGGCCCTGCCACATCAATTTTCAGTAGAGAAAATAAACCATAGACTTTTCCATGAGCAAACCTCAAGTGAGGTTCCCTCTTAAAAAAATGTATCTATAATGACAGGTTATTCACTAATCTGGTTACCAGAGCAGACCAGTTCAGGTACCTTTTCAACTATTGTAAGTAGTCTAAAGTGGGGTCATCCTTGTGGATACCTGGGAACTTCCCAGGCACCCTGTTTCTTCCTATTGCCATGATGTCTTCATTTATCATGATATCTCTTTCCTTGCTCTCCCACTCTTAATGATGGAAGCAGTTGCCGAGATCCACGGCTGTGCACCAAGCCTAACTCCAGGAATCCAATCAGTGAGAGAGAGGAGGTACTCTATAAGCAAGGGACATCAAGACCATGATGGGAAAATGTACAAAGACAACCAGCCACACTAGTGGAAACCCATGAACTGTGGACCGATAGCTGTAGAGCCCCTATGGGACTGGACTAGGCCCTCTGGAGATGCGAGGGAGTTGTTTAGCTTGAACTGTCTGGGGTACTTCCAGGCAGGGGGATCAGAATTTGTCCCTGGTGCATGAGCGGGCTTTTTAGAGCCCAGTGCCTAAAATGTGACAGCTTGAGCAGCCTTGGTGCAGTGGGGAGGGACTTGGACCTGCCTCAACTGAATGTACCAGGCTCTGCTGACTCCCCATAGGAGACCTTGACTTGGAGGAAGTGGGAACGCAGAGTGGGTTGGGGGGAAGGCTGGGGGCGAAAAGAAGGAGGGGGGATCTGTGGTTGGTATATAAAATGAATAAAAAATTTCTTAATAATAAAAAAAATGTATCTAGCTGATATTAGTGGACATAAAACCAACCAGCATACAGGTGATCCTGAGCTCATCTCTCACCTCTTCACATTTTAGGCAGTTTTATTAACTGCAATTCCAGATTCATGAAAAACACATGATTCTGCTGTTTGTCTTTTGTAGTCTTTGGATGAAAGCTTTGTCCTTTTTAGTTCTATCTGTCTTGGGCTGAGATTTATCTAAGCTGTGGCTTTAGATGAGACCAAATTATATATTTTATAGATGGATTTTATTTTTAATTCTGTTTAAGTGTGTCTGTGTGCAAATGTGTGCACATGTATATACAGGTACTTGTGGAGTCCTGTATATAGAGTGTCAGGGCTTGTCAGCTATTCTACATGGATCCTGGGAACTAAACTCAATTTTCTCTCCAAGAACAGTACAACGTTTTAAGTGATGAGCCAGCTTTCTGGGTTCAAAATGCAATTTTTGATAGTCTCAAGTATATACAGCTTAAATAATTTTTGCATATTTGTTCATTATGGGGTGTGTGTGTGTGTGTGTGTGTGTGTGTGTGTGTGTGTGTGTGTACTGGTGCCTATCTCAGTACACACATGGCGATAGCTACAGGACAACTTTCAGGAGTCAGTTCCTTCCTTCCTGCTGGGTTTAGGAATTAAACTCAAGTATCAGGCTTGTGCAGTGAAGGCCATATCATCATCCCCAAACTATCCTTCGTATTCTTCAGTAGCTGAACCAATTAATAAACTTTGGTGTACCCAGATAGTTAAGTATTATTTAGTAGTATGAATTTATTTTATTCACAAACTAATGTACTTTGATAGTATGAATAGAAATGAAGGAAACTTACATGAATGTTGCTAAATTAAGGAAACCAGTCTCCAAGGCTTCATGACATTTGATTGTAATTATGTGACATTATAAAAGGGGAAAATTAGAGAAACAGCTGCTAATAAGTGTGGGTGGAGAATGTAGAAAGAAAAAGGGAAAGTAAATAGGTCGATCCTACAATATATTTATGATAGGGAAACTACTAAGTAAGAAAGCATACAAGTTATCTGCATTTATATTGGTCTATATTTGTCAAAACATATAAAAGGACAATAAACACCAGAGATAAACCCTAATGTAAATTTTAAAATCTTGCCTAATAATTAAGTATTTATGTGGGTTTATCCTGTTTAACAAATGTACAACCCTAAAGCATGACAGTAGTGCTCTATGAAACTGAAGGATATATGTGAAGAAAGGAATACTATTTTCTGCCCATTTTTTTTACAAAGTGATGTAGATGTAACAGTCTTATTAAATAAGAAACACAGAGTCAAATGCAGAGTTAAAAGCCCAAAAGGTCAGAGCAGTAGCTAAGAGCTGATACTAAAAACCCTTTCTTACCCTTTGCTGCCGCTGTCGTCCTTCCCCTCAGAAAGAGACCTACTTTCTGTGTATCTGTCTTTTTATTGACTTTCTGTTTGCCTTCTCATTGTTTGTAAACCCAACCACATGACCTCCTTGTCACTGCCTGTCTATACAGACCTCTAGTTCTCTATGGTTGGATTAAAGGCGTGTGTCTCCATGCTGGCCGTATCCTTGAGCACACAGAGATCTGCCTGTCATGTGATCAGGATTAAAGGTGTGTACCACCACCTCCTGGCTTCTGCTGTGGCTTGCTATTAGCTCTGACCCCCAGGCAACTTTATTTATTAACATACAAATAAAATCACATTTCAGCACAAACATCACCATAAAGTGACTTAATTTAAAAACTAGTATACCACAACTGGTATGACATAGAATATCTTCTTAAGGATCCTGAAAATGCATTGAGAAGTACTTTGGGCCAAAATATTCTGATGTGTTTTAGAGAGAGTAAAGGCTTGGAATTTACTTTAACCTGACATGTGAATCAGCTATGTATGTCAGCTATGGATCATGAAAATCATGAACATTACCTAGACACAGTAGAGCGTTCTAGAAAATTGATTCTCCATGCTCACTGAAGGACCAGTGAAAATGAGTTGGACCACAAAGGGCGTCAAACCCAACAGGGCTCTGTCCTTTGGCATAACCTTCTTGTTAGTCTCTAATGTGAGTGACCACAAACGTAAGATAGATTTCTACAGAGAATTTAATGTAGTATTAAATTTAAAATAGGTACCTGAGGTGAGTTTCATGGTGCACATGTGTAATTCCAACCCTGTGAGGCTGAGGCAGAAAGACCGAATTCTAAGGGAGCCTAGAGACCAGCATGAGACCATGACTCAAAATCTAGGAACAGCAAAACTGCACAAGCAAAATACATTCTAGCACCATGCCTTCACTGAAAGCCTAGTCAGGAGGCTGGTAATCAGCCACACTTCACTCATTGTATTGACATCTAACATAAGCAAGCAGCCATTGTAGGGCAGATATTCTTCATTTCTTGTAACAATTACACCTGTAACCTGAAGCTGCACCAATTGAATTGCCTCCCCAACTCTTTCATCATCTCTGAACTTAGTTGTACTTAAGGTTTTTGAAAACCATGGGACTGTTTAATGGCCAGCCATGCTTAAAGCAGGGTTCTAGGGTACAGTATATTAGATGACCCAGGGCAGTGATTCTGGGTTCCTTGCCTTATGCTTACAGAGATTAAAGACATACATATTCATAGGAGTATGGAAGCAGAAGCAGGCTTTATCAAGAAGTCTTACAGAAAAGGGAGAAATTGAGAAATTTAGGGAAAAATGAGAGAAACAAACACGAAATCAAACAAACAAAACAAAACCTCCTTTGTCCAGGTATTTCTGTAGCACCATAGCAGAAACTGGACACAGGCTGCGGTAATCTCTACTGAAACTCTTTAATTCTCAGGCATCAAGGGCTGAGCCAATGGAGGCCTCACATAAATTGTATATGTTCCCCTGGTCCAATCAGTGACATGATCATATACTGATAATGAGCTTCTAACCTAGCTAGGGGTGGTTGCAGCACATCTCTGTCCATGCCAGACTCCATCTGTATTTGTAATTTACCTGACTGCTAGCTGTTGGTCATTTGGCCCGCATTACTGCACTCAATGATGCAAGTGTCTCAAGTGTTGTTAACTATACCAAAAGGCAGCTGCTGTTGTTATTTCTTAAAATGTGGAGGTTTTCCCAGGAGCTAATTTTACTTTTTTGTTCCAGCTAGCTTCATTAGAAGCAAGGATGAGGCAAGGACCCAATATCTGCTGGTCAGGGGGTTCACAGGTTCCTACTGGCCCGCCATCATTGGCCCAGGGACCCATATTTCCTCTTATCGCATTAGCTTTGCTATCAAACACCTAGTGTTCCAAACTCAGTCATGTTAACTCTTAATCTTCTTTTAAACTCGAGCCTCTGTCCTTACTGCAACATACAACTTGAAGTTTTTTTCCATGGACCACTCCTCCTATTACCCACCAAGACCTAGCTTCTGACACATTTATCTTCCTAGATCATTGCATTACATTTTCATATATAATTGGCTTCCATATCCTTAGGGATACTCTTATTGTTCATATGAATTTCTTGTATTTATCTGGAAATGTACTTCCAGTTAAAATTGGGAATGTAGCAAAACAATCAATTCAGATTTCTCTTCAGTGTTTTGAATTCACATCTTATTGCAACCAAAGGAATGACAAAACATTTGACAAGGGCAGACTTTTGTCCTCTTACCCTTAAGAATGTAGAAGGAGCCGGGGCGGTGGTGGCATACGCCTTTAATCCCAGCACTCGGGAGGCAGAGCCAGGCGGATCTCTGTGAGTTTAAGGCCAGCCTGGGCTACCAAGTGAGTCCCAGGAAAGGCGCAAAGCTACACAGAGAAACCCTGTCTCGAAAAACCAAAAAAAAAAAAAAAAATGTAGAAGGAATGAGAGAAGAGCAGAAACCAAATGACTTGCACAGTTCTAACAAATGTCTTACATTTAGAGCTCAGTGTTGAAACATACATAAACAGGCATTTACTAACTCAAACAACATTTCTTCAAATGTGTCCTCCAGAGAAACTTGAAATAAAATTCAATTGATAAATATAGCCTTACAATGTTTTGTAATGGCAAATTTTAAAGGCAAAGCGCTATGTATATAAACTGTTCATATTTATAATGCAAGCTTTAATTATAAGTTGAGGTTAAACTATAAGATCTATGCAGAGTATAAAATTACACCAATGTTATAACTATTTTCCTGCTCTTTGTTAAAATTATTTCACAGCAGAGCTTTGTAACATTTTATGGAACAGAAATTAAAGTATATCTGTTGAGTACACTATCTAGTAATTAAATGGAACAGATAATTGAATTACCATGTTTACTGCTTTAGGGAAATTCTTTGGTCATATATTTTGTCTTTTAAGTGTGGTATATGCAGTGTGAGACACTGTTGTGCTTGCTCTTGAATTACATCTCCCCTTACTTGTGGTCTGCATGCCTCCACGTTTGTCCACAATTGAGTGTTAGTTATGAGGTAAGTTAACCAGTACACATTCATACAAGCATCACTGGAAGGATGAAAACCTTAGGCTCTGCTTTGATGAATCAAAAAATCCATATTTTATTGTTTTTACAAGCTTTGTGGATGACTCTGAAAAAGTTTGTGAGAAAAACACCTGGCCTTGACCTATGTCTTCCACACATGTGCTCTCTCAAACATGGAGCACTTTCACATGTATTCTTGCATATACAACACCCAGACATAGTTGGCCACATGCTCAAAATCAAGATAAACAAAACTGAACACTTCCTGACTGAAGATAGGAAAGTCAGAATGCAACAAACAACCTCACAAATGACAATGCAGAAACAAAACCTGAAAGCACAAAATCTCATACAGTAGAGATAGATTTGAAAAATTAAAAAGGAAACACAATTCTTTTGTTAACTTGGAAAACTTAATGTGCTGTGGAGAAATCTTCACCAGTCTCCTCAGACTGCAGGAAATGGGGAAAGAAAATACTTGAAACAACACGAAGAAAACTGAGCTACCCTGACACGGCAAGCACGGTGGTAGGTCTGTCAGCATTTTTCCATTTCTAAGTGCTTTAAGTAACATGCACAGTTTAGAATGAGCAACAGATTTTCCATTATCTTGTAGAAATTGATAGAAAGGGCAGAGACAGAAATATTGAGGATATAAAAAATTGAACAACAAACACATTAAACATCTTGATTTAAACACTATTTATAGAAAAGCACCCTAACACTAGGAAGTATAGCCTTCTCAGGTATAAATGCAAAATGCTTATTTTATGAAGCATATCACAGTCAACAAAGTAAATCTTTAAAAACTACAAAAAAGAAAAGAACAGAAATAACATATTTTCTATGAACAAGACAAACAAAGCAAAACAGAATAAAACAACCACACTATAGAGTAACAATAAAGAGGGGACACTCTCCTTCTCAATTCTATGGTTATCTAATTGGACAAAAAGTCCAAGTTTTACAAGACTGTATCAGTCAAATTCTGGTACATTGTCAATTGATGAGAAACCAGAAATAAAGTTATCAAGAAAAAAAAGGAAGTTTAAAAGTTGGAACAGTTTGCTTTTCTAATTTAAGGATATTTATTTCTTCATTCTGTGGATACATGTAATTGCTTTAGGGAATTAAGTGCAGACATGTGCAGTGTCAACAGACACTGGCCAGAAAAAAGTTTGGGTCACCTGGAACTAGAGTTACATGCTGTTCTGAGGCTCCTGATGTAGTGCCTGGAAACTGAAGTTGGGTCTTCTGGAGGAGCAAAACCAGCCAATCCCCAGCCAAACATTAGGCTAAGCTCAGGGAATCCTGGGAAAGAAGGGGAGGAAGGATTGTAGGAGACAGTAGTGTCAAGGACTCCACAAGAAAACCCACAGACCCAACTAACCCGAGCTCATAGGTGCTGTGGGATGGACTGTATGTCAAATGCTCTGATTGGTCAATAAATAAAACACTGATTGGCCAGTGGCCAGGCAGGAAGTATAGGCGGGACTAACAGAAGAGAATTGGAACAGGAAGGCAGAGAGAGACACTGCCAGCCGCTGCCATGACAAGCAGCATGTGAAGACACCGGTAAGCCATGAGCCACATGGCAAGGTATAGATTTATAGAAATGGATTAATTTAAGATATAAGAATAGTTAGCAAGAAGCCTGCCATGGCCATACAGTTTGTAAGCAATATAAGTCTCTGTGTTTGCTTGGTTGGGTCTGAGTGGCTGTGTGACTGGCGGGTGACAAAGATTTGTCCTGACTGTGGGCAATGCAGGAAAACACTAGCTACAAATGGTGCCCAACGTGTTGGCAAGAGTTTCCACCTAAAACCTGAGAAAAAGATTCTAAAATGGAGCTAAAAACAGTTCCTAGCTGTTTCTCTCAAGTTAGTGGCAGCCTGTGTGTTTGAGCTACTATGGTGGGTTCCTGGCATGTGCTCTAGACCTGCCGTATGATGGGAATGAGGCCTCTGCAAGTGGCACATTAAGCTTCATGGTGGATTTAGCCTTTGCTAGTATAAAACAAAAAGAGGTTTCTGGGCTACACGCTGCTTGCACAAAAGCATAGACCCAAGATGGCTCCCAGAGCTGGTGGTAAATGTACCACCGCCATTTTGGAAAGCTGAAGTGGGCGGAGACAGCAGCCACAGTGCCATTTCAGTCTTAGAATGCTGCACTTTAAAGCAATAGGCTCAAGGTAATATAAAAAATAAGCCATGTAAAGATGGCTACCACACAGAGAATCTGGATTATGTTCTCTTTGATATTCGTAACTGAAGAAAAACATTTGATTGCAAAAGCTGTTGAGTTATACCAAAATGTATATTTTAAAGATACCTTGACTTCAAAATTTGGATGTAAGGATATGTTGCTTTGGGAAGGAGGCTCTGCTTTTGTTTCCACAAAAAGCCAGAGGCTATGGATTTGTTCCAGATTGTCCCTAAAAGGTCTCTGATGACACCATGGCCCAGATGATCCAACATCCAGAACCGTTTCAAGGCAACTGGCTCAGATGATACACCCTCACGGACTACTCTATAATCCTAAAATTTTCTTTGTGTCCCCATAAGATACAGCGCCCCCCTCCAGCAGGAAGTAGTAAGAGAAGTTATGCCCAAATTCCCAAATATACCAAGCTGACTTTGGAGATGTGTAAAAGTTAAAACCTTCCTTTTTAAGAAAAGAAAAGGGGAAGTGCTGTAGGATGGTCTGTATGTCAAATGCTCTGATTGGTCAATAAATAAAACACTGATTGTCCAGTGGCCAAGCAGGAAGTATAGGCAGGACTAACAGAGAGGAGAATTGAGAGAACAGGAAGGCAGAGGGAGACACTGCCAGCTGCTGCATTGACAAGCAGCATGTGAAGATGCTGTTAAGCCACGAGCCATGTGGCCAGGTATAGATTTATAGAAATGGATTAATTTAAGATGTAAGAACTAGATAGCTAGAAGCCTGAGCCATTAGGCCAAACAGTTTAAATAATATAAGTGTCTGTGTGTTTATTTTATAAGTGGGCTGTCAGACTGCGGGGTTTGGCAGGTCTGGAGAGAAAACTCCAGCTACACATAGGGACTCACAGAGACTGCACTGACCACCAGGGAGCCTGCATGGTACTGACTTAGGCCTTCTGCATGTATGTTACAGCTGTGATGCTTGATCTTGTGAGAATCCTAACAGTGAGAGTGGGGGATTTCGCTGACTCTGTTGCCTGCGTTTGGGACCCATTCCTCCTGTTGGATTGCATCACCCAGTCGTGGTGCAGGAGGGGGTGCCTGGTCTCACTTCAGCTTGACATACCATGGTTGGCTGAAATCCGTGAGATGCCCGCCTGTATCTGAAGAGAAACAGTAGAGGGATGGGATCAGAGAAGGGGAGAGGGGAGGTAGGTGGCACTGGCAGGAGGGGAGAGAGGGGAAGATTTGGTTTAAGATGTAAAAACAAGAAAATTTTAAAAATTACCAGAATCTGAAAATATATATATATATATATATATATATATATATATATATATATATATATATATTCCCCAATCTAGACTCCTCTTCCATAGCCATCCTGAAGAAGGGAATGTCTTGTTTATTTCTTCTTTTCTTCTGTAGGGAATTCCTCAGCTTTATTTTTGTTCTTTGCCCTGATCAGTTTTTTTTTTAATAAGATATTTTTCTGTTTTGAGGGAGTAGTTGTTAGAACTGTAATTTAGAGTGTTCTTCTGTGTGATATGCAGAGATGCAGTGGCAGTGCCATTGATGAGATGCTGTGTCAGCAAATCAATGGAATTGTCACACGAGGATGTGCACAGTGTCAGTTCAATGCTATCCATGTTAGCACTGGTTAATAGCATTGCATTCGTATTTAGTGATGTGTGGGAAGACACTTTAATACAAGGTAAATTTGTGATTTTTATATAATTTGAGCTTGAATTTTCACTGTGAAATGACAACTTTCAAATTCCAATGTTCTTTTTTTTCTTTAAAAATATATTGTTTATTTTTTCTTACTCAGGGTAAAATACAAAAGTCAGAGCATGGTACAGAGTTTAAATCATAGACACAGAAATAACAGCACTGGTGATGCCTACATTAAAAAAAAAAGGAGAGATCTCCTACTCACAACTGAATGGTACACCTGGAAGCTCTAGAACAACAACAAAAAGTAAATGCATGCAAGGGGGGTAATTGGCAAGAAACACTCAAAGTGAGGGCTGAAATCAATAAAACAGAAACAATAACAAAATAGAAAGAGTCAAAGAAACAAAGAACGGGTTCTTTGAGAAAATCAATAAGATGGACAGACACTTATCCAACCTAAGTAAAAGGCAGAGAGAGAGAGAGAGAGAGAGAGAGAGAGAGAGAGAGAGAGAGAGAGAGAGAGAGAATCCAAATTAACAAAAGTAGGGATGAAAAATGGGGACACAGCAAGACACCCTCATTGTCCAGAGAATCATAAAGACATATTTTAAAAACCTGTACTACATTAAATTGGAATATCTAAAAGAAATTAATAATTTTCCCTGTAGATACCACTTACCAAAGTTAAATCAAGATGATATAAGCAATTTAAATAGACCTAAAACACCTAATGAAGTAGAAGTAGTCATTAAAAGTCCTCTGCCCCCCTAAAACAAAAACAAACAGCCCGGGGCCAGATGGTTTTACCATGGAATTCTACCAGATTTACAAGGAAAAGTTAAGCCAATACTGCTCAGAAACAGAAGGAATATTCCCCAATTTGTTTTATGAGGTCACCATTAACCTGTTACCCAAAGTGCATAAAGATCTAACAAAGAAAGGGAATTACAGACCAATTTCCCTTATGAACGTGGATGCAAAAATTCTCAATAAAATACTTGCAAACAAAATTAAAAAAAAAAAAACAAAAACAAAAAAACACATCAAAAGGTTATTTACCATGACCAAGCAGGCTTCATTCCAGAGATTCATGGAAGGTTCAACATACCGAAATTTAAAAAAAAAAAAAAAAAAAAAGTGACCCGTCATATAAACAAACTGAAAGAGAAAAAAAAAAAGATTATCTCATTAGATGTAGAGAAAGCTTTTAAGAAAATCCAGCATTCCTTCATGAAAAAAATCCTGCAGAGATTAAGAATACAAGGGACATGCCTCAACATAATAAAGACAGTTTACAGCAAGCCTATAGCTAACATCAACTTAAATGAACAAAAACTAAAACAATTACACTAAAATCAGGAACAAAATGAGGTTTCTCAGTCTCCATACCTATTCAATATAGCACTTGCAGTCTTGGCTAGAGCCTTAAGAAAACCAAAGCAACAAAGAGCAAAGTTCAGCAAGTATCTCTACGGTAGGATGAAGATACCTTTGGGTATATGCCCTAGAGTGGTATAGCTGGATCTTGAGGTAGATTGATTCCCATTTCCTGAGGAACTGTCACACTGATGGCCATAGTGGCGGTACAAGTTTACACTCCTGTTGTGGGAATTCACTCATTCAGCCAATGCCTTCAGGCTAACAAACCCTAGGGCATGGTCTTGTCTGTTTAAGAGACTGATTAAGAGCTGAGGGAAAGGGGTCCAATTCTCTCTTGGGTGGTTAGAGAGAAGCAAGCTGTTCAGACTGTGGCTTGCGATTGGTCTTCATCGCCCCTGGGTAGAAGGGCAGGACAATTGCAGTTGGATTAGCAGTGGAGTCTTGTTCTGTATTTGTGAGTCTGTATTTGCATTGTGCCCCTAACAAATTATTAAGTAGACTTGTGGGAGCTCACTTCACACTCCCACCAGCAATGGATGAGTGTTGCCCTTACTACACATCCTTGACAGCAGGAACTCTCGTTTGTTTTATTGATTTTAACCATTCTGAAGGTTTGAGATGAAAGTAGTTTTGATTTGCATTTCCCCAATAAATATTTCTTAAAATGTTTTTCAGTTATTTGAGTTTCCTCATTTGATTCTCTGTTTAGATCTGTATGCACTTTTTAAATTTGGTTACTTATTTTTTTCATATCTAATTTTGTTGAGTTCTTTATATATATGAAGGACACCAGGAAAACAAGGCCCTCTAAATCAACAGGATAGACACATATATGAACTCACATATATGTGAGGTAGCATGCACATGGGCCTGCATGGGTCCTACAGTAGATGATGTCCTAGAACTGAAGGAGAAGTAGACACATATCACTATCCACAACCCTGAAGAAATCTCTAAAATGATAACCACTGAAAATTTTGTTTCCTACAAGGGAGTCCCACTGGGGAGACAAATGACTCTTAAGGGAAGGCTGCGTGCCCAGGAGTAGATGGCTAATAGAAAATAGACTCAATGCATCTTTGGAGGTTCCTGTCTCATAATGTCAAGTTAGGACTTCTCTTTCATTTCATTTTTGAAATATGTATATAATTTTCTTCTCTCTTTTTACCTTACAAATATTTTGGGTACATAATATATCTTACAATTTTTTCTTTTTGTTTTTAATTGGATTCCTGAGTGTGTGAATGAGTGCATCTCTTTTTTTATATTCATATCTTTTTTATGTGTCTTTCCTTGGGCTCTTTTCCTTTTGTATGTTTGTTTATTGCTATTTCAATGTGTGATACGTGAGTGTTGGTTTTATCTTATTATATTTTATTATTACCCTTTAGGGGCTGTTTGTTTTCTAATGAGAGACAGAAATGGTGGATCTGGATGGAAGAGGAAGTGGGGATCAAATGGGAGTAGTGAGAAGGGAAACTGCAATTAGGACATGGTATGTGAGAAAAGAAATCTACTTTTAATAAAAGAAAAAATGCAATAAATTCCCTAAACATGAAAAAAAGAAAAAATGCAAAGAAGTATGACTAAAGTAAATCTTTTTTAAATACTGCTGCCAATAATCTTTCTTCAAGCCAACATTCTTTCGTATTCTCTACCTAAAAGATTTTAGCTCTCAAAAAAATAAGAAATGTTTTTATTAATGTTTTACATAAACCTGACAAAACTTTCATAATTGCCTAAATATATATTTGAGAGAATAAAAAATACCAGCTTACTCCAGGCATGTAATTCTGTTCTTAAAATGAGAAAGCATTGCTTAATGTAAGTTGAATTTTATCCTTACTCTACCATGGAAACCAGAGTGGTGTATGTGTGTGTGTGTGTGTGTGTGTGTGTGTGTGTGTGTGTGTGTGTGTATGTGTGTTTGAAATCAGATTCTAAATTTGCTTAATTCAAATGTCATCTACTTTTTTGTGAAAAGCATCCTTATTAGCCAGACATACATATGTGCTTAAGATAAGAGTAAAAGTTAGAATTTTCTTAACTCTATTTTAATACTAATATTAGCTTCCTAGGGCTAGATAATGATGTGAAACAAACTGAGGGTTTTATAAAAGTAGAAACTCATTATTTCAAGGTGAAAGTTCTGAAGTCTGGAGTCCAGATATTGGGAGGACAATACTCCCTCCATTCTAGCTTCTGAGTAAAGTCATCCTTGCCTTCTGGCTTCTGGTGGAGACCTTCAGAACCTCCTGCTCTGTAATATGTACCTGTCTGACCTCCATTTTTCCTCAGCCTCCTTAAGACCTTCTGTCTGCATGTCTGCATATTGTTGCTTGGTAGAGGGAAAATAGTCCTGTTGGATCAGGACCAACTCTAATTGAAGATGACCTCATCTTAACTTCACCACAATTCCACAGAACCTATATCTAAATAGGGTCACATCTGTGGGTATCAGAGTTACCAAAGTCAACTCATCTTTTTGGTAGACACAATTCAACTCACAGCAATATGTCTACCTAATATTTCAACTTGCTTGAAGTGAATTCTTAATGTGGAGAATTGCCTAATTATAATGAAATAAATATGTGGAAAGGCTAATATAACCCCCAAATTAGCTTAAAATTCCATTTCAAAATACCACCCAAACTGTCTTCCTGTAGTTTTCAATATGCACAAATACCATTTAATCACATGCCATATATCAGGACACTCATGCTCAGACAAACATAGTCACCTTAATATTTTGGTTTACTGTCTTCGGGACAATGCATTTACTTGGAATTGCAGAACAATGGTCTTTCCTTCAGGCTGGGTTCCGAGGATCGCTGTGAGAGCTTCTGGCACCATCTGCTGAGCCAGTGTTTTCACTTGATAACATTAGTGCTTTTCTCTCTTCTCCCGAATGTGAGTGTGAGGGACTTTGCTCCACTGAAAACTCTTACTGGACATGGTGAACCTGGAAATATCTATAGGTCAGTGGTACCACGTGGGGTACCACTTGGGGCTTTAGCCTATTAGTTTTCTCTGATTTTCCATGATAAGTGTGGAAATAAGAGCCTGAAGGCTGACCTTTCCTTGGGGGTAATAGGTACAATCTTACTACTTTCTTTGGGATAATAATCTTTTTTTAAAAAAATCTATCATCACATCAGCAATCATGGTGCTTCCCAATTTTCCATATTTAAATTCATTGGCAATAATCAAATAGAGAATCATTATTAAATAAATGTATAAATGACAATGCAAAGAAGAATTCATTTGTTGATTCTTTGATATGTTTCCTTTTCTAAATTTGGAGTTTGGTGTTTGCCACACTGAACACTAAAATGTAAGTCTTCAAACATTGTTTAGATTCTTAGTCCACAGTGTGCAGACTCATGATAATTGGTGGCATAGGTAGGGCATTTGACGTGTCTGAATACTTAGGATAGATATTAGAACACATTATTTTAAATTAGAGCATAGGGTTTTGTGGGCTTAAAGCAAACAAACACACATATCCAGATTTATTACTCTTTCAGAATTCAGTGTGAGGCAAAATCTGTTCAGAAATCTAAAAGGCAATGTTAAATGCTCTTATTCATTTTTAGACTCAGCTATAAACAAATATCTATTTACAATAAATATACACAGTTGTAATTAGCTGCAAATATCAGATATATCAGTAAAGTAAATCCTGGAACTAAAATTTGTGAGATTTGTAAAGCTCAATGAAGTCATGTAATACAATTTGATGGTTTGTGTGTGTGTGTGTGTGTGTGTGTGTGTGTCTGTGTGTCTGTGTGTCTGTGTGCAGAAAGCATGTGTTGTAGGCTCTGAAGTTTTCTTAGAAAATAAAAGCATCTGCTATTGTGATGTAGCAGCTTTTAAAGTCAGTAAATACCAAGAGAAAATGGTTGTGGTTCAATGAAAGTTTATTCACAAATGTAGTTCTATGAGCTGCACTTTGATTCCAGAGAATATAGTTTAAGAGAACAGATTAATCTGTATTAATGGGACACACAGTGTTAAAATTCTACCCTATCACACAGAGACCACTGAAATGGAGGTAAATGAAAAGGAGAAGATAAATTGATGAAGTCAGTGTCATGAAAATACCAGAGACATGACACATCATCACACTTTATGAATATAAAACATTAAATATAGATTGTGCTTGCCTTATTAAAGAAGTTGATGAGGTTGAATACTAAGAATTGAAGGAAATAAAGGTTGTAAGACTAGTAACTTGTCCCCAAACTCCACAGAGATACAAAGTTAAAGTATGTGTGTATGTGTGGGGGGATTGCTAGACAGTGTTAACACAGAAAAATGGCATTTAAGACATTTAAAACTTATATCCTACACTTCAGCTGTCAGTTTTTTCCATTTTCTTCCTTTCCTGAATGCCAGCAGCTGGGTTATTTTTCCTATATGTGTTATGAACAGACTTTGACATAAAGGTACTAGTTTGATTCAATGTCAATATTTATCTCAATGAATACAAAACCTTTAAATAAAATTTGTATGCTGAGTAGTGATTAGATTTTAACCTTCTTGTAGACATTTACCAAAATGCTAATGACAGGTCAGTTTCTACGATCTGCAAAAATTGTTCAATTTTCTACAGAGAAAAACATGAATTTATTTATAGAATAGAGTGGAATTCACTCCATGCCTGTTTCAACAAGGCAATATACCATGGCACCATTTATCTTCAAAGTGTTCACTTAAAAATGATTAGTCAGGCCGGGCGGTGGTGGCGCACGCCTTTAATCCCAGCACTCGGGAGGCAGAGCCAGGCGGATCTCTGTGAGTTCGAGGCCAGCCTGGGCTACCAAGTGAGTCCCAGGAAAGGCGCAAAGCTACACAGAGAAACCCTGTCTCGAAAAACCAAAAGAAAAAAAAAATGATTAGTCAAGGGCATGGTCTTGGTGGTACATATCTTTAATTCCAATACTCAGAAGGCAGAGGCAGACAGATTTCTGTGATTTTTAGGCCAGTCTGGTCTACAAAGCAAGTTCCAGGACAGCCACGGCAACACAGAGAAACCCTGTCTTGAAATTCCTCTTCCAATAAATAAATAAATAAATAAATAAATAAATAAATAAATAAATAAAAAAGAATAGTTAGGGCTGGTAGATGGTAGGTAGTTAGAAGCACTGATTCTCTTGCAGAGGTAAGGAGGATATGAATAAACCCATTAATGAAACCTATGAAAACATAAACAAGCAATAGATGAAATGAAGAAAAACAGTTCAAGTCCTGAAATGGAAAAGGAATCAATGGAGAGAACCCAAACTGAGATAAAAGTGGAAATGAAAAATTTAGGAACTCAAGCAGGAAACTCAGTGGCCAGACTCACTAACAAAATACAAAAGATGGAAGAGAGAATCTCACTGAAGACACAAAAGAAGAAATTGATACCCTAGTCAAAGAAAATGGTAAATCTAAGAAAATTCTGCCACAAACATCCTGGAAATTTGGAAAACTATGAAAACACCAAATCTACAAATGATAGGACTAAAGGAAGATGAAGAAACCCAGGTCAAGGGCACAGGGAATATTTTCAACAACATAATAGAAGAAAATTTCCCTAACCTAAAGTAGGAGATGCCGACCACAGTACAAGAGACCAAACAGGCAGGGACAGAAGAGAAATTGCCTATGATTCATAATAATCAAAATACTAAATGTACAAAACAAAGAGAGAATATTAAAAGCTACAAGAGATAAAGACCTAATATAATATAAAGGGAGACCTGTTAGAATAACATTTGACTTTTCAATAGAGACTCTAAAATCCAAAAGGGCCTGTACAGATGTTTTACAAACTCTAAAGGACCACAAATGCTAGCCAAAACTATTATATTTAGCAAAACGTTCAATCATGATGTATGAAGAAAAAAGAACTCACAATGAAGCCAAATTTAAGTTATATCTATATACAAATCAAGCTCTACAGAATGTCCTAGAAGAAAAACTTAAACCTGAAGGGGTTAACCAAAACCAAGCCAATAAGAGGACTGCATAAGGCAGAGAAAGAAGATCCAAACCACCAAATTAAAGATGAAAGAGGGACATCTCAACATACACTAAAGAAATTTAGATAATTTTAAGAACATTCTTTAAAAACCTGTGCTGCACTAAACTGGAAAATGTGACATCTTGCCACCAGCATGAGACATGAAGCAGGAACCTGTTGGACCATTTTGCCTTGCAAAGTTCAGTGATCACCTTCCTATGGGTCCTGCATGTCCAGTTAGTAAAACATTTTGTCAAGCAGTCCAGGCAAGAACAGTTTCTTGCTCAAATGGCCATTCTTACCAAGAAGAAGATAAATTCCATATGAAGTATCTTCAGCACCCATCTTTCCTTTTGAAGTAAATAAAGCCACCTGCCTCTAAGCTGCCCTGCCATAGGCCAAACTGCTTTATTTATCAACCAATCAGAGCATACAGAAAAGACATTCCCCCATCAGGAAAATCTATAAGAAATGGATAATTTTCTTGAATACATACTGTCTACCAAAGTTAATCCAAAATCAGATAAGCAATTTAAATAGACCTATAATCTCTAGTGAAGTAGAAGCAGTAATTTTAAAAATCTCTCAACAAAAATAGAAATAAAATAAAGCCCATGGCCAAATGGTTTTAGCACAGAGTTCTAAAAGATATTTATAGATGGGTCAACATGTAAATCAACAAATGTAACCCACCATTTCAACATACTTAAAATACAACAGCAAAACCCATGATCAGCTCATCAAATGTAGATGAGTCTTTTGACAGAATCTAATATCCCATCACAATAAAAGTCTTAGAGGGACCAAGAATAAAAATTTCATTCCTCAACATAATGATTTACAGCAAAACAGAGCCAACATCAACCTAAATGGAGAAAAACTCAAAAAATTCCCAGTATAATCTGAAACAAAACAATGTCATCCACTCTCTCATAACTGTGCAATATAGTACTTGAGGGCTTAGATAGAGCAATCACAGACTTGAAGGAGATGAAGGGGATACAAATAGAAAGTGAAGAAGTCAAATATCTTTATTTGCTAATGATATTATGTTTTACATAAAGGATCTAAAGTCTCCAGAGGGAGACTCGTGCATTTAAAAAGTATGTTTAGAAATGTAGCAGGACACAAAATTAAACACAAAAATTAGAGATAAAGAAAGAGTGTGGATTTGGGTAGCTGGAGAAGTGCGAGGAGGAGTTGAGAGAGGAGAAATATAATCAGATTATATCGTATGCAATCTATTGTCAATAAAAGTATTCATTTAATCATAGTAAATGTAGGTTTTAATATTTTCATTGTAGATTTCTTTTTAGCAGTGTGTTTTCATGTGATCAAAGCTCTACATTTTCACAGTTTTGGGCATTGTGGTGAACTGTTCTTTGCCAGTTTATATTAGTAAAATCTACAGAAGAAAATTCTTTCGTTTGCTATAAATGGTGATGATTTAGTCATGACATCTCTTACAGCATAAACTGAATGTCAATGATTCAACCCTGTAAGGGATATCCTTGTAATAATACTAATCAAGTCTTCAAAGGCTCTTTATAGTTCATTTAAAAAAATGTCAAAGTGATCATTTTACAGTACATTTTACTATATATACATTTAGCAGCTTGATCCTAATACTTTAGTTTCCTAAACATAAATATTGAGTATGGATTGGTATAGACTATATAAAGATATATGAGTGTTGGACAAATTATCTTCATCATTATAAGACATACAACTAGTACTAATTCATTTCTAAAGGTTTGGCAGGTATCAAAAGACTCTGTCTGCTTTTCTGTTTATCTGGCTAGCTAGCTAGTAACTACGAAAAAATAATATTATCAATTGTGTCTCATTTAGTCCTTACTTGTTTTTGCAGTAACGGTGATGATGCTTGGGCCACTTCTGAAAACTAACACAATGTTGAATGGTCACATAATTCTTGTGTAGGGTTTCTGGTCTCTAAGTGCACAAAGAGTACAGCAAAATTAAGAAGGCTACAAACATAGTAAAAATAAGCAGGGATTCAAAACAATATGTCTTATACCTCATTAGGGAAACACACCATGGCAGGTCAGGTTGTAGTTAAGTCAGGAGCATCCTTCAGTGGTTTTTCTGGACATGGACATCTCTCATGCATAATGTAGAATAAGAATATCTGTAAGAGACTACCCTAGAATTTGTATTTGTATATCTGTTTCTTGTTGTTCTTGCCAGTGTCCTTTACCATTATCAATGCTCTTTACAAGTACAAAGTTATGTTGATCCATTCTAGTCCTTCCAATGAAAGAATCAAGTGGTAGGTAGGGCTGTCAAAGCTTTGGTTGAGGATTTTTACACACATTCATTTTTTAACATTTCCCTTTTGTTTCATGTGACCACACATAGTTAATATGACAATACATTAAAAATCTATGCAGATTCTAAGATGTATTTGTTTACTCCCATTATTAGGTTATCAAATTTTATAATGATTTCCATCATTTTAATCTTTATGAGTAGTTTTACACTTTTTCTTAATAAATAATCTTTTTTATCCAAAAATGAATGATATTTCTTCATCACAAATAAAAGTGTTTTAATGCATGTTCATTTTACCAAAGCTCTGGGCATCTATAGGAAAATAATTCACTAGAATCTTGGTGATCTAATACCATATTTTATATCTGTTCTCAAGCCAATTATAGTAGGCACAGAGTGAACCTAGATTGCTGATGCAAAGTTGAATCCCTACAGGTCTTTTCACTCCTGTCATCTAGATAAGTAAAATGAAAAAAATCACATTCTTCCTAAACTTATTTTAAATCCTAAACTAAATCATGTGACAGACATTACAGAAAGTGTTTCATACTTACAGATCATGAAGACAAAATGTAATTATTGTAGGGGAAATCTTAAATAATTTGTTGATGGGACCATAAAATTGTTTTTAAATTTAAATTTTATTTCATAAAGATTTGTTGCCACGATATGAAGAGACAGTTTGTTTTACATATTAACTTCATATTCCATGGTCTTGCTGAATCCATGTACTCAAGTTGTTAGATGTGGTTGGAAAAAGTAGAATTTTGTGTGTGTGCCTTCTGCATGCTTGTGTATGTGGTGTGCATGTGCGTGTGTGTGTGTGTGTGTGTGCGCGTGTGTGTGTGTGTGTGTGTGTGTGTGTGTGTGTGAGAGAGAGAGAGAGAGAGAGAGAGAGAGAGAGAGAGAGAGAGAGAGAGAGAGAGAGAGAATATGCAGAAGGCATGTATGTAGGTCAGAGAACCAGCTTGGATGGCAGTCCTTGCCTCCCACACTGAGACAGTGTCATTCTGTTGTTCATTGCTGTGTACACCAAGCTAGCTGGCCCACAGGATTTCAGGGGTTCTCCTGCCTCCATTTCCAATCTTGCTAGAGAAAAATTGAGATCATAGATTATGTTTTTCATAAATTCCCTTTTCAAATAGAAGTTCCTATCTAATCAATGTTTATGCAGTTTCTTACAAAGTGGACACTGGTTTTTTTTTTCAGTTGCTTCTGTTATATACGTCAGGATCATCACGAGGCTTTTCTTCTTTGCTCCATTAATGTGAGGAATTATGTTGACTTTTGAGTGGCAGGCCATTCATTCTTCAGTAGATACCTATGAGGAAGGATTCTTTATCCCCATTATGCCACTGCAATTTGTATAAAACTACTTTTCTTTAATGTGTAACTATTTTATCATTTTTTGATGATTAGCAATTAAGCTCAGAAGGTTGAAAGAAAACACTAGACATTGTGTAGTTTCTTATTAGTTAATATTCCTATTTTTTTCTGCTTGAAACTCACCAATTTTCTTTCTTTCTACGGCAAGGCTCATTTCTCTGAAGCAGATAACAACTTCCTTACACATCTACAGATTACTACACTTTGAAATTATTTGTGTGGCATCAGGAGGTTAAATTCATTTCAAATATTAATGCAAGGAAAGTGTACAAGACTTCTAAGTTCTAAATATGTCATATAACTACAGCACATACAAAAGAACTCTCTGTGTTGTTGTTGTTGTTGTATTTGTTTGTTTTATCAATTGCTTTTTAAAGGCATTTGTATTTCACAGAAAATTGAGAAAAGGTGCAGTGTGGTGATTCCCCTGGAGGCTTTACAGAAGGCAGGGAAGAAATAATTCATGAAGAGACAAGTATAAACCTGGGCTCAGCCTGGTTTTATTGTACTCAGTGCTGGACCAGGGCTTCTGGAGTCTAGACCAGATCATTTTACTTTAGCCATATTTAACACCTCACAATTCTGAAAAATAATATTCCAACAACAATTAGCCCAGTCCCAAGTGCACAACAATTTAAGACATGTTTCTGTAACACAAATTGCTAAACAGTCTTATTAATTAAAAAAAAAAAACCTGGAGCCATATATTGGGATGAAAGCTGAAAAATCAGAGAAGCAGACCAAGTCACAGCCAACCTCACCTCGCTAACTTCTCAGCTGATCATTTTTCCACAAATCTTCAGATTGAAAGCCTCTGGGTCCTAATCCCTGAGACTCTCAGTTGAGCTCCTGCTCAGTTTCTGTCTGCTCACACCTTATATACCATTCTCCACCCAGCCATCTTTCTTCCTGAGATTAAAGGTGTGCGTGTTTTCCAAGCAAACGCATGAGATCTCAGGTGCTGAGATTAAAGGAATGTGCCACCACTGCCTGACTCTGTTCCTGGTGTGGTCTTGAACTCACAAAGAATCAGACAGATCTCTTCTTCCAAAATGATAGGACTAAGGGTGTGTACCACCATTATCTAGCCTATATGTCTAATCTAGTGGCTGGCTCTGTCCTCTGATCCTCAGATAAGTTTATTAGGATACACAATATATCACCACATTTCCGCTTTTCTGTTTAAATAATAAAAGGTTATAACTAATATAAGAAAAACTATATACAATAAGTACAATATGCATATACAATATATAAAATCAAGAGTTACATTAACAATGTCTAGTCCATTAACATTTAACAGATTCAGACAAAAAAACTCCATTATCTATCCTATTTTGGTGAGTCCAAATGTTGTACCTAATTCACTTTCTGTCTTAATTTGTATTACCAACTGAAAACTATCTTTTGATGTCTTTCAAACTTACACACTTTACACATCTATAGTGAGTTTCTCTTCTGAATTTGTTAATAAGGAAAGCTATAACTATAATTATCTAACCTTCAACTCCCTCAGAGACCTGAGAAGGAAATAATATTAACTAAGTAAATAGGAAGTACAAACAAGTGACTTCCAAAAAATGTGAGAAATGATAGAAACAGCTAACTAGACAATCACCCAAGATTTCTCTGCAACATTGGGGCATTCATCTTCAGCCTACAGGTCTAGCATATCTGACAGACTCATCTATGAAGCAGGATTTTCTAAAGAGACTTCCTACCTTGTCTTGGCAAGAATCAGCAGTCCTTTCTTTTATGTCCTGCTTGTCCATTTTAGACAGCATACTGTCAGAAGTTCAGGCAAGAGCTCTTTTTTTGCCTGGTGGCTAGCTTTTGCCAGAAAGAATGTAAAACTCCATATGGAGTTTCTTTGATGCCTATCATCTTCTCTGAAGCATATTGGTGCTGCCAGGAGCAGACATATCTCACAGTCATAAAAAAAAAAAGAATCTATGTTATGAAAACATCCTAAATGCCATATTCTGTAAACCTATGAAGTGTTTGAAGATGACCTGTTTATCTAAAATATATCTTTGTTTGACTTTGAAAACATGCCTAACATGACTACAAGTTTGATTGTAATGACTAACTACTAACTTTCATTTCTTTACATCCTAGTTAATTGGTAATAATAGTTTTCAAGGACTAGCAATTTGCATTATATTGTTAAATGAACTATATAGGTACAATACCTTGAACAAGATTAGAAATGTATGTACAACATTTTCTAACAAAATCAATCCCAAATTTGTGTCAATATACATGATTTGTATATAATATACAAAAATCCAATCCAATGTAAAATGTTTAAAACTAGTAATTGCTTTTTAAAAGTAGATTCAATAATCTACCTTTTTATCTTATCATATCCATATTCTCTCTTTTTTCTTTTCAAAGTAGATTCAATAATCTACCCTTTTATAATATCATTTCTATATTTTTAGAGTAGATTCAATAATCTACCTCTTATCTATGTTCTCTTTTTTCTTTTTCTTTTTTTAAGCAAGAACCCCTAATCTAATTTCCTTTGTTTAGCTTTTTTCCTGACTATTAACAATTAATAACTTGTAACCACCTACCCAAAACAATGACAATTATTCATAACCCATTAAACAATCGAAAACCATCCACCCCACCTCTGGGCATCCTGTTCTTAAAATTACTTCCTGCTGTCTAGAGGAGAAGACATCCTTAGGGGATCCTGAAAATTAAATTTTTGGGTTAATTGTCAAGTCCTGAGAGAGGTAGCTGTATCATTTGTCCAGTCTCTGCATAATGGGAGGAAGTGCAGGTTTGGTATCAAGTCCCTGTTTGAGTAGTCTGTCAGGCTGCATCATCTCAGCTAGCCATCTTGAAATTGTCCTGAGCAGTTTGTAGTCCAAAGCTAATCTTTGGGTGATATTTACTCTGTGGTTTGGAGCAATATCAATTGTATCTGTGGCAGAATCATGTCTCACAGTCAGTTCCAAGTTTGCAATACAAGGTTCCATTCTTCTTCACCAAGATATTCTTTGATTTCAAATCTCTGTAAGCAATAGCTGGCCTTCCTTGGGTACCAAGAATCTCCATGTGAAGATGGGAAAGACCACTTGCCAAGGACAGAGCAAATTTGATCATCCCTTCCAGTGTAACAGTGTATCTATTCAAGTAATCAGAAAGGGATCCATGCTCATGGTAATCCGGCACCAACCACAGCTGAGTCCATGTGCCATTGTCTTTGTTGTCTGCTGCTGTCAATTTTAGGATGTTTTCATGGTGTAACACCATAGTCTAATAAATCTCTGCCTCTCAGAACCATGAACATTCTTCTCTAGAAGAGAATATTTTCATAGCAACTTTTCCTCCTGCCACTTGCCTCACCATTCTTCTCCAATCTGACCTTGGCCAACGCTTTCTTGTAACATGATGTTCCTGACAATTGTTCTCTGAATAAGTAGCAGTAAACCCTTCATCCCCAGGAACATAGTTGCTGCAGCCACCAACACAATGAGAACCAGCTAGCAATTCAAAGCAGCAGCCACTGCCTCGATGGTACTGCCACTACCATTTGTGGCCCTGCCCAGCCCAGCTGCAGCTTCTTCTCAACAAGCCTCCCAGGCTGGCTTTGAACTCAGGATCCTCCTGCCTCTGTCTCCTTCAGCAAATTCTACTGGTGTGTGCCACCACAACCAGCCATGTGCAGCTCAGGCCCGACATGGGGACTGCATGGCCACAAGCATACAGCTTTTTTGTGAATTTGTGCCACAAACATTGGGCACCAGATGTAACACGAATTTTAAAAGGTCTTATTAATAATAAAAAAAAGCCCTGGAGCCAGATATTGGGGTGAAAGCTAAAAGATCAGAGAAATAGAACAAGTCACAGCCAACCTCACCTCACCAACTCCTCAGCTGATCTTGTTTCCACAAATCCTCAGACTGAAAGCTTCTGAGTCCTCACCCCTAAGGCTCTTGGTTGAATTGCTGCTTAGTTCCTGTCTCCTCAGGCCTTATATACCTACTGTTCTCCACCCAGCCATGTCACTTCCTGGGATTAAAGGTGTGTGTGCTTTCTAAGCAAAGGCATGAGATCTCAAGTGCTGGGACTAAAGGCAATTGCCACCACTGCCTGACTCTGTTCCTGGTGTGGTCTTGAACTCACAGAGATCCAGACAGATCTCTTCCTCCCAAGTGATAGGACTAAGGGTGTGTGCCACCACTGTCTGGCCTCTATGTCTAATCTAGTGGCTGGCTTTATCCTCTGATCCCCAGATAAGTTTATTAGGGTACACAATATATCACCACATGTTGACATTGAGATTCTTTACAAAGTATATCTGGCTTCTTTCATAAGAATGGGTACTGTTGACTTAGAGATAGTGCCCAAGCTTTAGGGTCTAGGGATTTTGACTGAGGTAAACATAATGTCTGTGGGTGTCAGGATTGGCCTGGCCCTAAGGTAACATAAAAGTCACTTAGGCTGTTGTAAAGCATAAATGACCTCACTCGTAAGAGTGGGTTTTTTGATCTAAAAACAATGCTCAAGATTTAGCAGAAAAGGTCTTGGATAAATTAGAACATAAATTCTGGGAGATACAGAGCCTGTCTCATCAGACAGCGAAGAATCACCAGGTTATAAAGCTTCATCATTACTAGCATTCCAGGAAGAGCAGCTGAGCACCTCATTCCACTGAGGAGGTAAGCTGTGTGTTTAATTTTCTTGGCTTCTCCAGTGCTTATCTGTATGTACAAGGCCTTTTTTGTTCTCTGCTGTGCAGAGATTTTTCCATGTAACTCTGGCTCTACACTTGTGTAGTCTCAATATGATCAGTGTGTTTCAGGAGAGTTCCACTTTGCACAATCAGCATAGACAATTATCTTCAGAGTCCTTAGTTTACCTAAAGTGCTCACTTTTTGTGCTATGTGTATCTTTCAGGTTTATCAAAACACACTGAAACATTTGTCTACTGTTATCATTTCATACAGGACAGTTTCACTTATTGATGGTGCTTTAAATATATCATAAATACATGATATGCTTACATGGCAAACTTACGTTAATTGTTGTTTGAAGGAACTATAACACGTATTAGCTCTTTCAAAGAATATTGGAGAAATAATTATAGAAAAATAGTACATTAAGCACACTAAGAGAAAAAAATTAATGATAAAAGGAGATGTTGAGTTTTGCATTTATGTATTTCACCAGAGAAATTTAGATTTATGAAAACTCACTATCATAGTTAGGTTAAATTAAATTTGCCACAACCTAGAACTGTCTGGAGGAGGGCCTCAGTTGAGAAAGTATCTTGATCAGGTTGGCCTCTGGGCATACTGTGAGGACTTACATAGATGGGTAACTGGGGAAATATCTTGATCAGGTTGGCTTCTGGGCATACTGTGAGGGCTTACATAGATGGGTAACTGGGGCAGAGCCCATGGTGCAGAGCACCAGTCCTGGCCTGGATGGTGTGACTGAAGAAAATGGTCTAAGCATTAAGTATGGGCGTTGCATTTATTCTCTTGGCTTTTGAGCATAGATGGGATGTCACTGCCTGCTAGAGCTCCCACTGTGACCTCTACAAAGCAGTAGATTGGGGCCTTGATTTGTAAACCAAGTAAACTCTTTTGGCAGAATTTGCTCTTGGTGAAGGTGTTTTACCATAGCATCAGAAATGAAACTCAGCCCAATTGCCTACAAGATAAGCTATGGTTTTCTAACTGTCATTCAGTTTAAAATTTAACTCCCTGTTTTAAGTCTGGGATATTGAAAAGCAGTAACAATTACCACCAACTGTCTGCTGGGTAACATTTACTCTCCTATGACATGGAACAATGAATGCACTATCTCCATTTCCCTCAGTTTAAAGATTGAGATTAAAAAGTTTCAAGATATTGGGCAGTGGTGGTGCACGCCTTTAATCCCAGCACTCAGGAGGCAGAGGCAGGCAGATCTCTGTGAGTTCGAGGCCAGCCTGGACTACCAAGTGAGTTCCAGGAAAGGCGCAAAGCTACACAGAGAAACCCTGTCTCGAAAAAAAAAAAAAAAGTTTCAAGACAGGAGTTTGTCATGCAATCAAGCTATTCTTAGAATTATAATTTCATCTTTGCTTCATGAATGTTAGGCTTATAGTCATGGCCACTTCAAGTATATCATATATATACATATATATATATGTATGTATATATTAGAAATAAAACATTTCAAATGAGGTTCTTTTTTTCCTTCATTTTTTTATTTAAAAGTTTTTTTTTTTCATTTTACATACCAGCCACAGTTCTCACTTCTTCCCCTCCTGTCACTATCCCCCATCTTCTCTACACATCATCTCCCATTCACTCCTCAAAGAGGGTAAGGCCTCCCATGAGGAGTCAACCAAGTCTGGCATATCAAGTTGAGGCAGAACCAAGCCCCTCCCCACTGCATCAAGGCTGAGCAAAGTATTCCTCCATAGGGAATGGGCTCCAAAAAGCCAGTTCATGCATTAGGCATAAATCTTGGTCTGACTGCCAGGGGCCCCATAAAATGCCCAAGCCACAAAACTGTAACCAATATTCAGAAGGCCTAGTTCAGTCCTATGCAGGTTCCCCAGCTGTCAGTCCAGAGTCCTTGAGCGCCTACTATCTCAGGTCAGCTGTCTCTGTCAGTTTCCCCATCATGATCTTGACCCCCTTGCTCATAGAGTCCCTCTTCCCTTTCTTTGACTGGACTTTGGGAGCTTGTCCCAGTGCTTAGCTGTGGTTCTATGCATCTGCTTTAATCAGTTACTGGATGAAGGATTTAGGATGACAATTATGGTAGCCATCAACCTGATTACAGGAGAAGGCTAGTTCAGGCACCCTCTCTGCTGTGGCTTGGAATCTTAGCTGGGGTTATTGTTGTAGATTCCTGGGAATTTCCTAGCACCAGGTTTCTTCCTAAACCCATAATGGCTCCCTCTATCAAGGTATCTCTTTCCTTGCTCTCCCCCTGTGTCTCTCCCACAATCCTGTTCCCTCATGTTCTAATCTCCCTCCACTCCCAGTTTACTCAGGAGATCTTATCTATTTCTGTTTCCTAGGGGTATTTTAATGAATGCCCCTCTTAGGGTCCTCCTCTCTACCTACCTTCTCTGGGGTTGTGGATTGTAGCCTGGTTGTCCTTTGCTTTATGCCTAATATCCACTTATAAGTGAGTACATATTGTGTTTGTCATTCTGTGTCTGGGTTATTTAACTCAGAATGTTTTTTTCTAGTTCCATTCATTTGCCTGCAAATTTTATGATGTTGTTGTTTTTTTTACCCCTGAGTAATACTCCATTGTGTAAAAGTACATTTTCGTTATCCATTCTTTGGTTGGGGGACATCTAGGTTGCTTACAGGTTCTGGCTATTAAAAATAATGCTACTATGAAAAGAGTTGAGCAAATGTCCTTGTGGTATAACTGTTCATCATTTGGCTATATGCCCAAGAGTGGTATTGTTCAGTCTTGAGGTAGATTGATTCCCAGTTTTCTGAGAAAACAAAATATTGATTTCCAAAGTGGCTGTATAAGTTTTCACTCCCACCAAGAGTATAGTAGTGTTCCCCTTACTCTACATCCTCTCCAGTATAAGCTGTCATCAGTGTTTTTGAACATAGCCATTCTGACAGGTGTAAGATGGTATCTCCAAGTCATTTTGATTTGCATTTTCCTGATGACTAAGGATGTTGAGCAATTCCTTCAATGTCTTTTAGCCATTTGAGATTCTTCTGTTGAGAATTCTCTGTTTAGATCTGTAGCCCATTTTTTAATTGGATTGTTTGGTATTTTGTTGTCTAGTTTCTTGAGTTCTTTATATATTTTGGAAATCAGCACTCTGTCCGATGTGGTGTTGGTGAAGATTTTTCCCACTCTGTAGGCTGTTGTTTTGTCTTCTTTACTGTGTCCTTTGCCTTACAGAAGCTTCTCAGGTTCAGAAGGTCCCATTAATTATTGTTACTCTCAGTGTCTGTGCTACTAATGTTATATTTAGGAAGTGGTCTCCTGTGTCAATATGTTCAAGGTTACTTCACACTTTTTCTTGTATTAGATTTTGAATAATTGGATTTGTGAGGTCTTTGATCCACTTGAACTTGAATTTTGTGCATGGCAATAGATATGAATCTATTTGCATTCTTCTACATGTTGATATTCAATTATACCAGCATGATTTGTTGAAGATGTTTTCTTTTTTCCATTGTACAATTTTGCCTTCTTTGTCAAAAATCAGGTGTTCATACGTGTCTGGATTAATGTCAGGGTCTTCAATTCAATTCAATTGATCCATGTGTCTGTTTTCATGCCAATACCAAGCTATTTTTGTTAGTATAGCTTTCTAGTATAGCTTTAAGTCAGGAATGATGATGCCTCCACAGGTTCCTTTACAGGATTATTTTGGTTACCCTATGTTATTTGTTTTTCCATATGATATTGAGTATTGTTCTTTCCAGTTCTCTGAAAAATTGTGTTGGAATTTTGATGGGGATTGCATTGAATCTGTAGATTGCTTTTGGTAAGATTGCCATTTTTACTATGTTAATCCTACCTATCCATGAGCATGGGAGCTCTTTCCATTTTCTGATATCTTCTTCAATTTCTTTCTTCAGGGATGTAAAGTTCTCATCATACAGGTCTTTCATTTGTTTGTTTAGAGTTACTCCATGATATTTTATGATATTTGTGGCTATTTTAAATGTTTCTCTGATTTGTTTTTCAGCTAGTTTATCATTTGTATATAGAAGGGCTACTGATTCTACTGATTTTTTTAATTTAATCTTGTATCCTACCACATTGCTGAATGTGTTTGTCAGATGTAGGAGTTCATGGCAGAATTTTGGGGGTAATATATTGCCTTTATTATGTTTAGGTGTGTTCTTTGTATTCCTGATCTCTCCAAAACTTTTATCATAAAGGGGCATTGGATTTTGTCAAAGGCGTTTTCAGAATCTAATCATGTAGTTTTTTTATTTTTAGTTTGTTTATATTATGGATTACATTGACAGATTATTGTACATTGAACCTTCCATGCATCTCTGGGATTAAGTCTACTTGATCTTAATGGGTGATTTTTGATGTGTTCTTGGATTTAGTTTGCCAGTATTTTATTGAGTATCTTTGCATCAATGTTAATGAGGGAAATTGGTCTATAATTCTCTTTGTTTGTTGCATCTTTGTGTAGTTTGGGTATCAGGGTAACTGTAACCTCATAAAGAGTTTAGCAATTTGTATTGTGTGGAACAATTTGAGGAATATTGGTATTAGTTCTCCTTTGAAATTCTGGTAGAATTCTATGCTGAAACCCAGGGATTTTATTGGTTGGGAGACTTTTAATGGCTGCTTCTATTTCCTTGGGCATCATAGATCTATTTAAATTGTTTATCTCATCTTGATTTAATTGTGGTGTGTGGTAACTATCCAGAAAATTGTCCATTTCTTTTAGATTTTCGAATTTTGTGGAGTACAGGTTTTTGAAGTATTACAACAAAATTCTCTGAATTTCCTCTGTGCCATTTGTTTTGTCCTCCTTTTCATTTCTGATTTGTTAATCTGGATATTTCTTCTCTGCATGTTGGTTAGTTTGGATAAAGGTTTGTCTATCTTGTTGATTTTCTCAAAGAACTAACTCTTTGTTTCATTGATTCTTTACATTGTTTTCTTTTTATTGATTTCAGCCCTGTTTGATTATTTCCTGATGTTTATTTCTCCTGGGTGAGTTTGCTTCTTTTTGTTCTAGAACATTCATGTTTATAGTTAAGTCATTAATATGATATTTCTCCACCTTCTTCATGTGAGTATTTAATGCTAAGAACTTTCTTCTTAGTGTTGCTTTCGTAGTGTCTTATAAGTTTGGATATCTTGTGCCTCTATTTTCGTTGAATTGTAGGAAATCTTTAATTTATTTCTTTATTTTTTCCTTGACCCATTGGTGATTTAGTTGAGCATTGTTCAGTTTCCATGATATTTTAGGCTTTCTGTAATTTGTGTTGTTGTTGAATTGTAACTTTAAGCTATGGTGATCCAACAAGATACAGGGGCTTATTCCAATTTTCTTGTATCTGTTGAGATTTGGTTTGTGACTGAGTATGTGGTCAATTTCAGAGGTGCTGAGAAGAAGGTATAGTCTTTTGTGTTTCTGTGATATGTTCTATAGGTGTCTGTTAAATTCATTTGAGTCATAAGATCTGTTAGTTCCCTTATTTCTCTGTTAAGTTTCTGTCTGGCAGACCTGTCCATTGGTGAGAGTTGGGTGTTGAAGTCTCCCACTCTTAGCGTATGTGTGATTTAAACTTTAATAATGTTTCTTTTACAAACATGGGTACCCTTGTATTTGGGGCATAAATGTTCTGAATTGAGACTTTGTCTTGATTAATTTTTCCTGTGATAAATATAAAATGTTCTTCTCCATCTCTTTTGATTAATTTTAGTTTGATGTCTATTTTGTTAGCGATTAAGATAGCTACACCAGCTTGTTTCTTAGGTCCATTTGATTGGAAAATCTTTTACCTACCTTTTACTCTGAGGTAATGCCTGTCTTTGAAATTGAGGTGTGTTTCTTGTATGCAGCAGAAGGATGAATCCTGATCTCATATCCATTCTGTTAGCCTGTGTCTTTTTATAGTTGAAGTGAGTCCATTGATACTAAGAGATATTAGTGAGTTAATTTCTGTTATTTTTTGCTTTTGTTGGTGGTGGTGGCAGTGTGCTTGTGTTTCCTTTCTTTGGGATTTGCTGGTGTGAGATTATCTATTGCTTGTGCTTTTGTGGGTGTAGTTAACTTCCTTGAGTTAGAATTTTCTTTCTAGTACTTTCTATAGGGCTGAATTTGTGATTAGGTATTGCTTAAAACTGGTTTTGTCATGGAATATTTTGTTTTCTCTATCTATGGTGTTTGAAAGTTTTGATGGGTATAATAGTCTGGACTGGCATACATGGTCTCTTACTGGTTGCAAAATGTCTTTCCAGGACCTTGTTGTTTTCAGCATCTCCACTGAGGAGCCAGGTGTAATTCTGATAGATCTGCCTGCATATGTGACTTGGTCTTTTTCTTTTGCAGCTCTTAATATTCGTTATTTTGTATGTTTCGTGTTTTGATGATTATGTGGTGAGGGACTCTTTTTTTGGTGTAGACTATTTGGCGTTCTGTAAGCTTTTATCTTCACAGACATTTCCTTCTTTAGGTTGGGAAAGTTTTCTTCTATGGTCTTATTGAATATATTTTCTGTGTCTTTGAGCTGAAATTCTTCTCCTTCTTCTATCCCTATTATTCTTAGTTTTGGTCATTTCAGGGTGTCCCAGATATCATGGATGCTTGTGTTAAGAATTTATTGGATTTTACATTTTCTCTGATGGATAAATCTATTTCCTCTATCGTATCGTCAAAGACTGAGATTCTCTCTTCTGTCTTTTGTTTTCTGATGGTTATGCTTATTGCTGTAGTTCCTGTTCATTTACCCAGATTTTTCATTTCCAGAATTCCCTAAGTTTGTGTTTTCTTTATTGCCTCTATTTCAATTTTCAAGTCTTGAACTGTTTCCTTCACCTGTTTGATTGTTTTTTCTTGGCTTTCTTTAAGGGATTTATTGATGTCTTCCAAAGTTTTGTTTGTCTTTTCCTCATTTTCTTTAAGGAAATTCTTCATTTCCTCTTTAAGGGACTCTATCATCTTCATAAAGTTATTTTTAAGGTTGTTTGCTTCTGTTTCATCTGTGTTGAGGTCTTCAGTTCTTGCTTTGTTGAACCACTAAGTTATGGTAGTACAATTTTGCAGTTCATGTTGGATGCATTTTTTCACTGGGTTTGAGGTAATCAGAGGTACAGATTGATTCTTCCTCAAATAGGTGCAGATTGTATCTGTGCCTCCAGGAGTCACTTTTCCTCCCATTAGTGCAGGTGGAGCCTATGCCCCCAGGGGTCCTCTGATGATGGTGTGGTTGGTGTGGAGTGGCCTGGCTGTGGGAGTCTTGCCTGCTGACTGGCTGCTTGGGCTGCCATGGGTCAGGGAGGGTTCAAGTGAGATTCTTAAAAAATATTTGAAATTAGAAACCCATACTTGACTTTCACGTGCAGTCTGACAGTGACTCTTAGATATGGGAAGTAGATGAAGAGAAAATCTGAGGAAAGAATGAGCCAAAGAGTCTCATTAGAGTTGCAAAATCCAGAAGGTAAGTTTAGTGATAGCTAGGACTCCAGTCAGCTTATGTGTAGGACTATGAAGGAGAATAACAGTCACTAAAGGCTAAGAACACACATGAAACAGGTTTGTGCCCTCCTAGAGATTTTGCTAGGCACTGAGGATTCCTAATGTTACAGATCCAAAAGGAAAGGCAAAGTCTGCTGTTAAACAGAGTGCAATAGGGATTTCTATTCTAGGACACTGTTCTAGGAATTGAGGAAGTGAATTTGCATATTATGATTGCCAGGCCATAAATAAAAATAGATTATAAGCTATAAATTTCATGTTTCAGTTGTTTGCAGAAACCTTTTTGGGAAATTAGCTTGCTGTCACTTATCTTTGTAGGAAGTTATAATATTATATCTAGCAATGGATCCACTAGACCAAGTAAAAACCCCTATAACATTAGACCCCAAATATTCCTACATTGTCTAAGATGAGATAGTTTCAGGGCTAGCAGAATGGTCCTCCAGTTAAGAGTCCTTGCCACTCTTCCCAAGGACAGAATTTGGTTTCCAGAATCCATGTGGGATAGCTCACAAGTCCCTGAACTTCCAGCTCCAGGTAATCTGACAATCTCTTGTGACCTCATGGGTACCTGAACACAAGTACACCTCACACACAGATATACATAAATTCAAGTGAATAAAATGTTTTGTTTGTTTTAAGATCTGATAACTTCCCCATTTTTGTATCCACTTCCAACTGAGGCCAATCAGAGAAAGCCAAGTATGTGCCCTTAACCAATCACATGGAATCTACTATTTTGTGATGCCACCTATATCCACTCAGGGTATGCTTGACAGCTTCTACCCCCTCAACACTAAAGCTTACTAGTATTCTTGTCTTTAGATTTGCCAAAATATGAGCAGTGATTTATAAATTTTTATTGCAAAGTAAATAAATAGTGTTTGTTTTTTTATTTTTACTTCCAGTCAAATCATTACAATTAAAGTTGAGACTCTCTTCTGGGGGATGTCTTTCTGTACACTGTGAATATATGTTGTTTCCATTGATTAATAAATAAGCTGCTTTAGCCCATGACAAGGCAGCTTAGAGGCAGGTGGGAAATCCAAGGAGAGAGACAGGAAAGAGAAAAATGGAGTCTAGGGAGATGCTAGCCTGCCACCCAAGGAGCAACATGCCAGCAGACTGGTAAAGCCACAAGACACATGGTGATACATAGATTAATAGTTATGGGTTGAGTTAAATTACAAGAGCTAGCTAGCAAGAAGCCTGATGTAGGCCATACAGTTTGTAAATAATATTAAGCCTCTGAAAGATATTTTATAAGTGGTTGTGGGGACAGAGGAACTTGGGACCACTGGGCCAGGTGTGATTGGAGAAACCTTCCAATTACATTTGGCTGCCCAATATGGAGCAAGAGTTTCCACCTAAAACATGAGAGTACTTAATAAGAGATTCTAAAATGCAGCCAAAAACAGTTTCCTACTTTATATCTCAAAAGGGTCATGGTACAAAAGGTGCCATGGTACAGAGATGCCATGCCATTTGGGCTTGAGTGCCAACATGGTAGACTCCTGTGGTCTCTGATGAGCCTGGCTGTGATATAAAGAGGTTTCTTCCAGCTGATACCTGTGATCTTGAGAGCACAGCCATGGACTTAAAAACACAGTCATACTGTTTAATACTGCTTCCCAGAATTGGGGAGGTAAGCTCGACTCAGCACCTGTGCCATGTTGAAAAACTGAGTGAGACAGAGTCAGCAGCCATGGCTGCCACTTCAATTGTAGCTACATTGCAATTTGCAATGATCAGAAAGGGATTATAGATACACAAAAGACAGATTCAAATGGAATAAACCTTTAAATGGTTTACATTATATGTAAACATGTACATAGGCTTTGAAGAGAGAGGAAAAAGGGGATAGACAGTTATATAAAGAAATAATTAAAAAATAAAGCCTTTAAAGAGACAGTAAAAAAAATATAAAAAAATAAGCCATGTAAAGATGAAAATTACACAGAGAGTCTGGATTATATTGTCATTGGGATTTTTAATTGCAGAAAGACATTTGATTGTAAAGGACATTAAGTTAAACCATATATATATATATATATATATATATATATATATATATATTATGGTATCTTGACTTCAAAATTTATGTATAAGGATATGTTGCTTTGGAAAAGAGGTTCTGCTTTTGTTTCTACAGAAGATGAAAACCTATGGATTGCTTCCAGGCTAATATAGTTTGATCAGCCAAGACTCCCTGAAAGGTCTCCAATGACACCATGGCCCAGATGATCCAATATCCAAAATCAGCTTCAAAGCAACTGACTGAGATGATCCAGCCTCACAGCCTACTACAGCCAAGATTTAACTATAATTCTTAAACTTCTCAAGGTCCTCATAAGATTGCAGTACCCCCAATCAGCAGGAAATAGTAAGAGAAGCTATGCCCAAATTTCCAAAATATTGTTTATGAATATTTATTTCTATTTAAAATAGGATTATTATAAATTAAATCTCTTTAGAAAGAAGAAAAGGGGATTTCTAGATATGATACGATGAAAAGGTAATATTGAATCTACTTTTAAAGAGCAACAATTTGTTTAAAATATTTTATATTTTACATTGCTATGGATTTTAGTTTATTGATACAATTTAAACTTAATTTTGTTACACTGTATGTATATTTCTACTCTTGTTCAAGGTATTATGTTTATGCAGCTCATTTAAAATTTTAATATATAATTAAAAATTCAGATTAATAGTCATCTAGGATAAACAAACTTACAGTCACGTTAGTTAAGCTTTTTAGGTATATAGATATATATTTCAATTAGGTAAGTAATCTTCAAATACATCAAAGACTTACAGAATATGACATTTAAGATGTTTTAAAAACTTAGGCTTTCTGGACAGTGAGACATGTCTGCTCCTGGCAGCATCAATTTACTTCAAAGAAGAAGATGGACATCGAAGACACTCCATATGGAGTTTATCTTCTTTTTGGCACAAAATGGCCTGCTGAGCAAAGAAGTGTCCTTGCCTGGACTGCTTGACAATATATTGTAAAAACTGGATATTCAGGACCCATGGAAAAATGACTACTAAATTTTGCCAAAACAAGGCAAGATGTGCCTTCAGGTTCCTGCTTCACAGAGGTGACTGCCAGACACTATACAGGACTCAGGGAGAAGCAACTGAGAGATTCTAGACCTATAGGCTGAAGATGGATGTCCCTATGTTGCAGAGGAACTTCAAGTGACTGTCCGGGCAGCCAGCTGTCTCTATCATTTTAGATTTTTGGAAGTTGCTTACAAGGCACTTCCTGTTTACTTAGGCAATATTGTATCCTTTGGGGGTCTTTGATGTAGTTGAAGATGAGATAGTTATAATTTTCCTTGGTTATGATAAAAGATAAATTAGATATGAAACTTTAGAATCACAAATACAGATTAGATGATAAAACATTTTCTTTAATTTTGCCAAATACAAAGACTAAATATTGTAACTGTAATTCTTGCTTGATAAGTGTTTGTTACATATAATTTTACTATATTAAAGCTAAAACCTTCCTTTACGATTAGATAGAAAAGGGGAAATGCTGGAGAACGTTTTCTGTATGCTGTGAATATATGTTGTTTCCATTAGTTAATAAATAAACTGCTTTGGCCTATAGCAAGACAGCTTAGAGGCAGGCAGGAAATCCAAGGAGAGAGACAGGAAAGATAGTGGTGGAATCTAGGGAGATGCCAGCCTGCTGTCCAAGGAGCAACATGCCAGCAGACCAGTAAAGGCATAGAACATGTGGTGATACATAGATTAATAGTTATGGGTTGAGTTAAACTGTAAGAGATAGCCAGCAAGAAGTCTACCATATGCCATACAGTTTGTAAATAATATTAAGCCTCTGAATTACTGTATAAGTGGCTGTGAGACTGAAGGAATTTAGAACCATGAGGTCAGGCATGATAGGGGAGACCTTCTGACTACAACTCTTTTTTAATGTTACAGTTTTATTTCGATGCCATGGATCTTTTTACCTAATATGAGTAGGATCTCTCAGAATGTCAGACAGTGAGGATAACATTCAAGCTTTTGCCCATGGCAAAGCTGTGACATAGAAACAAATAAAGACTTCATATTACTTGCAAAGTAATGCCCAGAAAAAATTATAACATATACTTTACTCATAAATATGTCACAAATGACTCCATCTGCAGGCACATTCAGAAACTACTGTTTGTTAGTTAATTTTTATGAAATTAAAGAATAAAAAGAAGGGAACATTAGCACAGCCTCTGAATAGCACCTGCTCTTTCCTGGAATGGGATGTGGAATGGAGACATTTTTAGGAACAGGAGACAGTTGCTTGGTAGTTTGAAAAAGGCAACCTGGCATGATAGAGACATATAAAAGACTTCTCAGTTTTAGGGACTGAGAGTGGTTGGTGACTGACAATTTCCTGAAACAAATGCAGTTGATGGAGTGTTCTTGAATAATCTGTTCATCAGAATGAACTTTAATAGATCAGGGACAAGAGGACTTATGTCAGGCAGTTTTTCATGACTGTGGTTAGTCCTGAATCCATGGTAGTTTTATATAGAGAAATTTGACTTCAGAGATAAAATATATTTGATACTGCTTATTGGAATTACAAAAGTAATTTGTTAAGCTCCAAGAAAGTAGATAATGAGGTTGTTATTTTCCCTGGTTAGTATCCATTTCAAAGGATGGTTTCCAAACTCTTTGTCAATCATGAGAAGATTGACTGGGTTTCAGAAGAATTTATGCACAATTCAAAGACAAAAAAGTGATTATCTACATGATTTTTAAAATAAATATGATAGGGAAAATGAAGATGCCCAGAATCTATTATCTATGTATCTATCATCTATCTATCTATCTATCTATCTATCTATCTATCTATCTATCTACCTACCTATCATCTTCTATCTATGTATCTATCTATATCTACCTATTTATAATCTATCTGTTTTACAGTAACAGGATTTGAACCCAAGACTTTGTGTATTTTGGGAAGACACTCTTTCACTGAACTACATTCTCTCATGTTCCCTTTCTTTTTGAGAAAGAAAGTTAAATTATCTCTGCCTATACACATTTCTCCTGAACATGGCTAATTCCTTGTCCCCACTGAGTAGCTTTAAAGACCACTGAAAAATAGTATTTTTTGAGATGGGACTGACATTTGTAAAGTTATTCTAGAGCTTCAGGTTTAGGGAATTAGAGAGTCTTTTAAAATGCTAATTAGGTACTGGTGGCAAAGACCCAGGATTCAGTTCAAATATCCTTCTTTTAACAATTCTCTGAAAGGCTTACCTCCTTTAGAAACACTATAAAAAGCTAGAAAATTCTGTGAACTAATGACCCTGAAAGATAGCATTTGAGTTTGCAAATGTTCTTTGTATCTCCCTTAAGCTACTTTTTCTGTCCATATACTTCTTAATTCCTAATTATGCCTGGAGCCATCTTTTCATTTGGAGAAATAAGAGTTTTTTCCTACTTTGTAACTAAGTTTTCTCACCACATTGGTAATTCAGAGCATTCCTCATGCTTATTCATATAAAATTTATGTCAAGATATGATTCAGCACAAACCTACACTAAATTAGATATCATTGAAAAATAAAAATATAATTTTGATACTTTATAGTATCAAAGAAGACTAAAGCTTTGTGATATTTTACTATTGAATTCAAAATTTACTTGTTATAAATGCTATGCTCAAATGCAAGTCTCTAACTTTCTAGAAATCAATCTTTCTATTTCTCCATACCCCAAGACATACCTTATGGTAAAAGATGAATACAGTTACCACAAGTGCTTCAGGCAGTAAGTAGCAAAATTACTAACATAATTAATATGATTAAAAGGTTGGATTAAAACTGTTTATGCCTGCTTACATTCAAAGTAGGTGACAATGGCTTTTTTAGTTATTTAAGTTGCAGAGATGTGTAGTTGGAGCTTTCCTGTGTCCACCCAACTCCTGCAGCTCCTCAGACCCCAGTAAACACACAAAGACTTATATTACTTATAAACTGTATGGCTGTGGCAGGTTTCTTGTTATCTAGTTCTTATATCTTAAATTAACCCATTTTTATAAATCTATACTTTGCCACGTGGCTTGTGGCTTACCGGTAGGTATCGTTACATCTTTCTTCTCATGGCAGCAGTGGCTGGAAGAGTCTCCTGACTCAGCCTTCTACTTCCCAGAATTCTCCTGTCTCTTGTCCCACCTATACTATACTTCCTGCCTGGCTACTGACCAATCAGCATTTTATTTATCAATCAATCCGAGCAACACATTCACAGCATACAGAAAGACATCCCTAGCAATTTCCCTTTCCTTTGTTTCAAAAAGGAAGGTTTTAACTTTAACATAGTAAAATTACATATAACAATTATCAAGTAAGAATTATAGTTACAATATCTAGTCTATTTATAATATCTAGTCTATTTGTATTTGGCAAAATTAAAGAATATATCCTATCTATCTTATACTGTGAGTCTAAGGTTTCATATCTAACTTATCTCTTATCATAACTAAGGAAATTATAACTATCTAGTCTTCAACTACATCAAAGACTTCAGAAGGATATACTGCTACCTGAGAAATGAGAGAAGGACACAAGTAACTTTTGTGAGTTTTGCAAGAGTAGACAGAGACAGCTGGCAGCCTGAACAGTCATCCAAAGTTCCTCTGTAAAGTTGGGGCATCTGTCTTCAGCCCACAGGCCTAGAGTCTCTCAGTCACTTTTCTCTGTGTCTTGTAGAATGTCTGGCAGTTTCATCTGTGAAGCAGGAACCTGAAGGACCATTTTGCCAAGCAAAGTTCAGTTGTCAGCTTCCTCTGGGTCCTGCATGTCCAGTCAACACATCATTCCATCAAGCAAGAACAGTTTCTTGCCCAAATGGTTAATTTTGCCAAGAAGAAAACAAACTGCCTTTGGAGTATCTTCAACATCCATCTTTGTCTTTGAAGTAAATCGGTGCTGCCAGGAGCAGACATGTCTCACTGTCAAGAAAGGCTAAATTTTTAAAACACTTTAAATGCCATATTCTATAGGTCTTTGAAGTATTTGAAGATTACCTATCTAATTGAATTATATCTATGTATACCTAGAAAACTTAACATGATTGTAAGTTTGACTATCATAGAAGACTAATTATTAATCTGTATTTTTAATTATCCATTACAATCTAAATGAGTTACATAAACATAATGCCTCAAATGAGAGTGGAAATATATATACAGTATAACAAAATTAAGTTTAAATTGTATCAATAAACTAAAATCCATACCAATGTAAAACATTTCTAAACAAGTTGTTCCTCTTTAAAAGTAGATTCAATAATACCTTTTCATCGTATCATATCTAACTTTTTATCCTATCATATCTAAATCCTATACAGATGTGGCTTTAGAATGATGGTAACTGATACTGAATAATTCGCTAAAATATTTAATGTGATAAAGAAACTAAAATAACATTACTTTTATGGTAAAGGGAACACAAATTCTCATGATAGGGCCTCTCAAACATTTGCTTATGGGTGATATTTTGTTGTGATCATTTCTTTTAGAACTTAATAAAATAAGCAAATGCCTCTGAAAGGTATGTGTGGTATACAGGAAAGTAACAATTTTTATTGATTTTATTGGGCAAACTCCTGTAGTTTAATAAAAACATGATGTAATTTCTGTAGGTCATGATTCTTATTTGGCCAGTTAAGGTCATGGCTTCAGTTTTCTGTTTCCAGTGCCAAACCCCTGGTACCCTTAATTGCACAAATACAAAATGAAGAATGACCACATTGTACTGCTCTGGGGTTTTTTGTTGTTGTTGTTATCAGTTGGTCGGTTGGTCAGTTGGTTGGTTGGTTGGTTGGTTGGTTTTATTTGTTTGTTTTTGCCCTTCATGCATATGCTTCTTCAAGCTCTCCAAACTTTTCAGGCAAGTTGAAAATTATCACTCCTTTTACTCCTAAAGGACTAAACTTTGACCTCCAGCTCTTTTATCAGCTCTATCCTATGGATCCACATCTAGTCATTTCATCAGCTGGTTTGCTGAACACCATTTCTGCAAGGCTCTCATGCATTCTTTTAGTTCCTTCTCTTTCGTTGTATTACTAACCTAATTTTCTAGACCTGACAAAAATGACCAGCCAAAAATGGTTATCTCTAAATTATCATCATAAACACTTTGTATCAACTTCCCATACCTCATTCAAAATATCATCACTGAATGCTTACTGAACAGGTTAGGAAACATTTTTGGAATGGAGACTGTTATTTAGTAAGGACAAGTTTTGACATCACAGAACTGTCTACTTATCATAGTCATAGAAAAATAGAAAGTAGAATGACTTGTACTTTCCTTTCCTCCAACTGCACAGGAAACCCCTTGAATGTGAGGATAGAGTCTTGTTTCTTCTTATATCATCACAGCATTTAGCATACAAATGCATATAGTATATAAACAATTTTTAAAAATCACTGCAAGTGTGAAAAGGAACTCTCTTTTACAATTAACTATTTTTGGAATACCCCAATATCATTTTCTTTATATAATCCTTTCTCTAGCTTTTCCTGAATTCATTATCTATTATCAGAGGTTAATTAATTACTGTAAAATGATTTCTAAGTGTCTAACAATGAAAAGAGGAATTCGGGTTTATTATTATGAAAAAGTGTATCTGAAACATAAATCTGATGAGCCCATTTTGTATTTATAATAGTTTATTTAAAAATTAGGATAAGTGCTATGGGCCACAGGAATATATTATAAGAACTCAGCTGGTTATGGCAAAGCCACTACGTGAAGGGATCAAGGAATTCCTTCAGAGGAAGCCAAATTCCAAGGATCATTTGGTGTTATTTGGCTTATTATATATCAGCTGTCTTCTGTTATGAAAATTATGTGTGCCTTCATAATTTTCCCAAATGATTTTTCCCTAAGAATTGTTAACGTCGGGCGGTGGTGGCGCACGCCTTTAATCCCAGCACTCGGGAGACAGAGGCAGGCGGATCTCTGTGAGTTCAAGGCCAGCCTGGTCTCCAAAGCGAGTTCCAGGAAAGGCGCAAAGCTACACAGAGAAACCCTGTCTTGAAAAACCAAAAAAAAAAAAAAAAAAAAAAGAATTGTTAACAGTGTGGACTGATCACTCTTTGGACATACACATTCCAGGTATTTGGAGAACAGCCTCAGGAAAGGTTTCCTTCCCCCTAGCCCATCCGTTCTCCCCTTTCAGCACTGGAATCCGATATCTCCCTTAGCCACATTTAAGGAATAACAGAAATAACAGCTCAGACCACCACATGCTAGTCTCCTGATTTAAGGTAAATTCCACAAGGAGACACTGCCTAGGTCAAGTGGACCTTAAGTAATAGCTTCACACAATTTAGCTTGGACCCTCCTTTTCTTACAGCCTTACTAACTTTATAGACTCCTAACTTCTTACCTAACCACTTCTTAGAATGTAGACTGAGCACATAGGTCCCCTTTTTGACATACTAACCGATGGTCATTAGCACTCAGTTGACCTCCTCTTTTACCACTCCTATTTTGTGTTGCAAAAGAAAACCTGACAGTCACTGCCTGAGGAAATTCTTACCTATCTTTATGACCCTGAAGAATTCAAGCCTTGCTCAACCAGGGGATTGCTATTGCTTGGGTATATAACTGGATTCCTGAGAGACTTGGACAGAACTTAGAGATGGAGAACTGAGAGGGAGAAAGGGGATTTTGACTAGAGAAGTTAAGGACAAGACAGAGAAAAGAGAAGAGAAGAACTAGATGGGTAAGAACTGGAGAGGAATGAAATAGATGTGGAAGAACTAAATTAAAGGCTTAAAAGAGAATACTAGAGGAATGAGATGGAAGATGAGGAAAAGCCAGGTTGGAAAGAACAAGATGAGAAAGAACAAGATGAAAAAGAAGGAGATGAGAGAGGAGCTAAGATGGGAAGGAACTAGATGGATGAGAACCTAGATGGGGCAGAATTAAGATGAAGGAATTAAGATAGAACTTAGAGGAGACAGCAGATAAATCAGGCAAGAAAGGAGCTAGGCATGAGAGCAGAAGAGAAGCTGTGTAGAGAGAACTGACACAGAATAATAAAGTGTATGGACTAAGGAGTTTCATATACATAGACTCATTTCTTATCCTCAAAGATTAAATTATCAGCTGGTTGTAGGCTCTTCCTGGACCCTAGGAGGGGACTATCAAGGGGTTGGACCCCCCAAGTCTCCTATAGATAAGACCTAAACCAAACCACATAACATAATTGTTTACATTTTTAATAAAGTAGCCTTTGTTGAATTTTTCAAATGAATTTCTCCCACTCATTTGCCCGGATCATTTTTGCTCAGCATTAGGCATCTATTTCTTGCCAGAAGTCACAGTCAATTTTCAATATTCTCTTCATTCACTGCCAGCCTTGTGGTCTGAGAGAATTACATTGTCACTGAAGGCAACCTTCCCTTCATGTGGAATATTTAAGGTACAAAACAAATATTACAAAGCATTTAATAGAATACATGTGTTTCACCATTCTCCTGGTCATAGCTTCCACTTCAGAGTGAAGCCTACTCCTGGGACATAAAATGGGCCACATGGGGAAAGTTAAGAATTCCCAAGGAAAACTGACATAATGAAGAACTTGTCTATATAGTTCGAAATTTCCCCAATCAAGGAAAATCCTAGTGTCTGTGGTTCAGCCTAAGTAATAAACATATGCAGATAAATCAGAAACAGAAAACATATCTGATTCATTCCCCAGTAAACTGAGGATTTCTACTGTTATTGACCCTTGCCTACCCTGTGGATATTTTAACTAGTGGTTTAGACTTTGCTGGTTATATTGGTCAAGTAGAATATGCGGGAAAGTGGTAAGTATACAAGTCAGTGAGTCTTATATATGGCACCTGTATTTTAGTATGATCCACAAAACATGAATGTACTTCTTAATGTGTGTGGGTAAAAGATTTTAGTACTCTATGAGAGTTTTACAATCAAATCAAAATAAACACTTAAAACATTTTTATCACTTCCTATATTGATTACTTTTCTTCTCTCCATAAAAAATACTCGAAAAAAATTAGGAGCAAAGATGTATCTTAGCTTACAGGTAAGGGACCTCAGCTCATGTCACTGGCCCGGTAGTTCTCTAAACCATTGTGAAGCAGAATCCAGACTATCTGGTACCTTCCACAGGATCTCTCTGGTTCAAGTGTTCTCTTCCTGTCACCTAGTCATGGGGAAGAGTTTGTGACATGCTATGTCCTTTGAGGCCGTAAGTCTTCACATGCCTCAGGTATGACTGTTGTTGCAATGAGTCCTCAAGGAAAATGTGAGAATGTAGATGTTTTGGTGTAAGAGGGCCATCAGGGACTGCAGGTGGCTCCACATAAGCTGCTGAAATATCCCCAGAAGAAACCCAAATGTGAGAAATTGAACAAAAGCGAGAAACATTGTTAATACAAAATGCTTTTTTTTTTTTTTTTGTGGTTGTGTTTGCTTCTAAAGAATGAGGGAGTAAAGGAAACCTGCACAAACTCCTCAGAAGCTAGAGCATGGATCAATGGAGGTCATCAGGGACCCATCCCTGTTCTAAAAGGTGGCAGTGAGGTTAAAATAATAGTAGTTGTTAGATAAAATGACAGTGTGTATAAATTATTATGAAAATATACTAAATTTTGAAAAATATAACAATAATCTGCTATGTAGCAGTGTGAGTTGGGGTATTACAGCAGTTTCCAGCTGTGCTTAATGGAAATCAATAAATTATCTGAGTGTCAAATACGTACGTGGGATTAGTAGTATACATGAAATCATTAACTACTTGGAGTAGAAAACCTAATGAGAGAAAAGAAAGAAGTAGGCATCTCATTCTCTTCAATGATCTGACTCTAAATGAAGATCAGAATGTCTCTAGAAGAATAAGAGTAACAGAAAATAAAATTGTGCTGTCATTTGTTTTTAAAATATGATAAGATTGTAATAGCATCAAATAACCATTAAACAGAGTAACTCTAATAACTAGAATTATCCATATTATAGTACATCCAATTTATTGTTTAGAAGATATGGGAAAAGGAATCTAGACTGGGAAAGCTGAAGTACAGGCAGGTTTCCACAGAAGTCATGGCCAATTCTACATGAACCTTACAGAGTTATAATGATGGTTTCAAACTGTAGCAACTTAAAGGACAGACCTAAGCTTCGCCTCATTAATTAGCTGATGGATGTGATCTATGCCCGAGAAAATATGGAGCCTCTGTCAACTAAGAGAGTTTTCAGAGAAGTACTTATATGTTAGCAACCACTATCTAGAGGTAAGGGGATGTCTATAATGAAGAAACCATCTGGCTTGATACAACTGTTGGCAGTAAATATCTGGATGAATCTTTATTACTAGCTAATTGTAATGTCCCATATGTTGCCTGCTTAGAGATAGCTCCCTTGAATAATTCAAAGACCTGTTTTCTCACCCAACCTCTCAAAATTCATCTGAGAAACTCAGGTATAAAGCTGACAAACTAAAGACACATTGTAGGCATAAAGCAGTCTAGGAGATGAATTGTAAGATCAAAGTTGTAGATATTCTGAAAGATGAATATTGGTCACCACAAACACAATAGTAAAATTTACATCTGTAAACTTTGTATGTCAGGGATAAGTGAAGAAACCTGTTTACAGGGCTGTTCTTAGATCAAGTTCCAAAGGTACAGCAGGCAAACTGCAGAAGGAAAGGTAGAAATAACATCTATTAAGCCCATGAACTCTGTCTATGTTCCACCTAAATAATACAGGTTTCATAGCAGGGCATAATGGCAATTCATAATTTCACAGATTACATGAAAGATGTGACAGTTAACTGAATGACAAACCAGGAAGACAGAGAAATTCATTCTATTATGTTTTCAAACTCCATGGTGCAACTCTAGAAAGAGCAGAATGTCTTCCTTCTTTGCATTAAAAATAGATTTTTTTTAATAATACATCCTGATTACTGTTTCCCCTTCCTGTATTCCTCTCAGTTACTCCCTACCTCCCCTCCCATCCAGATCCACCCCTTTCTGTCTCTCATTAGAAAAGAATAGGCTTAAAAAATAATATAAAATTTAACAAAGTAAAATTTAATAAGATAAAACAAAAACTTATCACTTCTGAGTTGGATAAGACAAACCAACAAAAGGAAAAGAGCCCAAAAGAGGGCACAAGAATCAGAGACCAACTTGTTTGTCAACTCAAGAATCCCATAAAAACACTAACCTGGAAGCCATAATGCATACAAAGAGGACCTGGTGCAGACCCATGCAGGCCCTGTGCTTTCTGCTTCAGTCTCTGGGAGTTCACATGAGCTATGATCATGCTGACTGAGAGGGTCTTGTTTTCTTGGTGTCTTCCGTCCCCTCTAGTTCTTACAGCCAAGATCAAGGTGTCAGTATCATTGATTTCTTTTAAGTTCCCTCTCCTTAATTCTCCACATGGTCTTTTCTCCACATACGTGTCTATCTAAATGTTCTTTTTACTTAGAAATAGCCATGGTATAAGTTATCTATCTTAATGATATAATTTTGATATTCACTTTGATGATTCTATCTTTATAAACAAATTTTGAGTTACTAAGTTTTAGGATTTTGATATGTGAAATATAGTGGCTAAAACACAACAGAAAAAGAATCCAATTGTGTTTCACCTCATGAGAACAATATTTTTCTACTCTTATACAAACCTTCTTATTGTTTTCTCTAACAGTAGCTCTTAACTGAAAGGGTTAATTTAATTTTTTCCTCGATAGTCAAATAATGAATCAGCTGCACACATGTGAGGTGGACTTTCTCCTTGCATAGCTTTTTGCTTCTTTAGCAAAAAAGAAAGCTTCTAAAGTTGACCTCATTCTGATTTGTTTATTATAATCAAAGAGGAATGCTCAGAGTGGAACAGATGAATTGATGCATAATGATGCTGTCCTGTTTACCACACTGCTTTAAGCCTGTTCGTCCTCTAGCAGCAGCTATGGTTACACTTTTCATATTTTCTTAAAGTCATTGGGCAGAGCAATTTAAATGCCTAAATTTCCTTCAGTGCCTCCATCTAAATAATAACTAATAAGATTTTCATACATCAGATGACTCAAACTACTGCAGATATAAAACCTAAACTCAAGTAGTAATAATAAATGTAAAACATAATTTCAATTTTAGTCATTGCTTGTTAACTATGTAATTACAGAATAACCACATGCACAGTATATTTGTGAAACTGTCTCTACTATTTTAGCAAAACATCACTCTGTCTGTTCCAAAACATCATTGCTAAGTGAAGAATAATATAATAGATGCTCCATCCCCTCCAGAATTGTGATGAGCCTAACGTCTTGGTAATGACATAGAATAAGTCTCATCTACATTATTATTGCAGTGCATACAGAATGCAAACTTGAGCAACTTAATAAAAGATTTTTTAAATCTTAATGTTAAGTAAAAATTTTCACATGTGTACCTAAGTATAGGTGACAGCTTAAGGATCCTCCATATACCCATCAGCCCATACCAGCTATTCTATCAGTACAGGTACTTTTATCACAAATTCTACCCAAACCCCTGACTGCCTAGGTTGAATTTCAAGTACTAAGCATTTTAGAAAAAAAAAATTGTCTCTCTAAAATATAAATAATTTTTAGTAATATTCCATGTTAACAATGTCACAAAGAAATAACTGGTTTTTTTTAAATAGACTTAATAACATCTAGTCAGCTCATATTTCAGATTTTTATATATTACACATGTCTATAGTTGAAATATTCTTGTTGATGGCATAATATAAGTATAGGGAATATATTAATTTTTGAGAATTCAAACATGATTTATACACTGCCATTCAATGGCGTGCTGCCTGACTCTCTATTACTAGAGACACCACTTTCTGTTTTATTCCTATCTCTTTTGTCTTGTCCTTTGCAATCAGATTTTTTTTTGAGGTTTCTGTACAGTTTGTTTTTTAATCATATTAACCTGCTCTCTGGACTACTTACAAATCCACCCCTTATCACTACCCATCCAGTTCAGTGTCTAACTTTTTTTTTTTTTTTTTTTTGGAAAAACCATCAAGTCCTATTTTTTTGCCTATGTTGTCCTGGATGTGTAGCCTTCAACTGTATCCTGGTCAATTTAGCAGGGGCCATACCCTTAAGGAAAACTTGTTCTTCCTCTACCAGTAGGCACCAAATATGAGTAGCTCCTCAGATAGTGGTGGGATTTCATGCTCAACTGTCCCCTCCATGCTGTGATTTGACCAACTTGAGCTTGCACAGGTCTTGAGTTCATATGTACAACTGTCCCACTGTGTCTGAAAAACATGGCTCCCTTTTAGTCCTCTACCATCACGTCTGGCTCTTAAAATAATTCTACCCCATCTTCTTAAAGCCTTGGGAGGAGGGAGTGTGCTATAGATGTCCATTTTGGGATGAGCATTCTGTGATCTCTTATTCTCTGCACCTTTACCAATTTCAAGACTCTGTGTTGATCACCATCTACTGCACAAAACTTTTCTGGTGAGTGTTGAGAGATGTAGTAATCTATGGATGTTAGTATTGGTAACAATAACAAGTCACATAATGCGGAATGACCTCACAAAGACACCTTTACATTGCTCATTGTCACTATGAACACAAAAGCTGCTGTCTAAGCTACTTACTTTTATGACCATTTTCTCCATAATGGACACAGCCAACAGAAGATGGCGGGAAAGTGAAAGCCAGAGCCATAGGAGAAATATAGCACCTCTGAGAATGAACAAGTTAACACCAGACAAGTTCAGGTTTCTGAATTCTCCCCAGGTGCCTGCCTTGAGAAGATTTACATCAGGATCCAGAACAGAAGCTACAAGTGGCTAGGATTCTAATCTGAGGGATATAAAATGAATCTAAGCACACTGAGTTCTTTAGTCCATTCACTTTATTCTTCTAAGTAAATTCTATCTACCCAGTTTCTTTTCTGCTCTCATACTTAGCTCCTCTCAGTCTCTCCTGCTCTCAGTTGCTTCTGCTGTTCTCTTATCTCTATCTAGTTCTTTCCATCTCCATCCTTATCTTGTTCTTCTAAATCAATTACACAAGTGCTGTGGGGGAACCAGTATATATACACAAGCAGTAATTCTTTGGCAAAGCAGTGCAAGGCTTGAAGTTTTCAGGGTCGCAGCAAGAAGTGATAAGGATCCACACATAAAGGAATAATTGTCAGCTTTCAATTACAACCCAAAAGGGGCAGTGATTAAAGGGGAGTTCTCTGGTAAGGTCAGCTAAAGGGTAAGATCAATTAGAGAATTCTAAAAAGTAATTTATATGCTCAAACTATAATCTAGAAGTGGTTAGGCAGAATGTTTGGGGTCTCTAAATAATAAGTCACTAGAAAAGTAAAACTGTCTTTAGCACTGCTTTTTTCCTGCTCATCCCAGCTGCATCCACTATCTGGAAGGGTGGGGGATGTATGCTCATTTGCTAGGCATGTAGCAGTTTACATCTTAGCATGTAGCATTTGTTTAGTAAAAGCACTTTCACTGGGAGTATATGCTAAAGGGGAAATCTAGGAATAACACCTGGCTAAGAAGGATTAAAACTTGATTTGCACAAGAAATGAAGTTTGGCCTGGCCTTGTTCAGAAATCTCCTTGGGTCAGTGTGAAGTAACTACCTTAACTCAGTAACTAGCAGATGGCCCAAACATCATCCCAGAAATGTGAGCAGTACATCTCTTAAATTAGAGTCTTGTGTAAATAACCTGAGGTGAATGTAAAGAGTTGAGGATTTAATTGTTAGTGGTTATTTTCTCTCATCTGTAAGTGAGATGAGTTAATTCTTATCTATGTGTAGCTTGTCCTTGGATAAAAATGTATCTTTGTTGAAATACTTTTGTCTGGAGAATGGCCCTGGCCAGATTTATGTTAATGAAAAGTATACACAGCTGGAGAAAGTTCTCCAATTAACCCAAATGTATAAGGAGAGTCGTGCCCAAGATTGAGATACAGTCATGAGATTACATATATACATGTAGCTGGAGAAATTCTCTCAGCTCCTGCCAAGTCCCACCAGTCCCGGAGCCCACTTATAAAGTAAACACACAGACTCTTACATTATTTAAACTGCTTTACCATTAGCTCAGGCCTATCATTGTCTAGCTCTTAATCTTATATTTAGCCCATTTCTATTAATCTATACTTTGCCACATGGCTTATGCCTTACCGGCATCTTCACATGCTGCTTGTCATGGCAGCAGCTGGCAGTGTCTCTCCCTCTCCGCCTTCTACTTCCCAGAATTCTCTTCTCTGCTTGTCCCGCCTATACTTCCTGCCTGGCCACTGGCCAATCAGTGTTTTATTTATATAGAGCGATATCCACAGCATACACATAACATGGAAATCCTATGTGGTAAACGGGGAGAATCATACCTGTTATTGCATAAGAAGTATACAAGAGACAACCAGTTCATTCAAAAGGCAGTAATTCTATAACGCCTTGCGTGATGGTTTCCTCTAATCTTAGTTCTGATAGGTTGACCTTCCAAACTCTAGTTGTCACCTGCTGTATACTCCAATGGTCTTTTGCTACCAGTGGCTCTCAATATAGGTTACTTCTGAATCTCAGTTGGCAGGTCTGCAAAAATCACACATAATTACAGCATAGTTTAATTACTTAAAACAAATGCTTTTAAGTTGTGAAAACTAAAAATTACACACATACAACAATATGAGATCTGTTGGATAGAGAGGATATTGAAATAAATATGTGAAATTTGTTATTATCAGAAGTTAATGAAGGGGAGATGTTTAAACTCAGTAACATACTCAGAAAGGAATGAAGGAAATAATGTGATTTAAGTCTTTGAAATGGGTTGTCATTTTTTTTCTGATTCACAATTTACTTTCTGTATAGATTTCAAAGTTACATTAATTTCTCCCATCTTTACAATGTTTACAAAAATGTCTATCTCAGAGACTTTATAAAGGTCAAAGAGAGAAATTAGTAAGACAAACTAGAAACAAAATGCTTGATAACTGTCAACACTACCAGAAATTTCTAAATTATTAGAGGAAAGATATTATTACCAATGGTGAACAAATGAAGTACCCAAAGTTTGTTTCTACTCCCTTTGATCTATTTTGAGGTGTATGTGACAGTATGGTATTGCACTGACTGTACATAGTCACAGAAAACCACATATTTGACATAATTCAGTTGAATATTCTCTGAAATATTTCTTTACAGCTATTTTACAATTTAATTAAATTTTGTTGTGTATTTTTATGAAAAATGAATGTGACACAGTTAGAAAGGAAAGTACTTAGGGAGTCAAGCTCTGTTGGTAATAGTTTATTTTTCTGGCTGGAGGTAAATACACAATTGTCCATTGAATTATTCTCCATGCTTGTTTCAATATCTAAGCACTTTATCATATTTTTAAATTATAATTCAATTATAGTTAGGTAGCACTGGTCAAGTCTAACAAATGTGTGGGAAATTTAGTGTTAAGTTTCAGCTAGTGCAAGACTCTGTATGTGAAAGAAGTAAATGATAAGGGATATTGTGACTGAGAATACAAATACCTTCACTTCCTGTTACTCTACTCTTTATCTATTTAATACCTGCATTTTTCTACATACTCAAACATTTCTCTTCCTTTAAGGATATTAAATTTCCTTCTCTGTTATTAATGTTATTTTGGTTAAAATAACCCAGGGACTGAACTGAATAATATAGAACACAGTGAATATAGGGAACAGGTACCACAGTCCTGTTTGAGTAGCCAGGGAAGATTCCTTAGATGCCATTGTGGGTTAAGAGCTGACTCATCCTTCAGTCACAGCTCTGTTTGGCCAATTGAGATTTGGGAAGGCACTGACACTGAGACCCCAGTACCCACCCAGGGTCACTCAACTCTATTAGGGAACAGTGGAGAATGGGTTCTGCACACAGTCTGCCCAGCCCTTGTTTCCCACTACATGTCTTCCTTATTCTGGCCAGTTAGTAGGCCTCATTAGTTGTTCATCCCCACTCCTACATATCCTATCATCTTTCTTTAAGTATCCCAAAGATGAAGCTTGCCTTTGTTTGCAGAGGCTAGATGTCCCAACTCTTGAGAGAAGAGACTGTTCTACATTATTTGAAGTTATTTGAGTGCTTAAATTTACCTAATATTTTCAGTTTACCTTTAGTCTAAAGTCCCACATCTCTTAAGCAAACCCCCATCACTTCTTTTCTTTGCTTCTATCATTCCTTGTTTTATGTACATTCCACTATGATACTTCCTACAAAGCAACCTAATAATAATCACTAATTCCAATGTAATTTCTTTCTCCTTTCTCTTATTTTGTCTTTAATACAAACAGCAACTAACGTACTGGTATGTATAGTACAATTAGTGTCATTTTACTCTTCAAATGAAATGGTAGCTAAAAAATGATTGGTTTATAGCAAACTGGCATTCTGTTCTCACAGTGGGTTTATTGTTAGACAGTGACTATAGTTGGCGACAGTATTCAATGTGTTGTGGAGGTCTGGGATAGAGGCTGGTACACTGTTGAACAACAGTCTAAAAGAGAAAAATATCACCTTAACTCTACTACAACATAGTCATTCTTGAATACTATAAACACTCCTCACCAAAACTAATATGTTATCATGAATTCAAACACACACACACACACACACACACACACACACACACACACACACACATCATGTACATATGAGGTGGTCAGAGGACCAATTGTGAATGTCTGTTCTCTCCTTCCTGCATGTTGGGTTCCAGGAATAGAACTTGATTCTTCAGGTTTGACTACAAGTACATTTACCTGATGAGCCATTTTGCTGGCTTCTGGGTTTTTATTTTATTTTACATAAAAAGAGTTGAAAGCTAAAGTATAGCTAAGAGAATAGTTCTTGCATTTACTAATGTCATTGAATTTTTCTTTGCTGAAGGCAATCTGATGTACATTAATGAAGGAAGCTCTTTTAAGTAAAAGAAAAGAATTTTCTGAGATTTCTCCATCCTTTATAGTTAAGTATCTTGGAGATCATGGTTCAACCTCTCTCTTCTGGCTTATTCCATTTATATATTTGCTTATTAATTTGTAGATATTTTTGTTGGTGAAATATTTTGGAGAAATTTTTATAAAAATACATTCTTTAACAATCAGATAATTATTTTGTTCTAAGAACATTTGTTAATTTATTTGCCATTTCAACAAATTTAATATTTTGATATCAGAATTCCATTTTTATTTTCTGTTCTAATATTCATCCCAGATGCACTGAATAATAGCCATTTTTAACCAACACTCCCATTAGAAGATGTAGGCAGTCTGTAAATCCATCTATCTGACCACAGTGATTGACTCAAAGATGGCACATGCACAAAGGTAAGCCAATCAAAACCATTAACTGGAGATAGACTTTTGAGTTTGCAGTGACAGAACAGCAAAGATTCTAACACAATGAAGGAAGGCTCTGAACACATAACACAAGAATGGGAGAGAGAAGGTGAGAGAAAGAGCAGCTGCTCCAGCAGCAGGAAGCCAGCAGAGTTCATTGTTCCTGAAATCAATTTTGTTTGAATTTGCCGAATCATCACAAGTGGATCCTAAGGAATACAAACATGATCTGAACAAGAACAAGAACACATAGACACGGTAAAGTGGACTGGGAAAGCCCAGGAGCCCTCAACCCTAATCAAAGAACTAGAGACAACTGACAAATGTTTAGAGCAAGATAAGTGTCTTCTTCAGAAAGAGCACACTAACTAGTTACACAATGTGAAATGGTCAGTGCTGAAACCATACACACAAGTAACGTACAGATTGAGCTGGCTGTATTAAAAAATATATTTGTGTATATACATACATAACAAAAATTAATGAAACAGATGATAGATTTGAAAGAGAGCAAGTAGGGTTTGTAGGGAAATGATGTAATTATATTATAATTTCAAAATAAAGAAAGTAAAATACTTCTGGAAGTTTGAACTTGATATTTTAATTTTTATATGTGTTTTCCTGATATGGCTCAAAGATCAGCAGGTAAGTTTATGTCATATAGTCATAAGCTAAAGTCTTGAAAATTCAGTACATTCCATATCTAATTGTCATTTTTCTGGGGAAAATGACACCCTTTCATTTTTCTGGTTCCTTTCATACAAACAAATTCCATGAGATCAACTTTGTGTCTGAAAGTTTCTGATGAATGACATCCTCAGAAACAAGGCTTGACACATTTTCTTGTTTGTTTGGTATTAGTTGAGAAGAAAAAGTTAAAAAGTACTTTGGGCATGCATAGGGAAATCAGTTGGATTTATTACAGAAAAAAATATTTATTCCCTATCTATAAATACTTCACTTCCTGACTAGGTTTCCAGGCAGAGTGATCCATTTGTGTTTCAAGAGGTATAAACAAGAGCAGTGACTGAGAGCCTAATATAGACACAGTCTCCAGCCCGCGCTCATTAGTTCTCCATGGGCTTTTGCCATGGATTGATGCTCAGCTGCAAATGTGTTCCCAGTAATCCTCAACTCTCCTGTGTTGAGATAGACTTTGGGGTAGAATCATTGTGCCTACCAGTAATGAGAGTATGACATGTTTCAGCTCTTAGTTTATCACTTCATATTGATAAATAAACAAAGTGAAAATGATAGCTTAAGGTTACGAGGAAGTCCACAGGGACATAAATTTGTACAGTAAGGTAAATCTATGTATCATTGGGTCAAAATTCAATAAAGGCATAGTGGCCTTGGGCATTGGTGGTACCTGAAACAATGCCTGTGACTGGAAGAAAACTGTTTTCAGTCAAGCCAGGGTGGGACAAACATTGCAAACAAGATATGTTTGGGATCCTGTGTTCATACTTAGACAATCATGGTTTATGCAAACTCCAATAACAATACACTGTCAGGTAGTCAAAGAGCTTTTCAATTCATCCTGTGAAAAGATTTTGGATTTTAGGCCACTGGTGGTAGCTATTGATGAAAAAAACTATCCTGCATTCCTGCATTGTTTTGCTACTGAAAAAACTAATTAGTACATTGGTGAAAACACATTTCATATGATTAGCTGCTTCCAGCCAGCAAAATGGAGTAGAATGTTGTCAATGGATAATTCTTTTGTGCAGAAATGATAGGATTCAATTCAATTCCAGTTTCAAAATTACCTGCAGTGACTAGAGAGTAAAACAGTAATTTGCCTCATTAATTGTCAAATGTAATTTTTTTCTCACAGACCAGAGTAAGCATAATAAATGATACCTGGATATAACAATGTGCAAAAGTATTTGAAAGGGAGAATGAATGGTGATCTAGACTTAAGAATAATATTAAATCAGGAGGCAGATTGAGAGCAAACAAGATTTGTTTTGTAACTGGAAGCAATATGCTTGTGTCTGTTGTCTAACCTAAAAATGCACTCTAGAAATGAATATTTGTGTTACAGTGACTGAAGGCTAAGTCAAAATAATTATCATCTTATATGACTGACTTCTTCAAGTAAGTGCTGATCTCTTGAATGAACTGTCTTTCCAAATATAATGAGCAAAAAAATGTAAAATTAGTTTTATGTAGCAATTTTTTCAAATTAAAATTGTATTATCCTTAATTTTATATTTAACCTAAAATATCTGCCAATTCATATAATTTATTATAATGAGGAAACCTTGATTCTAAACCCTGTAAATGTATTGACTATCTGCTATATGAAGGCATATAAAAGAAAAATGGCCTAAGTGTTAAAGTTTTGGTATGAAATGCTGTCCATATGGCATGTGTAAATAGACTTGTGTGACATACTGCAAAATTTGAAATTGGTTTAATGTTTTGGGGAGGCGGGTCTAATGAAAGGCTTTGGGTCATGGATGGCATGATGTACAGGGGGCTGAGGGCTCTCAGTCTCTTCCACTATCTTTCTCTTTTGAGCCCTGAGTAGGTAGTGGATAGATTTACCATTCTTACTCTGCCATGACTTGCAGACTAACCACAAATACAATCTACCTGGAACAGAACTCTGAACCAAAAGTAAAGCTTTTTTCTAAGGTTGACAGATAAATAAACTTCCACATTTAAAAGATGATTCATAAACAAGTCATCTAAGGAGCCAAGTGAGTTACGGAAGCATAGAAATAATGAGAAGTAGTCAGTGTTTAGAGGTCATGTGACACTCAAGTTGAAGAACTAGATTACTTTGCACTACGTAGACAGTTTGTTAGCAATTTCTGTATAATTGTTGAGGAGTCTCCATAAGATCAAATTTAAAAGTAAAGGGAACATTATAGACCTCCACACAATGTAGAAAATATCAACACTTAGAAGAGTCAGAATTGGGATAAAGCATTTAATATGCCAAGTACTCTTAGACACAACACTAAAACAAACAAACAGCAAACAGAATTCTTCGATCTTGCAGTGGTTGGGAGTGGAATAAGCTGCATATCTTTCACATCTTGCTCAAAGTACTATGACATCTCAGAAGCTTTGTCATTTTCTCCATATTTGTCAGTGAGGACATAAAAGTCCATTTTCTTTTATTCTAATGGAAATGACTTTAAACTTGGGCCCACACTTTGAGTAGTATAAAGCATACTAAAAAAAATCCAAGGAAAATCATACCCCATTTTTGGAAGCTACTTTAGTTATATCAAAAGCCTATTGCTCAGTATTTCCCCATTAACTCTCCAGGAACATTTGAGATGACTAAGGCTGACCTTTTCCTTATTTTTAAAAAATATTTTTTAAAATGTGCATCATTTTGTAATTTTCTATTCCTTTAGTTTTTATTTGGTGCCCTGTGTCTCTCCTCAGCAGGGCTCTGAATCATTTGCCTCTGCTAGCTGGTCACTATCAACTCCTCATTCTCTAGCTTCTATACCTCAGCTACATTATTGGTGCAAGCATAGAGCAGTGATTTGTGTAAAGCTCTTGCCTGGCAGTCTCAGAGCTGTGCTCTTTCACAAGTCAAGGGTTTCCCTTCCAATGCAACATTAAGGGATTTGTGTATTGACAATAGTCTGCCTACAGTTAATCAATTTATTTTATTATCAAAGTCTGTCTTCTTTTACAAATGAGTTCTTTAAAAGTTTGTAAATATTCTTTAAAGGAAAAATCCAAGTGATAAATTGTACTAACTTATTTGGCTAGGCTACAAAAAAGCAATTACCTCATAATATTTGTTTACTATCAGGGCTATAATACTGAGGAGCATTTTAGTCCTGTGAGGTAAGGGACCTTTTTTTTTTTTTAAAAAGAAAGATAACACATTCCAAGGGAAGAACAATTTCTAAGAATGTGTTTGTGCTCTCCACAGTCATTATTTTCAAAGTGTTGACATTTACCAGGTTTGCATCTTTCTTTACTTTCCTTCTTCTTGGAAGCTCTTTGTTCAAGCATCAGATGATTTCAGTGGCTTTGTTCAGGAGACAAGCCTGTGGTTCACTGCCTTCTCATGAATAGTAGAACCTCACCCGTCCACCCCTGGGGTTAGGGAAAGGATTATGAATCCTTGCCCAATGGAATAATGTGGAACTATTTCCCAGATGTGGGTTTAAGAAGCAGGCCTTTAATCCCAGCACTTTGGAGGCAGAGCAAGGCAGATCTCTGTGAGTTCGAGGCCAGCCTGGTCTACAGAGCGAGATCCAGGAAAGGCACTAAAGCTACACAGAAAAACCCTGTCTCAAAAAACCAAAAAAAAAAGAAAAAAAGAAAGAAAGAAAAGAAAAGAAGAAGAAGAAGCGGGTCAATTTCTACCTCCTGTGTTTTGAACCTTGTTGGAAACAGTGCTTTAGATGGTGTAGGAGGCCCAAGCAGCCCAATGAAGATAAAGTGGTATGTCTCCTGTCATTTTCTGCAAGACTTACATCTATATTTATTAGATTCTTTCATTGTACCTTTCTTATAAGTTTTCATTATCATTTAAGGCATTTGCAGAAATATGCAGACTAATGTATAAGTAAATATTAGAAATATTAATTAACTTAGGATCTTGCAATATACAAGTTCAATGCATGAAAGTATATAAAAATGAAAGAAATAAAATTTAACAAGAAATTATCTCATTTTTAATTGTATCAAAAATGTATAAAGTAATAGGTATCTATTTTAAACTGAGTTTTATTTCTAGTAATGTTTTAGTAATTAGACTTATATAAATGTCAGTTCTCCTAAAGTCTTTCTGTATATTTAATTTTATTCCAATTAAAAACTCTAGCAGTTTCATTCCTGTGTTGGCCACAAGCTAAGTCTTAAATTTGTAGAGGGTCCAAATAGATACTATAAGGGCAGATCAATAAACAGAATACAATTTGTGGTACAAAAAAACAAACAAACAAACAAACAAAAAACACCTTTATACTAGAAGAATACTTAATAGCAAAAATAGAACTAAGAAATAGTTATCCATATTATGATATTAATATCTATGTTATAATATTTATAAAACTTTAACTTAATTTCAAATAGTTTTTGAAAACCCAATAAAAATGAGCAAAATAATATGTAAAGGTATCTTCAATAGTATGGTAAAGCAGGAAACTATCAATTAAAATCATAATATGACATCAGCTACATTTAAATATGGAACTACATTAAAAGAGATATTGCACATATTAGCAGACTCTGGTCACCTAATTTCCTTCTGTTCAGATGCAACAGTTTCACATGGACTCTTTAGCAAGCATTGAGAAAACTGCATATTTGAGCTTTTTATTTTGATACAATTTTATTTATGGTTACAGACCGAGATAAAAATAACATTATTGATGATAGAAAAACAGACACATGCAATGATACAGTGATATATTACAAAAACTAAGTATTTATAGAAGCATTGTTTGCAAAGGCCCACATTCATTCAGCGACTTGGGGATTCTTGCAAACTTGTAAATTTAAATAATAACGTGAGAAATACAATTCCATGGACAATTCTGCAGGTACACTGTTTAATAGAGAAACCTAAGCATAGAAAATTCAATGCTATTTGATTTCATTCACATTTCAAAAAATAAGAAAACAATACATGGCAAAGGATGCCAAGTCTTTACCTTATGAAAGGACCAAGCCGATGCCATAACAGGCTGCTCAGTCTTCTCTCAGAGATCAGGCCTCAATTTCAGTTTCCTGAGACTTGAGCAAGCAGTTTCTGGGAGGGCCATGAACAAAAGACATAGTCCTTGCAGTAGCTCCCTTTCTGCACGTACTCTGATTGCTCAAAGTTCAGCCAGATGTTTACTGTCTGGGGCCCCTCACCAACTTAGAGTTATGTGCATGACATGCTAGGCCAGCCAGCCCCCATGGCAGTTCCAGGACAGAGCCTGGACCACTGAGCCAGCCCCAACAGTCAATACGTGTTTAGCCAGCCAGCCCCCATGGCAGCTCAAGGACAAAGCCTGGGACTTGTGCTGGACTGCCCCCAAAATGGTAATAGTAACCCCCAACCAGTAAATTCAAAGGTTACATACCCTCACCCAATTAAAAGAGAACAGAGATGAAAATAAACCAATCCGAGTTGCACCTGTGGCCAACCCCCCCCCTAACTGCCCTGAAGGGCTTGTGGTTTTTGCCTTTAAATACCTAGCCTCACAGAGAAAGAACAACTCCTCCCTGCCTCACTGTATTGGGTGTAGGAATGAGTTCCCTGTCTAGACTTGTATCTACAGAATAAACCTTGCTGTTGCATTCTAGACATCCAAGGTCTTCGGTGGTCTCTTTGGGGTCAAAATCTGGGCATAACACCTTATAAGGCAACCACAAGACTAGCAAGGGAAGTAAGATATACTTACTCTCCAACACATACTTTAAAGAACAGCTTATCACAGTACCTTTCAGGGTATTCAAACACTTCCATAGAAAAGGATAACCTTAACTTATTCTGTGAAGATGTCATTATTGTAATATAAAACCCAGGAAGATTTCACTAAAGAAGAATATCAACTTGCTTGTGAATATCAAAGCCCAAAAGAAAATGAGGTGTTAACATCAAAGCAGGAAGCACATTAAAATAATAAAGTACATGATTAAATGAAACTTTCTTAGGTGGTTCAAAATTCGACCTAATTTCAATCTCAAGTAACAGTTATTGAATGCAAACAGATGAAAACATAAAAGCCTGTTTCCTAGGGAGATAAAATATTATTTCTGCTCTGTCAAAATCAATTAATACATGTTCATCAAACTTAAAAAATGGTCATCAAGTGTTATTTGAATAGACAAATTATATTTTTAAATGCTGTTTTTCAGAACTATGTAAGAAAAGTTTGGAAAATTCTGAATCAGACCAATGCTGGAAAAGAAATAGAAGAAACATCTTTAGTTATGGCTGAGTTTTGCAATATAGACTAAAAAATAAAAACACTATTGCATGCTTGGCTTTGATCTTCACAAGTGTGGAATATATTGATTCTTTCTAAAAACTTATCAATGTAATCACTCCTTTACTGCATAACTGAAGCGTGAAAATAACTGTTTCTATTTCTCACATTTAACAAGTAGAAATATTTGTGAATAAAAAATGCTTATATAAATCACTAAAAACAGAAAAATATAGAAGAAATCACAGAATTTTATTTAATCTTTCAGATGGTAAGGTTTTTCTTGTTATGATACTAAAGAGGCATAGATTGACCAAAAACAACAACAATAACAACAACAAAACACCAAAAAACCAAAACGCTCCATTTAATCACATAGCACCCAAAATATTTGGAGAATTAAAACTCATCTAAGACAATGGAGACATATGAGCCTTTAAATGTAAGTAAGTATAGAAGCTCTAAGGCAAACACAACAGGTGCAGAGGGAAAGCACTGTGTAGAAAAATGTAAGTAAAGCCGGGCGGTGGTGGCGCACGCCTTTAATCCTAGCACTCGGGAGGCAGAGCCAGGAGGATCTCTGTGAGTTCGAGGACAGCCTGGGCTACCAAGTGAGATCCAGGAGAGGCGCAAAGCTACACAGAGAAACCCTGTCTCGAAAACCCCCCCAAAAAAAAAATGTAAGTAAAGACACAACTTTCAACCACAGGATGTCATTGTGTTTCACCTATGTGATGAGCAGACACTGAATCTTGTGGGTGGGCCGCAAGAATATATCATAGAGATGCAGTTGTGTATTAAAGCTGGGTCTATCAAAAGGCAAAGCCATTTATTATGAATATTTGGTGTTACCCAGCCTTTAATATTCCCACTGTCCTCTGCTATGAAATCCTTGCATTCCCAGACCAACTGGCAAACAATTCAGCTCCCCAAACCTGCTGTACCTACTAAGTTACTAACTGCCCTGCTGAGTTTAGGAGACAAGCTGGAAGGAGATGCCTAGCTTTGTTTCTTGTGCTAATGAAGCTCAGACCATCCCCTAGCCTTGAGGAGATCTAGTGTTTCTCCAGAGCATTTTGACTGAGAACAAAAGTTTTTACACACCAAGGTGAGAGATAAAACAACATTCCTGAGGAGGCAGGGAACCATATGCCCAGGGAAAGAAAGGACAGGCATTTTCTGTAGACAAAGACAGAACAGCAAAGACAAAGACCACAGAGGTTCTGTAGAGGGTAAACAGATCTCCTTCTTGAGTAAATAATTAATGATCTACTTATGTGCGTGTTTATTTATAACGTGTGGTTCATAATGGCTATAGATTCATGCATAGCTTGGTCTTGAATTCTTGGCTTTTTTTTACCTCAGCCTCTTGAATGATGACATTATAAGCAACTAACCATCAAATCTGTCATGAGTATTATCACTTAAAATCTCAAGTTCACATACTCTTTGGATCAAATGATAGACTAGGATTTAATTGAGAATATAAGGCATGGCTTTACCACAGGTGTCAGAGTACAACCTCTTATCTGAACCTCTGGAATAAATATTTTACAGAATGTGGACTTACTGCATATTTCAAGAGAATACTGTATATGTTTGTCATATCTTACATAACTCTCTGATTAGTTATATATTTTCACGGTATTTAGAATCAGCCATGAATGTGAATAGGGTTACAGGGTCCATGCACTTTATTTATTTATTTATTTATGAATGTGTAGTAGTCACTAATTTTTGAAATAATGGAATAAACACAGATGGAATGTTTCTTGACTGGAGCTTTTATCAGAAGCATCCAAAGCTTTGTGAAAAGACAAATGGCTGCATCATAACTGGAGAGTGTGCAGCTCAGGGTGTCTAAGGTTGGATGCTATGAATTTGTGCTGATGTTATCACTACTAACTAAGATTTAGAAATAAACATAAGTACAGAAGACACTTGTGTCTTTAAATATGATTTCTGTAGATGTAGTTATATGTATTAATGATAGAGAAATATATGTACAGACAAAGATATACATACAAATATGAGTATAAGGTCTCAAATGAGACATGTATGAGTTAACATATCTATTGATGTGATAAACTAGAGCCAATGCAAATTATATCATGAAGGGTTTATTGGGGACTTAAAGTTCTAGGGAGATAAGAGTCCATGATGTCAGAACAGAGGTGGAAGGTGACTGGAGCAGCTGCTAAAAGCTGAAAACTCAGAGCTCACATTTCTAATCACAAACAGGAAACAGAGAACTACCTGGGGATGGTGTGAGCTTCTGAAACCTTAAACTCCACCTTCAGTGACACTCTTCCTTCAAAAAGGTTAGTTCCTGAGCACCCCCAAATAGCAACAACAATTAGGGACCAAATATTCAAATGCCTAAGACTTATGGGAACAATTTATTCAAACTAATAAACCACCACACAACTATTTTCTTAAGTCTCATCATGCTTGACCTAATTAAAATTTTCTGTCTCATTATTGAGAGTTTCCAGGAAGATGTCTTAAGCTGTCTTTTGTTCAATGATAAATATATGCTACTAATGATCAGAACTTAAATAATATCACATTTTCTTCCAATATTCTATGAAAACTTTTCAAAATTGAACAATTTTTGTTGTTAAACTAATACTCAATGGCTTTTCCAACTTTTCTACACTTGGATGATTAACTTTAGCTGAGTTATAAGCTGTGATGTCCTCTAATAATCATGCAAAGGGTTATTTAAAGTATAAGCATGGATTTTCAAACATTATTTCTGGTTTAAGGTTATGATTAGCATTTTAAAATAATGATTTACCAACCTAATTTCAAGTATTAGGCCAACAGTATAATTGGTGTCCTGCAAAATGAATGTTTTTCAGCAAATCTTATATTCTTCACCATCTATTAACTGTAGCAGATTTATAGACTAGAGTATGATTATTATTTTTTTTGTATATTTTTGATATTGCATTTGTCATACAGAAGGAAAATACTTGGGTCCTTGAAAATAGTATTTTAAAGTTATATTTTTCTGAACTTACAGACATTGAATCGGCTCATATGACTCATACAATAATATTGTTTAATTTTAGTTTTCATTCATTTGAGAATTTCATCTGTGAGTACACAGATGAAATTTACATTTACATAATTTCTTAATCCTTCTCCTCCCAGTAACTCCCCCATACCCCTCAATCCATTCTAAAATCATGGCTTCTTATTATTGTCACATATACATATATACACATACACATATACACCTGCAGAGTCCTTTAGTGTTGCTTGCATATATATGTGTTTAGGGCTGACTGCTTGGGACTGGATAACTTATCAGGGAACTCATTCCTGAAGGATACTAATTCTCCTCTTAACAGGCTGCAGCTCTTCATCTAGGGTGTGGCCTTATGAGATATCCACCATACATATTGGCATGTCAACTGGGACAGCCACTCTTCTAATCTTGTTGAGGAGATAACGATGTTGAGATGTCTTGGATACAACTTCCCTATCCTATATAGAAGGCACCATCTCACAGCAGATATGTTAATCCTTCTTCTGTGAGGATCCGTTAGCCTCAGTGTAGGGATTGTTTAATCTCTCATTATGCTTGTTTTATTTTATACAACAGTGTCAAATCTAAGATTCTTTAAGAACCCCAGACATTACATTTTTAAATTTTAGTCAACATGCATTTGGTTTTCTTGCAGTCTCAACACACTCAAGACCATTTTGTATGGCTTTCTATCCATATTACTTGTGGATTTCTCACCCTGGTATCACTAACAGCTCAGGGGAATTTAGCAATAGTGCAAAGGTTTTTTTTATTAATGTTATAAATTTATTCAAACAGCACTGTTAGTAGGTACAGCCTTAATATATTAATCAAAGTGACTTTTCCAGATACAGTTTACATTAATATTGTTTAGTACATTGGAAACAAATTCTAATGATCCACACTCAACTTTAATTATCTCTTCATGGTTTTATCTAATTGGTTCTATGATGAAAAAAATGCACTGTTACATAGGTTTATTTCTTACACATAAAATCAACACCTGGTCTTGACTTTTAGTTTTTATACCATGCAATATTTTTTATTTCCATTTTTATAGTTCTTATTCATTACAGAATAAACACAAAATTTACTGGTCCTGGCATAACATACTATCCTTTCCTGATTTCACTTTGACTTTATATTCCAAAATATTTTCAGTTTAATTAAAATCAAGGCCAAAATACTTTAAAAAATTAAAGAATATGAAATTCCCCCAAATACAGTAACATATCTGCAAAAACAGGTGCATATCATTGCTTGGACACAGAATAGGTAGAGTGGATTCTTAGTGAAAATTGTAGTTTTCAGCCAAATATTGTTGTGGCATAAAATTGTTAAATTACTTTTCAGCTATTATCAGATCCACATTTTTAAACAGTGTACTATTAATAACATGAAATGATTAAAGAAAGTCTTAAATGACTGCTATTGGGACTTCCCTGGTGACTTACAGCTTCTGCTTGCTAGCATAGTCATTAGTTCTCAGAAAGGACATAATTTAATTTTACTTAAATATATGCAATAGCCATTTATTATCATTAACTATACTCAAACATCTAGATGATTGAAAAACTGAAAACAAATTATCTTGGTAAAACTGTAGAAGGCAGGAGCATTGGTCCTGGGGATGCTTCAATCTGGCACAAGGCCAAAAGGTAGGCACCAGAGATATTCACAGTTTCCAAAAGCCAAGAAACCCATCACCTGGCTCTCTAATGAGTTCATTGTGGTTCCTTATGAAAGAGTCCACAATAACATGCACAGGAAAAGGGTGATGAGATGTTTGTGCTTTTAACAGTGGAGAGATGACAGGAAGAGAGTTCTAGGGGCTAAGCTTTCATGCAACATGTTTTAGAAGGTTGAACACTTATGCTGTGCTCAGTCCTTTGGTCTTTTCCCCAAAGGTGTATGCCAGCCAAAATTTCCAAAGTTCCTAGCTTAGTCATCAACTGAATAGGTACTGTGATGAACTGTGTAAGCAACACCAGTATTAGTTATTAGATTGTTAGTCAAGGTGAAGTCATTAGCAGAATTGAATAACGCTTCCCAAAGAATTTGGTAACTCTCCGGTAGTGGTATGAAGAGAGTAATTGAAATGAGAATTTACAGCTCTACATTTAAGTAGACTTGTAACTGTAAATATTTCTATTATAGTTCTTCAAAAGAATGAAAACTGCTAGTGAGTTGGGTAAAATTCTTTGTGGCTTCCTGTTTAAATAGTAATTTAATGTTGGACACTATATATTCACATTGTGGATGCTTATTTAGAACTCATCATAAGGATGCATTGTTTTCAGAACCTGTTAAATCATAGTTTAGAAATGGATGTCATTTCCAATGCTTGGAACCTTTTCAGATATTGAATACACTTTGTGTGTGAATCCACAGTGTGTGAATCCACAGTGTGTGTGTGTGTGTGTGTGTGTGTGTGTGTGTGTGTGTGTGAGAGAGAGAGAGAGAGAGAGAGAGAGAGAGAGAGAGAGAGAGAGAGAGAGAAAGAGTCTCTAATGTATTAAAGTGATAACAACAACAAAAGACCTAGTTTCTCATCTAAGAAGAGTTTTTAATTTTCTATTAAGATGGATCTCTGGAAAATGATACTAAAACATGTTCAGGTGTTATCTTAGGATGTTATGTTTAAAAAATATGAAGTCCAGGAGATGGTTATAATCACAGCACCTCACAGCATTGACAAGTTCCACATCGCTAGCCAAACCAATGTGTGAAGCAATAAAGACAGTACATGCTGTCTATCATCTTCTCCTGCCTCTCATGCTCACAGTAGACTACTGGAATTGTGTTTGATTTCAAACTTAAACTGAGCAAACGAGGCTCTGCTTTTTCCCAGAGAGTTCTGGGCTGAAGCTTTTTAAGGAAGATACAATATATATCATGGCAGCAATTGTTATAAAGTCAATTTTCTAGGAACATTGCACAGTAAAAGTTTGCTAAGTAGATCTTAAAATAGGTTTCTTTTTAAGAGACACAGCTTTTCTCATATTCATTGAAAGCACTTTGAACTTTTTAAATTTAAATTTTTAAAAAATAAAATATCCCTGTCTCAAAAAAAATTAAAATTAATGTATTTCCAGTAGAAAAACTTAAAAACATGACTATCTATAAAATTACAGGAAAATGGTATACTTTATAAATTTATTTCAAATATTAAATATTTGTGATACTATATGACTTGAACAAAATCATGTTCTCCTAAATATGAACCAATGTAACTCCTAGAGTGTTCACATTTAATATCTCCTAGGGAAAGAGAAAACCATACCATACATATCTAGTAAGTTTCAAATAAGTCTATCTGTCTCCATGAAGCAGAGAGGAGAGGATTCGTTATCATTACAGAAACCAAAACAAACGAAAACAGTAACTCACTCTAGTTTTCCTTGCTTGTTGTCTATGAGGATAAGAGTATGCCAAATTAATAATCAAGAGCTGTAAAAAGGGGCCAAATTTCTGGATTAAAAAGTGAAAAGTCCCCATGGTACATGGTACATGGTACAATGTATGAGAATGGATTTAATTTTCATATCCTATTTAAATATTGATAATCATTAGGAACACGTATAAATGCAAACGCTCTTATAAACTTTAGCTTCTAAAAACCTCACAGTGAACGCAACACATATTGACTTAAAAGTTAGTGAGGAAGCATGATACTGGATTTCAGAGTTAATGATAGATGTTAACATTGGAAATTCAAAATCAGGAATGATGGTGAATACTAATTTAGAATAACAATAAATCAAATTGATCAGTTTTTCATTTTCAACTCTTCTATGGTTATACCTCCCTGAATGTGACTGATCTCATCTAAAATCAGAAACATATCATTACTTAAATGCATGGACATCTAGAAAATGTAACGAGTAGTGTTTTCTTGGTGACTTCAACAACTCTGTAGTATTTTAATCTATATTTTTGTCTGTTTAATCATTGATAATTCCTTACTGGGAAATAATCTTTTGAGATTTCTTTCTCTGGGGAAAATGGAAAGTAAATTTTAACCTTTAGTTTGATTAATTTTTTTAATTATAAAAATTATTTTTGCACATGCATTTTAAAACCTAGGGAGATATCATAAATTACATATATATTTTTTATAAATTCAGAAAAACTAAGATATTTTGACTATAATTAGTTTAGTCTAATGTCAATTTATATTCTTGATATTGCATAAATATTGGTGTGGTTTTTTTTCTAAAATTCATATATTAATAGTCATTCTTCAGTATAGCATTAGGGAGTTATTTGATACAGACAGAAATCTCTTGGTGGTGTTGAGTGCCATAATAAGTGAGACCTCAGAAACTGGGCTTCCATTGTCAACTAAGTAAAGACAGAAGAAGACTCTGTCACCTATGGGTCATGACAGAGCTCTTGGCATTTTCTAATTATTTGACCATATTTCTATCAGTGTTTGGAATTGTGAGAAAAATGTTTCTAATGTTTGCAATCAGCTCAGGTTTTAGTTGACTTACTGAAGATTATTAAAGTGTAAAAATAGCTTCTTTTCAGATAAAGATTAGTCAATGCTCAAATTTATATGGCTTTGATCTCAGGAAAGCATATGACAAAATTAGATAGAAGTTACCTTAATGTGGTCAATGGTAGTGCACACCTTTAATCCCAGCACTTGGGAGGCAGAGGCAGGGGGATCTCTGTGAGTTTGAGGCCAGCCTGGTCTACAGAATGAGTTCCAGGACAGGCTCCAAAGCTACACAGAGAAACTCCGTCTCAAACAAACAAAAAAACAAACAAACAAACAAAAAACAAAAAAAAGAAGTTACTTTAAATTATACACGATTCCTAAACTTTTCATGCTGTTGCACTTTAACAGTTCTAAAACTATAGCTAAAAGTGTAACGAAGGAGAACACTAAATAGAAGTAGAGAAAATCATTTAGTTCTAAAAAAAATCTTACCAGATGCAGTAGTGGCACAAAAATTGTAGAAGTAACCAACCACTATCTGATTGGAATTAAGGTCCACTCCATGAGATGGAATAATCCATGCCAATACTGCCTGGATGGCCAAGAACCTAGAAGAAAACCAGATACTATTGTTCTGCAAAAATAAAGTAGTAATAAAATGATTCATGACAATATTCTGCTACAAACATAGATGAGTGTCTTGCTCTGCCATAATCAGGTAAGCTTCTTCCTGCAATGGATGAGAACAAATACAGAGATCCACACTGTATTATGTGAAGAGTGAGAGATCTTGGAATACTCATTCCTGTATAGGATGTCTCCATCAAACCTCTCCCCTCAGGGAACTCTGCAGAAGAGGAGGCAGGAAGATGGAAGAGTCAGTGGGATAGAAGAAACAATGGAACAAGGCCTTCCTGACACAGTAAGACTAACATACATGGAGTCACAGAGACCGTGGCAGCATTCACAGTCACGGAGACGCTGGCAGCATGCATAGTCACAGAGGCCCTGGCAGCATGCATAGTCACAGCATGCACAGTCACAGAGACCCTGGCAGCATGCATAGTCACAGAGACCCTGGCAGCATGCACAGGGCCTTACCAGGTCTGTACCAGATAGAGTCCAGTGCTCAGAGGAGAAGCAGACACAAGCACTCATCACTAATCCAGAAGCTATCTTGAGTTGATAACCATCCACAAAGGAAAAAATTAGTTGTATCTAATGGAATCTTACTGGGTAAAAAACCCACTCTTGAGGGCAGGCCCTATGCCCAGCAGAAGAGAGGCAACACAAAATAAACTCAATGGTGCTTTTGGAGATTTTTGTCTAGGCATTTTTCCCCTACAGTTTTTTTACTTATACATTAAGACTTCTAATTTTCTTTTCAGGGGTTTTCTGTGTGCACGAATGTGTGTGTGTCAATGTCTGCACATTTTTCTTGTGCTTTGTTTGCATCAACTTTTCTGTCTGTTTACTTGCTTGTTTTGTACTATTCTTATTTGTTTTTATTTTATTTACTTGTATTGGTGAGTGCTGATAGGCCTTGCACACGGCAAGGAATGTAAACATTAGGATTAAAAGTAATTTCTTTAGGACTTTGAGTTAGGGGGTGTAGTGCTAATTTGATCTTAATCTGTGAAGAGAACTGTAAATAATTATGAGTTATTCCCATAGAATTCCAGGCACAATTCTGTTCACTATGCAGAAGCATTTCTTCTTTTATATCTGAGATTATAATTACATAATTTCCTCCTTACCTTTCCTCACTCCAAACCCACCCATATATCATCCCTTCTTACTCTTTTTCAAATTCATGGCCTCTCTTTCTCTCTTTTTACTTTTATTGATCATTTATGAATTTCACTTCATGTCTTCCAATCCCACTCATCTCCCTGTCTCTTTGCATCTGTCCTCTGCCTTTGCAACCTCCCCCAAAATATAACCAAATTTAAAAGAAAAACCAAAAACCAAACAACACAAGGAAGCAAAACAAAAGTAACAACAACAAAATTGTCTTGTGTAACTCAAATTCTAATTGACCTTAATAATAAAAACCCAGAGTCAGATACAGGGGTAAATGCTGAAAGATCAGAGAGACAAAGGAGCAAGCCACAGCCACTTCCTACCTTGCTAGCTCCTCAGCCTGAAAGTAGGCCAAGCTCCTGTCTCCTCCCACCTTATATTCCTCTCTCTGCCCAGCCATATCACTTCCTGTTTCCTCCTCCCTAGTGCTGGGATTAAAGGCACGTGTCTCCCAAGTACTAGGATCAAAGGAATGAGATCCCAAGTACTGGGATTAAAGGTGTGTGCCACCATTGCCTGGCTTCTATGGGTAACTAGTGGCCAGCTCCACATTCTGATCTCCAGGAAAGCTTATTTGTTAGATCACAAACAAAATATCACCATAGTGGTGGAAGTTGTAGTGTGGCCCTGTGAGTGATATACAGTTTGTCCTTTAGTCCAAACATCTTTACATGTAAGTATTCATTGCTCTGAGTCATTGGTCTGATTGAGGCCTCTGGTTTCTGCTACACCACCTATAGGTGATGGGCTCTCACTGGGACGCTTCTTGAATATCCTGTTGTCCTGTGTCATGGAGATCCTGCTGTTTTGGATTTGTAGGTTTGTCCCCTTCAAATGCTTCAACAATTATTAGATTTGGTGGATGTTGGGGTGGCCTAGGTAGTAGCTGGGTTGATCGGCTCACTAGCTTTTCCTTATTGTCACTACCCAGATGAACTCTCCATCACTGCCTCAGCTAGCTCACCTACAAGGTAGGAAGCAAAACAAAAGTAACCAAAACAAAAGTAACAAGTGGCTTGCTCCTTTGTCTCTCTGATCTTTCAGCATTTACCCCTGTATCTGACTCTGGGTTTTTATTATTAAGGTCAATTAGAATTTGAGTTACACAAGACAATTTTGTTGTTGTTACTTTTGTTTTGCTTCCTTGTGTTGTTTGGTTTTTGGTTTTTCTTTTAAATTTGGTTATAAAAAAAGTACCTCAGCTAGCTCACTGCCTCAGCTAGCTCACCCAATGCAGCCTACAGCAAGGAGCAGGCCCAGTTCTGCTCTCAGGTCCTCAGATACAGGTCCCCCTCACTCATATTACCAGGGCCAGCTCTCCTGTTTTGAATACACAAGGTGCAGAGCCCTCTCTATGAGGAAGTGGGAGCAGGGGGAACTCTCCTGCTTTCATGACTTCAGGGCTGGCTCAACTATGTCCCCTACCTCTAGTGTGCTGCCCAGACAGGAAGCAGAGGCTCCTTTCTTGTTCACTAAAGCCCATGAGGATCAGGGCTAGCTCTCCCACTCTTATGACCACAGGGACAGCTCTATCACCTGCTGCAGGTGGTAATGGGGGAGGGGGAAGAGCACTTTTCCCTCACCCATGCTACTACATGACAGGGGAGGTGGGGTGTAAGTGAGATCAGTTCTCCTGCTCTCATGTCCTCAGGGATGTCTCACCTGTGTCGCAAACCACAGGGTCAGCTCTAGTGTGTTTCCCAGGTCAGGTATATGTCATGACCTCTCTTATCATTAATTGTTATTGCATGCATGCATATATATACATGTTCCTAAATATAGCCTGCTTAATGCATAAAATCTTACTTGTATGTATGTTTTCAGACTGACGGTTTGATACTGGATAACCAGTTGGTTTCATTTTCCATGGAGAAGACTGTTTCTCCACCTGTAGCATTCCTTAGCGGCCTGTATTTGTCTGTGTAGTGCTGAGGCTTGTGGCCTTTTCCTCACCCACTTTGGTATGTCTGTTGTTGTCATCCTTGTTTGGTTCAATGGATATATCTAGAAAACTCCCACACCTAAAGACTCAGCAAACATTATATGAGAGGAAGCAAAGAGAATGTAAGAGCCAGAGGATCAGGGAGTTTGATGTAAGACTGTGTCTTCTATTAATGTCAAAAGTTACAACCATAAAGTTATACACACATTTTTATGTAGCATATTGATAAACATATTGAGATAGGAATGTTATCTTGTGAAACCAAAACTTAGAAAAATTAACTAACTTGCTGGGAACCAGGAAGTTAGATTTTGATGACATGGGGTCAAACTGAAGTCAGTATTCCTCTAAAACCTGTTCTGCTTACTCTAGTTCTTCCATTTCTGTTTAGCTGGAATGTGATCACAGCAGTGTTCCCTAGAGAAGAGAGACCGGACCATTTTGATGAGTCTCATCAGAAGCTTCGCCTGTGCTCCAAATTTCTCTTTGAGGTAAAAACAGACCAGGCTTTTAAATTGAGAACATTTTCAAATGTTTTGGCAGTTGGTTCAGAGAGAAAGGTGTTCTTTTACAGTTTAAAGTAGTGTGGCTTTTTGTAAAAGTGATGGTGTTTTCAAATGCTATAGTCAAAGGAAGCATTTTTAGAGAACAGCAAAATAAAGTGCAGTTTATTTTGTTATGAAACTGAACTACAATTTTCATTTGCTTTTAAAAATCTTATCCAGTTGAGTATATGTTTATCTGTAACTAAAACACTGGGGTATGGGCAAGAGGGAAAGGAGGTACAAATCCTTAAACCATTGTAAGGGGTCAGGTACAGTTTACATTTTTATACAATTGTGTTCTTTGGTTTTGGTTTTCTTCTGTTTTCTTTCTTTCTTTCTTTCTTTCTTTCTTTCTTTCTTTCTTTCTTCCTTCCTTTCTTTCTTTCTTCCTTTCTTCTATTCTAACATCTATTTCGGATCAGAATTTCTTGGCATAAATAAGATATCTACTATAGTATTTGGCTCATTTAAATGTCTTTTTAGCTATTAAAGTATGGACTCTTCAATCCTTTTGAATACCATTTTAAATCACAATGTCTTTGCATATCCATATCGGAATTAACTAAATGACATTAAAGGTGTGCAACATCTGGTTAATGTGCAGTGCAGGCTTTCTGATTAGTAGTCCTAAGGAGAGAGGGTAGACAGGGGAAAATTCCCTAAAATAGCTTGGGTGTAACAGTCAATTGGCTTAGTTCTGTGTGGAAGCGCTAATTCAATGACTTTAAATGCAAGACACCTTGTCAAAGAAAGCCTTTATGTCTCTTCCATGTCTTCTGTGTGAGCTAAGAAAGATGAATCTACACGAGTGGGGGTCACCAGTATCTAATCTACTGCAAGCAAATTCCACACTTACTATCTCTTTCATTTGTGGACAGGATCTCTCTATATAATCCAAATCAGCGTGGAACTCAGTGTTTCTTTCTATATCTCTTCAATGTCATGATTACATATGTTTGCCATCATCATAAGAGATTCTTTTGTTGTCTGTATTTTCTTTCCTAATACTTTCTTCAGTGAAGAAGACCTGGTGCTGACTGATGAGTATTCTTTTGGTGATCTCTCTCTCTCTCTCTCTCTCTCTCTCTCTCTCTCTCTCTCTCTCTCTCTCTCTCTCTCTCTCTCTCTCCCTTACACACACACACACACACACACACACACACACACACACACACAAGCACACATTTCAGGAAGGATGTTATGAGAAAGATTTGTGAACTCTTCCTTTATGACTTGGCTTACTGCGTATGTGCTCCACTTTCACATCAATATTGAAAGTACAGTCTCTCCCATTTCCAAAGCTTTTGGTGTTACCCCACCATGACCACCAGGGCTCCTCATAAAGTAGAGAACAATTGTGTGTTTTGTGTGCTCACTAGGCTGGCAGGGTAGCCTATTGGGAGACTTTCTCAGCTATAAAAGAAAGCCAGAGAATCATGAAAGAAAGGAAGATGGGAAGTACAGGAAACATCTTATGGATCCATAGCACAGCATCAATTCCTTCACTTATTGATTTTAGTTACCTAAATACATGTTTTGAATACTCTACCATGTACCTACAGATAAGTAAAGAGATAGATCATATTCTGGAAAATATTATAAGAGTAATATTTCAAATTATAAAAACACAAGCTTTCCATGTCTTTTTGTCACGTTGGTAAGAAATTACTTTTGAAAAGCCCTGGTGGCCCATGCCTTTAATCCCAGCACTTGAGATGCAGTGGCAGGTAGATAGAGCTCTGTGAGTTCAAGTCCAGCCTGGTCTATATAATTTTGAGGCATCCAGAGCTACAAAGAGAGACCCAGTCTTAAAAAATAAAAAGGAAAAATTATTTTCAAATCCCCATTAGTTGCATGAAGAGCTTCCTATAAAATGGCCTTTGTTATTAAGTCAACTTTGTCTCCTTTCAAACTCAATTTTATACTGAAATACATAAAATATAATATAAATAAAATATGGTGTTCTCATAATTATATTAAGTGAAAATCAGCATAAAAAAATCTAAGGAAACCTGCAAACATTTAAAGTTTGATGTTATACTAAGTGACTGGAACCGTTCTCAATATGACCCAGCACTATTTATATTTGGTAAAAGGTTATTGTTTTATCTCCTTTTCAGACCCTTCTAAAATACCTGGCAGATATTGCCTCTCATGCTTTTGTTATTACTACTACAGAGCTACTTGACAAAATGCCATCCCTTCCTGACAATGTAAGACTTAGCCAAGATCCTCTGGGGGAAAGACGTTAATGGAAAACATGTTTTAGGCTACCAGGGGACACAGAGTTCTGACTCCTTGATTTATTCATGCAGGGTCATCCCATAGTCCTCATCCCCATTAGGGCTAGAAGTCCTTCCTTTGCTCTCTTTCCTACAGACACTGAGAGGCATCATCAAAGTTTCATTTCCTGTGTTGAATTGTTTTTTATTTACCTTTATTAATAGTAAAAATGATGGAGACACAACAGGACTTATATTAATCATCATGTCCCCAATTAGACGCAAGCTAACATATTGAATTTAAAAGCTAGAACCAGGAAAATTTGGATCCTAAGTCTGTTTTATACATGTTTCAGCTGCTATATATTTGAATATATTTATTAGTTGCTTAAATAGTTGGTCTTGAAGTAGTCTGTGGGGTTTATGTAGTGTCTGGGGTGCAGCTCACTCTCAGAGAAAGTACCATGTGGTCTATTGTATGGTCTTATTGGGAAATGAACAGATAAAATCAATGCTTCCTTGCTCTTCCTGGCTCATTTTTGATGTCTTTTGCTACCATCTGTGCTTTCAGCTCAAATTAAATTGAGATTTAAAATAGTGAATGTAGCACTTCATTTTGGAAAAATAGCTACAGATTTCCATGGACACAGTAAAAAAGTCTAAATGTCAGTCTTCTTTACCATGATGGATTTTTATGTGTTAACTATGGTTTGAGTTCTATCTCTGTATGGTGGTAGGTGGGTGAATAGTTAATGAAGTCACTTTTAGTTATGAAACTCATTGCTCATCTTGTTTGTTCTACATTCTAATTTTTAAAATTTATTTAATTTTTTATTTTACATACCATCCAATTACCCTCTCTCCTCTTCTTCTGCTCCTGCTACCTCCCCCTACCTCTTCCCCCCATCTACTCCTCACACTGGGTAAGGCCTCCCTTGGGGAATCAACACAGGCTGGCAAACCAAGTTGGGCAGGACTGAGCGCTTCCACAATGCATCAAGGCTGAGCAAGTTATCCCACCATAAGGAATGGGCTCTAAAAAGCCAGTTCATGTACCCAGGAAAGTCCTGGTCCCACTGCCAGGGGGCCCACAAACAGATCAAGCCACATAACTGTCACCCATATTCAGAGAGCTTAGTTCAGTCCCATGCAGGTTTCCCAGCTGTCAGTCTGTGAGCTCCCACTAGGTCAGGTCAGCTATCTCTGTGGTTTTCCCCATCATGATCTTGACCCCTCCCTTGCTCCTATAGTCCCTCCTCCCTGTCTTTAACTGAAGTCCAGGAACTCTTGGCCCATTGCTTGGCTGTGGGTCTCTGCATCTGCTTCTATCAGTTACTGGATGTAGGTTCTATGATGAGAATTAGAGGGTAGTCACCAATTTGATTTCAGGGAAGGCTAGTTCAGGCACCCTCCCCACCATTGCTAGGAGTCTTAGCTGGGGACATCCTTGGGGATTCTTGGGGATTTCTCTAGCACCAGGTTTCTCCCTAACACCATAATGGCTCCCTCTTGTCAAGATATCCCTCTTGTCAAGAAATCATATTGGGGCTGGAGAGATGGCTCAGAGGTTAAGAGCACTGCCTGCTCTTCCAGCGGTCCTGAGTTCAATTCCCAGCAACCATATGGTGGCCCACAACCATCTGTAATGAGATCTGGTGCCCTCTTCTGACCTGCAGTCATACATGCTGTATACATAATAAATAAATAAATCTTTAAAAAAAAAAAAGAAATCATATTGATTTCTCTGTCTGTCCCTCCCCCAACTCGGCTATCTCAATCCCTCATGTTCTTATCTCCCATCTCCTCCCTTCTAACCCTGCCTTGGGAAGTAGCCTTTAATGCATTGGTAAGAGACTACTTCCTAAAGATAACAGCAGGAGCACAGACACTGAGGGCAACAATTAATAAATGGGACCTCCTGAAACTGAGAAGTTTCTATAAGGCAAAGGAGATAGTCAATAAAACAAAACAGCAGCCTACAGAATGGGAAAAGATCTTTACCAACACCACATCTGACAGAGGGCTAGAGAACTCAAGAAATTAGATATCAAAATACCAAATAATACAATTAAAAAATGGGGCATAGATCTAACAGAGAATTTTCAATGGAAGAATCTCAAATGCCCAAAAGACATTTAAGGAACTGCTTACCATCCTTAGCCATCAGGGAAATACAAATCAAAATGACTCTGAGATACCATCTTACACCTGTCCGAGTGGCTAAGATCAAAAACACTGATGATAGCTTTTGTTGGAGAGGATGTGGAGTAAGGGGAACACTCCTCCACTGCTGGTGAGAATGCAAACCTGTACAGCCACTCTGGAAATCAGTATGTCAGTTTCTCAAAAAATCAGGAATCAACCTAACTCAAGACCCAGCTATACTACTCTTGGGCATATACCCAAAAGATGCTCAACTATATCACAAGGACACTTTCTCAGCTATGTTCATAGTAGCATTATACGTAATAGTCAGAACCTGAAAACAACCTAGATGCCCCTCAACCAAGAATGGATAAAGAAAATGTGGTACATTTACATAATGGGGTGCTACTCAGTGGTTTAAAAAGCAAACAAACAAACAATGACATCATGAAATTTGTAGGCAAATGGATGGAACTAGAAAAAAAATCATCCTGAGTAAGGTAACCTCGACCCAGAAAGACAAACATGCTATGTACTCTCTCATAAGTGGATATTAGATGCAAAGCAAAGGATAACCAGGCTACAATCCATAACCCCAGAGAAGCTAGGTAAAGAGGAGAACCCTAAGAGAGATATGCATGCATGTTTAGGATTTCAATGTAGTTTTCTAAGTATCTGAAGAATCTAAGAGTCCCATTGTGTTGAAGAGACAGAAAAGAATTTCTCCTGAGTCCTTCCACAAACAGCATTGGTGTCCTAGGCAAGGGGCTAAGCAGAAACATTAAATGGAGAAGGGACACGTGAAGAAGCCCAGTTTAAAGGTCCCCTATGTCAAGAACATTCACTAGAAGATAAAAGAGAATGTCAGCCACAGACTATGCAACAAAAGTTTATTTCCACACAGAGTTTGCTAATCTATACCTAAGAGCTTGCACTGAGACTGAGCAAGCACAGAACTGCATAACTTGTATTACTTGTGTTACAGAGACAATTTGTGAACAATGCTTGTTTCTGTGTGAACACTGCCTTTCTCAGAGAAAACTGCAATGCTCTGCAAGTGCAAAGCTGTAATGGTTTCTTATGAATTACATCTGGGAGGGGAGTAATCAATTGTTAGTGGTTCCATCCATTCTTTACCTGTCACAGTCCCCACTGGCAGTTACTGGGCAAGTCAATGATTCTTTATTCTCTCCAGTGTGCCATTCCTGAAGGGGAAAAATATTTAAATCTAAGTGACTGAATGTTAGAATTACTAGCTGAATGTCCACTGTCATTTTTGTTTCTTCTTACTGAGACTGTATGCAAAGGAAAATATCCTAGAGAACAATGTGACCAGTAACATGGGTTTCACCAGCTGCATAAAAATTAACATTTAGATATTACTGTCATGGCATTTATAACAAAAAATGTTCTCTGCTTACTCTTTTGTGTTGAGAGACACTATTTTATTCAAATATTTAATTGTACCTCTTTCTCTTGGGCTGAGCTGTTTTTTTGTATAAATCTCTTCTAGCAAGAATATTGCATATTCTATTTCCATGATGCATAAGCAGTGGGCCTACTGCTGAGTGATATATTTATGCTTAGATAAAATTTTCCTTGAATTCTTACAAGCAATAAGATTACTTTGCTTACATGGGGAGATAGAGAAAACAAAACTAACAAAGAATGTTTAATGGAGATTAAAAGACTGTTTAAACCAAAAGACCTGTGTGTTTCAATTCCTAGAGTGAGGTAAAGAAAGAATTATTGCTAAGGGAAAATAGCACACCAGATTATAGCACACTCTTGAGACTGTGAACATGCATAAAGTACTGTGTTTAGTTCTGGAATCATAAAAAGCAGCTTGCAAAGTCAGTAAGAAGAGAAGTTCATTACTCAATGATTTTCAGGCATTCACAGATCTATAGTAACTTAGGCTATTTATATAATTATATGATTTTAATTGAAAAAAGACCTTAAGATGTATAGCAGTGCACACAGATGAGAGATGAATGGGCTTTCTGTGTGGTCTAAGAGTCTTACAAACCCTTAAAACAACCCCTCATAGGTGAATATGAAAAGGAGGCAGGGCTTTCCATATTCCTGCCAGATTAAGTTATTTATCCAATTGGCTTATGACCTGAAGCTGGGCCAGATGACTGAGAACCCCTGCACCTACTAATCGGTAGAACATATCCTGATTCTGTCAAGCCTTTACCCTAGCTTGTCTCTCTCCAAACTTCCTCCTCTTCATATGTGCTTTTAAGTATCAATTATTTTTCCATTTGTGTTATTTGAGAAGTTAATGAGAAATACATAAACTGATAATGACTTTCCTGTAAGTAGTAAATACACTGTTAATAGACCAGAGAAATGATATAAATCATGCAAATGGGGGGAAAAAGCTGAATCTGTAAACTAAAATGTTAGCAGCAGACCAAATCCAAGCAATAGTAACTATGGCAAGCCAAGGATGTTGTCATTGGTAAAGAATATACTCCCAATATAATGTTTGTGTTACATGAAAATCATTTTACAAATTATCAAAAGCCTTTTGTTAATGGTATGTGATCAATCAATAAATAGGAAGTAATATGATTCATCCTAATAAAAATTGTTACTATTGACAGAAGGTTTTTCTTTCTTTATTCTTGAGAAATCATACATGTAGACAATGAAATATGATCATATACATTTTCCATTTCCTTATTCCAACTACCTACATATTTCCCCATCATGTTTCCCTCCCAACATCATGTTATTTTTATTTTATTAATTCTTTGGTAATTTATACATTATATTTTAAACATGTTCACCCCTGACTCCTCCCTTCAATGGCTCCAGTACCCACTTACACCTTCTTAACCCCTTCAATTTTTTGTCTTCTTTTACATTTTTAAAAGTAGTTTTATTTAATTATCCCTGTATCACAATTTTTTGCTTCCATATACTTCTGGATATGGAGCTAACCATTGGATGTGGAGCTAACCACTGGAGCACTGTTGACACAGCAGTGAGGAAAACCATCCCCCTCCACCAGAACTGCCCATTACTCCTCAGTTAAGGGTTGGGGGTAATGAGTTCTCTTTGATACTAGAATATTGGCAGACTTGATCTTGTGTAGAACTTGTGCAGGCAGCCACAGCTGCTGTGAGTTTATGAGACAAGTAGTTCAATCTAATAAGTCCAATTAAGTCTGTCTTTATGTCTAGAGGTAGTGAAAAGTGAAGCCAAAACTGCATGTATGATTGATTCAACAGGATGGTCAGAATTCTCTGACTGTATCCGTAAATAAAAACTTCAAAACTATAAAGCAAGAACCAAGGAGGAAGAAATTACTTGTTTTCTTGGGTGACTCATGAGTTACTGCAATCAACAATCCATGATGTCTTCAAGCTTCTCTCTATTTCATCTTCTCATTGCCTCCACCTCTGTGTGAAATTCAATACCAGATATAGGAATTCAAACAAGGAATCCTTGAATCCAGGATCCAAGGAAGCCTTCTAAAATAATCTCTACATGGCCAGGTTTCTAAACTAATCACACTGGCAAAGAACCACTCTTTGCTGTATAAGGTGATGTTTCTTTTGGCTGTCTTTTGAGGAGTTGTCTATTAGGCTACAACAAGTCCAGATGTCCATTCTGTTCAGAAGTCAGTTTGATACTGACTTTAGCACAAATAACCTTTTATCTGTAGCAACGTTTCCCTTTAGTATTGTAATGTATTTGTCTTGAGTTGGGATTTGAATGGCATGGGACTTCCATTTTTCCTCTTCATTAGCTACATCCACCAGCTACCAGGAAACATGACGATGCTATTAGTAGCAATTCTCTACCCATCTCCAGTAAAGGGAGATGTATGTAAAGCTGAATGTACTGGTGTATCTCATACAGATGCATCCTAGTTCACAATGGATGGAAATACTAATAACAGTGCCCTAATATTACACAGCACATAAAATGTATACTTAAGCACAGTGGGGCCTCTAATGCTACAGAACCAGGAATCTATTTCATTGTCCTTGTCCTTCTGGCCCACTTCCTATGATGCACCAGTTCATGGCTAAGTTACATCACTTCAGTTTGTGTTCTTTGGAAAATAAAAACTGAACTAAGGACTAATGTGTAACCTATTATTTTTATAAATGCACTTAGAAAAACTCTCACTATTGGCTTGAGGAAAAGGATAGTAAAGTATAAAGATGCTAAGGAAAATGACAACTTTAGGCAACATCTTATAGGTTTAGCTACATCCTACAAGAAAGCTCTTAAATACAAATGACTCCAGTCCTAGAAGGAAGCATGGAGGATGATTTGCAATATTTTGCCTGCACAAGTTCTACACTAGTCATCATTAACTGCTCTGGGCCAAAAAGTTTCGGGCACAACTGGCTTTTTGTGGATGAATGTAGGTTTCCAGTACTTGAGAAAGGCCCTTTAGAGACCAAGTCCAAGAGAAAACACCCACAACACTGTGGAGAAATGATCTGAGATTACTCCATCGTGGTGTGGATCTGAGGGTACTTAATTGTGACTGGTACACATAATCCAGAAGACAATTCGTTCTCAACTGCCACCACCTTCAATATTGCCCTCCCACTGGCATGCTTCTGCCCAGACCATGCACCTCTCATCGTCTCCCTTTGTCATTGTATCTCACTATGTGCTATTATTTCTTGCTCTCAAAATGTACTACCAACATAATGTTTTGAGTTTGAGGCCAATGTGGGTTACATAGTGAGTTCTCAGCCATCCTGGGGTAAAAATGATAGCATGAAATAAAACAAAGACAGCAGCAACAACAAAAGGCCAAACCAAACCAATTAACCACAACCAACCAGGAAGAAATACACTAGGTTTTTGGAGTTTTATTTCTGCTTAGAATTCTCATCCTCAAGATTTTAGTATAAAACTCCATCAAAATCATTCCAGATGTTATACATTCCATGACTATCACTTCCAAAATTGTACACCATCACCACCACTGTTGTCATGGATACCTTCTAAGTTAGGTTTCCTTTCCTCAACCAATTTTTCTTTACAGCTCCTCTTACCATATGTGTGGTCTACATCATCTGTTTCCAGGCAGCCAGTGTGATTATTAATAGCTATTTAAATGTAGCTTTGCTTGTAAAATACATCACAGTGATACTGTCCATTCCAGGGTTTATTTTTCCCTTTGATGGATGAAATTAGGTTTTTACAAATACTTGGAAAAATGTCTGACACACATAAAAGTTCTACTATGCAAACTAACATAGGATTCCTGCCTTTCTTGCTTACTAAAATATGAATGTCACCGCAAGCCTTGTCTCTTTTCACTCCATGAACACAACATTGTCTATGATGTAGTGTGTACAAAGAATCATGTTTATTAATGAATTACTTAATCAGCATCCATTGGTTGCTTCTAGTAAATGTTCCCTTCACTCTTCTAGTACATATCTCTTCACAATCCTTTCAGCCATTGATGCTAATGTCTGAGTTGATAATTTCAGCATCTGAAGTCAACATTCAGCCATTCCAGGGAAAGCCAATTTTCTATAATAATGTTTTGCTGTCATCTTTAGTGACCTCAGATAAAGGGACAAGGAATGATAATATTCTTCTATGGCTAATCATGTTAAATTGTTTCTGTCTGTGACATTCTCCAGAAATGTGAAAACAGAAAGAAAAATGATGAGAATTGAAGCTTAAAATGTTGATAATTAAAAGGATATTATTAAAGATTTATCTTACCTCTGAAAGAATTAATAAATTCAGCGTGTGTGTGTGTGTGTGTGTGTGTGTGTGTGTGTGTGTATGTGAAAAGTTATCTGATGAACTCAAAAAGGTTTTGAGGATGCAGCAGGAATAGTCTACTATTTTTATAAATAACTAAAATTTAATATGTTGCCACATTGTAAATATTTATAAGACAGAGAACTAATTTTGCATACTTTGTCTTTACTTGTTGACAAAAATAATTAACTGTTTCTGTGAAGTTAACTTTTATTGTCCATATCTGTGGTCCTCACTTCTGAATTCCATTGATAAAAATGTTCATTCTTTTACATTTCAAAGACTTCATGGCCAACACATGTGCTTATGCTTTAATATTGCTAATTTTCCATCTTCAAGATTCCACATAAGGAGAGAACCTGCCTTCTACTGTGCACCCTGCTTGTAGCTTGATATACACATGTGTGATTCACTCTTGATGCCAAATACAAATTTGTGTGAAAGTCTTAGACCATATGTATAGATCTAGACAATTCATTTAATTAACAAAGAAAGTAAAACTAGGAATTATCATAATATATCTCACTGATTATCAACTCTAATTCATAAATATAATGATCCTATAAAAAACACTACACACTGTAGCATGAATGTTAAAAGTTCTTATTAATAAAATCAAACCTGAGCCAGGTATTGGGGTGAACTGGAAGATCAGAGAACCAGAACAAGCCACAGCTAACCTCACCTGGGCAACTTCTCAGCTGGTCTTGTTTCCTCAGCCTGGACGCTTCTGTGTCCTCATATCCGAATGGCTCTCAGCTGAACTGTGCTGCTAGAAGCCTGAAAGCTTAACCAGCCAAATGCTTCTAGTTTCTGGTCCTCACGCCTTATATACCTTTCTGCCTTCTACCATCACTCCCTGGGATTAAAGGCTCACTTTCTGGGATTAAAGGCGTGTGTCACCATGCCTGGCCATTTCCAATGTGGCCTTGAATTCACAGAGATCCAGAGGAATTTCTACCTCTGGAGTGCTAGGATTAAAGGTGTGAGTGCCACCATTTTCTAGCCTTTGTATCTAGTGGCTGTTCTCTCTCTGACCCCAGATAAATTTATTAGGGTACACAATATTTTGGGGAACACAATACCACCACAACACACCTGTGAAAATAGATAGCTATTAAACTTCATATGATAGAACAAACATAAAGTTGGTAAGAAACCACTGTAATAAACTGTGGGAGCCATGGTTAGAGTTGCTTTCAACTTGAAAGCATCTGGAACCACTTAGCAGGAAGCCTCCAAGAACACCTGTAAGAGATTGTTTTTATTGGTTAACCTCAAGGCTTGTTTGTGAAGGATTATTTCGATTTTGTTAATGAAAGTGATCAGGCCTACTCTGAAAGACAATAACACCATTGTGGGGGTTGGGTGGTGAGTTGCTTGAAAACTCACCTGATCAGCTGAGCAGAAGCATCATTGCTTCTAATGGTAGAGGCAATTGAGACTAGATGAGCTCTTGCTGCCTTGATTTTTCCCTTGTGATGTACTGTACTTTGGAACAATGAATTGAAAGAGACTGATTCTTCCTGCAGTTGCTTTTGTCAGGGTATTTATCACAGCACAGGAAGAGTAACTGAAACAGACAGCATAAATAATAATAAATAAATAATTACCAGGGAATCAAACATTCTATAATTCTAATTATTCAACATCCTATATATATACCCATTTTGCGAAACCCCCAGAGACCACAAAGGAGCCAGTTTCTGATGCAAGCACATAAGCACTGCATGGCCCAGGAAGGAAGAAAATGTGGCTGCGGCCATGAGCCCAGGTGTAGAGTGTTTCTATAGGGACAAACCACAAGCTGGGAATTGGCAATTTGGGATTGGGTAGAAGGGACAAGGTGATTTTTTGAAACTATTGGTCTAGACTTTGGGCGCAAAACCACACTTGAAACCATTGGGTTAGATTTTTGGCAGGGAACCACAACCTGCTGAATAGGATTATCTGGACTGCTCAGCAAGATTATCTAGATATCTTCAAGGGCCTAAACTACAGACAGGATGTCTGCAGGAGGATACTGCTCTGTGTCGTTCCAGTTGACATGGCACATTCATGAGGTCCTTCCTGGAACTGAGTACAGCAGGTGGTCTGAGATGGTGGCCCTTTTCCTAAGGTAGACCCTGTAAAGTTAAGTCTAGGCCTTCACACCTACTGTGGCCTAAATGGATTGTAGACCATTAGAGCAGTATAAAACTTCATATGTAGATTAAAATAAGTGCAAACATTTTCGTACATTAAAAATGACATCTCTAATCATTGAGGCAATTTTAGCCTTTTTAAAACAGAGGTGTCAGTACAAGTTGATAGTCATTTGCAAGAAATAGATATAAATATACATACATGTATACTATATATATTTCAGTAGTACTATACATGTAAATATATATGTGTGTATTTCAGTAGTACACTCCTAGTTATGAATAAACTCAAAGTAAATCATAAATTTAATTAAAAATGAAAACATACATATACAAACACATATTGAAATAAATTTTTCTCTGTATGGAATGTCTAACAATGACAAATTAGAAGTAGCAAAATATTGCTTACTACATAATACTCTTATAGACTACATAGTACTCATAAAAGTACATTAACATGAAAAGTTGATCAAAGTTATAATATTTGTTGCATATATAAATGGAATCAAGGCCACAGAGTAAAAAGTGCCTGGTAAGGAAGTATTGTGCTTCATTATGAGACTGTAATTTTCTAGCATTGATAATACAACACTGACAATATTAAAAAAAAAAAACTTCCCCTCAGCTAATAAGGTGTATTTCTTTATTAGAATTATGTGTCAATAAAGCTCTTAATTTTAAGAAGTAAGAAAGTATCACCCTTTTAGAATGGAAAACTGGTGCATAGTACTTAACGACATGACAAAGTCATTATCACTTATAATGAGGTGAAATGCCACCTTATGACTCCTAATGCACAGAACTGAAAAGGACATAATAGCCCTTATGTGGGATCATTTCCAAATGTAAAATCTGAATGGTTATAAAAATACAATGAGACAAAGCCAGCTTGAAAGACAGTGTGAAATGGAAATTGGTCTGTACTACTCAACAGTATTAGTACCATTCAAGAGGGAGATTCAAAAACTGTCCCAGATGGGGAGTGGAAGTTATAATAATGAAGCACATTTACCTATTTCACTAATTCTGAATCATATTTAAAAAACACAAAGCAAAATAACTCTCTGCAGAGAAAAAGAGACACCTGTTTAAATAGAAACTGAAACACATGTCAAGCAATATTTTTTTATGAACTTTAAATTTCCTAAAGTTTAGAATTGCTATTCAGTCATCCATTAAGATTCTACTATGAAAATGACACCCCTCTCCATTATTTCTGAGTAAATTGTCAAAATAAATGTTTTTTTTTTAATTGAACTCCAGTAACTGATATAGTAATTCAAAGAATTAGCACATGAGATTGCATCAAGTTTTTAAGTTTTAAAAAATATTTTGTAGATTTACTATCTTATGTGGATAAGAATTTTGCCTGCATAATGTCTATGCATCACAATTAGATGCCCCCAAGAAATCAGAAAGAAATGTGGAATCTGCTGGAACTTGAGTTGCAGATGATTGTAAGCCACCATGTAGATGTTTGTAATCAAACCCAGGTCCTTATCTAGAGCAGCAAGTGCTCTTAACTGCTAACCCATCTCCCCAACCCCTAAATCAAGTTTTTAAAGGTCTATGACAACAAAGGAAAGAACAGTGAATAAATAGACTAGAACACCAAAAAGGACATCATAGCATTTATGTGGTACCAAAGTAAAATCTTTGTTAGCTGTTCATTGGACAAAGTATTACCATGTAGTATTTACAGTCTCAAAAACTGAACATTAAAAGAAGTATTCTAATCATTAGTTGGACAAATAAAGGGTAAAGATACTTCTAAAAGAGTACAGATTCCCAACAACTCTGACAGGAAGATCTGTATCATTAGCTAACAAGGAAACACAAATCAATACTGTGCTGAGATTCCATCTTCCACTAGACAGAATGGCCTTCAAGAAACAAAACACTCAGCCGGGCAGTTGTGGCTCAAGCCTTTAATCCCAGCACTCAGCACTCAGCACTCAGCACTCAGCACTCGGGGGGGCAGAGCCAAGTGGATCTCTGTGAGTTTGAGGCCAGCCTGGGCTACAGAGTAAGTTCCAGGAAAGACACAAAGCTACACAGAGAAACCCTGTCTCTAAAAACCAAATAAACAAACAAACAAAACAAAACAACAAACAAAAGAAACGTATAACACTCACTGTAGGGCCCTGACTCCCATTTTAGGTAGCTGTTAGCTTGCTTGCTGACCTTGACCTTGATGTCCTCCCTATGCTAATCCCCTGGCAGTTTCCACCCTCCTGAATGCTAGTGGGAGGTTTGTGCATACTGCATATTGGGCGTTAATAGCTTAGATGCGAGAATGTAGAACATCTGTAGCAAACTTCTGCCCTCCAGGGTTCTCCCATTGTGCTGTAAGCCTGTATTTAAGGTTTTCTCCCTCTTTCAATAAATGACATTCGGCATTCTGCTGCGGTGAATGACCCACTGTCTCTTGTCCCTGTTTTTTGATCCACAGCCCCTTGCTCGGACATGGTGAATGGGTGGTGGTAGCTCAGGCGTTACCACTACAACTCACTAGTGGCAAAGATACAGGAAGAAAGTTAAGCTGATACACTGCTGCTGTGAATAAAATACAGCCACCATGGAAGAAACTAAAGTTAGAGCTACCATAGGATGAAACTATAGTATGCGTGGCTGTCTGCCTACAAGAATCAGTGAAGGGCATTCATATTTTAGTGTGTGTGTGGTTACTCCAGTTTATATATTCACATGTAAGAGTCCGCAAATAAAAGAAAAGATGTGACATTTGTCTTTCTGGGTCTGTGCTACCTCAATCAGTATAAAATATTGTAGTTCCATTCATTTATCTGCAAATTTCATGATGTCATTTTTTTTTTGTTACAGCTAAATGGTATTCCATTATGTATATGTACCACATTTTCATTAGTTATCTGTCCGGTGGAGGGCGTTTAGGTTGTTCCCATTTCTTGGTAATCATGAATAGAAGCAATGAGCATGGCAGAGTAAGTATATGTGGAGTAGGATCTTAAGTCCTTTGGTCATATGCCAAATATTCATATATCTGGGTCATATGGGAGATTTACATTTAGCTTTTTGATAATTCTCTACACTGATTTCCAAAGTGGCTGGAATGGTTTTCAGTCTTTACTGATGAACTGTTTCCATAAAAATATTGCTTGGACCAAGACATTTGCTCCATTCATGGAGGGGACATGCAATTGAAGCAACAATTTATTCACTAATAGAAAAGCTTGACTGACATTTCTACTCACCTGGGTTCCCATTTTTACATGTACTCTCTGGGATGCTCCCATAGCTCCTATGAATAGACCACACACTACACACAAGCACAGCAGTGACTTTTGGCTGAATGTGGCTCTCTGAGACAGATGCTGCATGTTCACTCTCTTCTTTCCCTCCTTGCATTTTCACTCCTAAAATATGAATCGCATGAAAAAGAACATAAGCATGTGACAGAAGCCTTGCATCTTCAGATTCTATTTTTTGTTCAGGACAGACAGAGTAGGGCAGACTCCCACAGGCACGTAAATCAACGGGCTTGCTTCAATGAAGTATTTTAAAATAGAAGGCATAGGCTCAATCTTCAAGCCTGTGCTCTAGAATCTTTATTTCTAGAGATTCTGCCATGAAGCCATGCTGCAGACCATGGGAGATGGAAACATGACTGTGCACTCATAGTTTTTCCTAAAGACAATAATCTAGTCTTGAGGTTTCCGCAGCTTATGTGTTTATGTATTCTTAGAAATAAATTTCTCAGATGTGTGATAACTGAGCATCTGAGAACTTTAAACATTCAGCAGAACCCTACAGTGGTCAGCCAGAGCCTTTGGGTATCATCCTGGAAGTAAAACCATTCCCAGACTACACAACAGAGAATTGATAAAGAGCTAGATAGGCTTATGCTTTAAGTAGTATTTACATATAATATGATTTATGATCTGGAGTGTTTTATAGACTTAAGGCATCTTGGTAGTTTATTTAGAAAATAAGTAAGTAGAGAGTCTTCTCATATTCCTAATGCTAACTCAAGTATTCAAGCTTTTTAGTATTTTGCAAACTCAAAATTGGGAACAATAATCTCATCCTCCTTTTAAGATGATGATCACAGTCTTTTTTTTTTTTTTGAAAGGTAGTTTTAATTTAATCTACAAGAAGATGTCTGTACATTTCACCTGAAATCCGACAACTAGTAGTAAATTAAGGAAAAACACTAATCAGTATAATTAATGGTGAGTGCATCAAATAACTTTTTTTTTTTTTGGTTTTTTGAGACAGGGTTTCTCTATGTAGTTTTGGTGCCTGTCCTTAGTCCTGGATCTTGCTCTCTAGACCAGGTTGGCCTTGAACTCACAGAGATTTGCCTGGCTCCCGAGTGCTGGGATTAAAGTCGTAGGCCACCACCACCCGGTATAACTCTTATCTGTAATACAGAATTAAAACAACTCTGAAAAACTGACAGTGTGCATTAAATTATTCTTTTTACACCCAGAATATTTTCACAATTTGCAAAAAACAAAAAAATTTCAAATGTAAAATAGATTCTAAGAGACTTAGGATGTTTTTCCAATAAACTCCATATTTTATATCTTATAAAACCAAATTTATATCTTGGAACCAAATTTCTGACACTTAGGAAAGAAGAGACATAGTGGAACACTCCCATAATTATAGGTGCTAAAGACACTAGGCTAAAGGAAGTCTGTTAAATAAGATTGGCCAACTAACCTGTTGTTTGCCAAAATGGGTACTCCTATGACCCTAATCAGAAATTAAATGAAAATAAATACTTGATATTGCACCTAATACCAAATTCATGTCTGTATGCCAGCATTCATATGTGCACATACGCATATGTTAAGTGCCCACACGTGTATGGAGTCAGATTGTGCAGCCAAGCATAAGAGGGAAGCAGATTCCCTTTATATGCTAGTGAAGTTCTTCCACTAAGAGCTACATATGGACTTAGCCCCATGCATCCAATAAAGACAGACCAAATTACCATAGTCTTGGAAGAATGAGGTCACGACAGAGTCTAGAACCTCTAGGACTCCTTTTTTTTTTTTGACAGCAATATGTCTTCTTTATTGATATTTATAATCTACAATTGTAATCTTCTACTTATAACTAAGGGTACTAACTTATTTGAAATAAATATAATGAGATGCTTACTCTTTTTTAAAAGAGTGATCAGGATTATTTAATGGTATTTAAAAAATTTAAAGGCAGTTTAATGAAAGTTGAAAGCAGAAAATAATTGCTCTCTTTGCAAACTAAGAGGATGCCTTTAAAAGCTCATTTCCCCTCCAAAAGTTAGACTCCCGATGTTGTATTTGAAATTCAGGTTCAATGAAAAAATGAAAGATTTGATCATGTGGATGGCTGAATCAAAAGGTGTGCCAAGATGGCCAAAGAGCTACTTTCTAAAACCTTTGATATTGGTTTACCATGTTTAATGAATGAAATCGGGAGCTAATAATTATTTCCCACTGTAAGACATCATTCATTAACTCATGAATCAAGGAGCTAATTATTTCTTACTATAAGAGGTTATTTGTTCATTCATTTGCCCACCTTAAGTGATCTGTAGACCTCTATTGACTATTTTTGATGCAATCATTTTGCATTTCAACTAGCTGGTTTAGTTTGGCTGTTCCCTCTCCTTTTATAGATAATTTGAGTATATATTTGTGGTTTTTTTATTTTATATTTAATTTAATTTTACATATCAGCCACAGATTGCCCTGTCCTCTCTCCTCCCGCCTCCCCCCCTCACATTCCCCCATTCCCATCTCCTCCAGGGCAAAGACTCCCCCGGGGATTCAGCTCAACCTAGTAGATTCAGTCCAGGCAGGTCCAGTTCCCTCTTCCCAGGCTGAGTCCCTGCATAAGCCCCAGGTTCCAAACAGCCCCCTCATGCACTAAGGACAGGTCCTGGTCCCACGGCCTGGGTGCCTCCCAAACAGTTCAAGCTAATCAACTGACTCACTTATCCAGAGGGCCTGATCCAGTTGAGGGCTCCTCAGCTATTGGTTCATAGTTCATGTGTTTCTGCTAGTTTGGCTATTTGTCCCTGTGCTTTTTCCAATCTTGTTCTCAACAATTCTCGCTCACACAATTCCTTCTCTTTCTCGTCTATTGGACTCCTGGAGCTCCACCTGGGGCCTGGCCGTGGATCTCTGCATCTGCTCCTCTCAGTCATTAGTTGAGATTTCTAGCATGAGATTTAGGGTGTTTGGCCATCCTATCACCAGAGTAGGTCATTTCGTGCTTTCTCTCAACCATTGCCAGTAGTCTATTGTGGGGGTATCTTTGTGGATTTCTGGGGACCTCTCAAGCACTTTACTTCTTCCTATTCCCATGTGGTCTTCATTTATCATGGTCTCTTATTCCTTGTTCTCCCTCTCTGTTCTTGATCCAGCTGGGATCTCCCGCTCCCCTAAGCTCTCTTTTCCTCGACCCTTGCCCTGCATTACCCCCACTCACGTCCAATTTGCTCATGTAGATCTCATCCATTTCTCTGTCATTGGGTGATTCCTGTGTCTTTCTTAGGGTCCTGTTTTCTAGGTAGTCTCCCTGGAGTTGTATCAGTCTAGTCATCTTTGTTTTACATCTAGTATCCTCCTATGAGTGAGTACATACCATGTTTGTCTTTCTGAGTCTGGGTTACCTCACTCCCTCTAGCACTTCTGATGGGAATTTCTGGCAGGTCCATTCTTTCCAATGATGAATGAAAAGATATTCACATCTCTTTTCAGATTCTAGGGTGCAAAGGATGCTTATTAATAGATTGTTTTGTTTTGCCCTCAATATTTTAAAGGTCTGGTCTAACACAATGACCTTTATTACCATTCCTCAGACTCTCTTCACAAATTATTCCAACTACAGATCCATTAACCATGCTTTTCTCTGTAGTCATGACTTCTGATAAACGGTAAAGTGACATGTTGTTGCACAGGAGAACTCATGAAAATCGACACTCCTGGAGCTTTAGAGTCGTATGTAGTTTAGGTCAATAATGAATTTTAAAGCCTTAGTTTTTCCATAAAATAACTTCAGGGTCATATTAAATTAAAGTGTATATTTTCCTAGATCTATTTCATAGATAACTGTACATATTCCATTCATATTTGCCTAAGAACAATTTCTTAAAACCCTTGTGTTCTTATAAAGACCACTAGCCTGCTACGTTCATCAGTCTTCTCCTATATGTGAACAGAGAACAAAATTTTGGGAAAGTACTCTAAATAACTTGTTTCTATATTTTTTGTCAGAAATTAAAGTCAGAAGAGACATTTTTAACAATATGGCATATATTTTGATAAAAAAATTAATGCTTGAAATCACTAATTTTTAGTAGAATTTTACATTTTTAACATGAATGTCTCACAGATAGTATGGATTTAAACTGTTTACACTATATTTAAGGGCTTACCAAATAATAAAACTTAATGCATATTTAAATTATGATGTTACTAAGGCAATTAGCACTATACTTAAATATGAAATGGAAATTTATTTTGATCAAATGAAACAGTCTTAGAAATATCAATTTATATTAAAAATTTGGTGGACAAAAGTCATCTGAACTGTTTTCCTGAATAATGTCTTTATGTTTTGAATATATAATTTGTGAATTTAATGCTACCATTTTATATGCATTGTATGTTTTATTTAATTCTTATAAAATTATAATCAGGAAATTAATTTTACTTCAATAGTCATCATATCTTTGTCCAAGGAACTTGGTTCTTAAAAATATTGAACAAATGACCAATAAAATGTTTTAAAAAAATAAATATTTTTAATATCAGTGGCCAACCAGAAAGTCCTGGAGGAAAACCTTATGTGTGTGCAGGTATCTATCATAGTTACTGGCGAAAATCCATGGGAAAAGGACTCAGTCATGACTTAGAAGTAACTGGTCATCCATTTGGAAAAGAATTAAAGCTAGATGTTTCCCTCATATTATGTAAAAGAATAGACTTCAGAAATAGTTAAAGTCAGCAAAAAATTAAAGTAATATTTAAACTGACAAGATTATTTTAAGCTTTTCACAATACTCAAATTTGGCAAGAAAACTACTGAGTAAATTGTGTCTACAAAAATCAAAGAAAACTACTCCTAAAAGACATTATTACATCACTGATAGAAGTATCAGCAGGCTCACTATTGACAAATAAAACTTTCAAACATAAATGATCATTAAAGTTGGAATAAAAAACTAGGTGTATAATTTAATAACTCAGTCTGCTGTATGCTTTCTTTAGGCAGTGAGGCACATATAAGTGAATGGTACATTTTCTAAAGTATATATTATACTATACTATATGTGAAGCGTAAATATACAATAAAACATTTTTAAAAATAACAGAGTATCATTGCATGCTGGGGAAAGGCAAAAGAAAAATGTCATATTTTAATTAAAAATTTCAAAATACAAGAAAAAGCTTTTTAATTTGAAATTTTTTGCTTAAACATTTTAACATATGAATGTATTAAAACATCTAAGCAATTTAATATGTGTCAAGCTCAATACTTAGTGCTTTTTATTATATTTATATATAATATGTAATTTAATTCTCAAAGTAACTCTTTGATGTAGGTGCTGATTATCTCTATGTTTGTAGGTAAAATATTTCTCAAGAGCTCATAATATTAACATGTAGACAAACTTCTTTTATCAGTGGCCAATCAGAAAGTCCTGGAGGAAAACCTTATGTGTGCAGGTATCTATCATAGTTACTGGCGAAAATCCATGGGAAAAGGACTCAGTCATCATGACTCTCTCCCAAGCCACCCTCACATCCCCACATCCTCCAAATCAAGGTCTCCCATGGGGAGTCAACAGAGCCCAGCACACTGAGCCTAGGCAGGTCCAAGCCCCTTCCCACTGGACCAAGGCTACACAAGGTGTCACACCACAGGCACCGGGTTCCCCAGAAGCCTGCCCATGTACCAGGGATGGATCCCTATCCCCCTGCCTGGGTGCTCCCCAAACAGTTCAAGCCAAACCACCATCTTCTGTATCCAAAGGGCCTAGTCCAGTCCCATGGGGGCTCCACAGCCACCAGTCCACAGTTCATGGGCTTCCACTAGTGTACATCTCTGTACATCCTCCCATCATGATCTTGACGTTCCCCACCCGCAGTATCTTTCCTCTCTCTCATAGATTGGATTCCTGGAGCTCAGCTTGGTGCCTGGCTGTGAATCTCTGCATCTGCCTTCATCAGTCACTGGACAAAGGATCTCTTAGTCCAGTCGGGTGCTGGCGGACAGAATTTATTTTTGATGAACTAGGATTAATGAAATTAATTCTTCAAACCTTTGAATGATTTGCTGATGTAATGAAAAATAATTCTTCATATAACAATAAATAAAGTAGGCTTCTCCAAAACATAAATACAAAAATTATTCTGTGCTTCTTTTTCTTATCAATATATTTGTTGATATAGCATCACATATATTTTAGACTCTCCACTACTTTAACTGTAATGATCCTATATGTCAAATACAGCAAGTCCTAATTTCTCCCCATACATGCTCTCTTACCTAACTTTCTTTCAAAGCAGAAGTTTCCCTGTGATTTTTTTTCTGTGTCCACTCTCTGACCCTCAGGTCAGAAAACAAGGCTGATATTCCTTTCCCTGTAATTCTTTCATGCATCAGGTTTATGGCTTCTACCTAAAGATGCTATTACCAGTGAAGCTGAGTTATTACTTACCAAATTGAAGAGAATCAGAAAATGTGGCCCTCAACATATCTCACAATTCCTAATTCAGGTACAGACCTTGATAGAATTCTCCAAATTTCCATCAAAGCTCTAATTGAATATGAACCAAGGAATGTTTCAGTTCACATGACAGAAATCTATCAGCACCCTGCATTTAGCATTAGGTTAATCTAAAACCCATCTCTTAATCGGTGGAGCTGTGGGTTAGGCATCTATAAGTAATGTAGATCTGAATGTATTTGTGATCAGCCTTAGTCACCTTGCCTTATAACAGAACAGACTGAATTTTCTTGTTCAAAACTGAAAGAAAGACATATTTTTTCTGTACATTTTCCTGCCCTTAGTTTTATTTTAGTATCTTATTGAATATGATTACAAGTGCAGTACACAGAAAACAATCATTATATTATAGGATAGACTTGAACAATTTTCATAAATTCAACACACAAGAAGGCAGTGTTAGGATGCAAAAAAGACAAATAACATCTCTGCTTAGTGTACCAGGACATGAGGCTGTTACCAAAGCTTTGGTTCATACATGGGAGCTTCTCAGAGAATGCTCAGAGCTGTAAGCAAAGTCCTTCTCACTTTGTCTGTCAGTAGGCACACATCAGCTAATGCATGTTTGAAGCTACAGATGGTAGCTAAGGTGTAACATTACAAGAAAGAGATATTTGCCTTTAGCCCAGGCACCTGGCGCAGTGCTCCCAGAGCTCTAATTTCCTGAGTGATCTTGAAGATAAGAGCATTCTTTTTTCCTTTTTTTTTTTTTTTTTGCTATCTCTTCTTTGATTCTGGCTTCTGATAATGGAGTTTCTAATACTCTTAATTTCCTGAGATATGATGGCAGAGGACCATTTCTACAGCATTCCTAAGGTCAAGGCAAAGGACTGATGATTGAAGTGGATTTTTCCTACAAGGCAACTCTTAGAAGATGGGAGAATAACCCATGACTAAAACCTTAGATACTCAGTCTTATCCCCAAACTTCAGATAATAGAGGGAATGGATAGTGAATTAAAAATGTTTGTGACATTGTTGTATAAGTCTTGATGATGTGATACAGCTTGCAAACTCTCAGATTGGAAGGACTTCTGGGTGCATTTCCAGGAGGAAGGAACAAGTCTACTCCATGAAACTAAAAGCTTCTTCCTTCTTCCTTTCTCTCATTTATTTATTCTTTGAGAATGTTATGTAATATATTTTTATCATATTCTTTCTTCTCTTCTGTTCCTCCCAGATCCTTTCCTTCTCCCTACCCATCAAAGTTCATGTACATTTTCTCTCTTAAGAAAGAAAGGAGAGAAAGGAAGGAATGAAGGAAAGTAGGAAGGAATGAAGGGAGAGAGAGGGAAAGAGGGTGAGAGAGATGGAGAGAGAGAGAGAGAGAGAGAGAGAGAGAGAGAGAGAGAGAGAGATCAAAAAATGGAGTCCATTTTGTGTTGGTCAACCACTCCTGGGCATGAGATCTACCCTGAAGTATGGTTGATATACTCCTCTAAAGAAAACTTATTTTCTTTCTCCCAGCAACTATGTATTTTGAATGGCTTCATGGATATTCATGGATATAAGTAAACATTCTTGCCTACTTCCCCTCCTCCATGCTGAGATTTTGTTTGGCTCAAGGTTCTATGCAGAAGAGAGGGCAGAAGAAAGAGTATAAGATCCAGAGATGGTGGAAACATTTAAAGAAACATTATTTCCCAGGCACAACAGGGCACATGCCTGTATGAACTCACAGAGACTATGACAGCATACATATGACATGTACAAGCTCAAGAGAGATTTAAGGTGTTTGTAATGCCAGTACTTTAGACAACTAACTTATAGTGAGTTTTCACCAGGTGTCAGTTTCCTTTGTAATATTAACATGGAGATTATGATGTCATATGTAGTATATTATGGAGTATACAATGTATACTGTATTATATTAATAATATAGTCTTTTTAGTAAATACAAACTTGTGAAGGCTTTCTTGAGTTTTATGAACAGTTGTAGTTAGTGCCTGAGCATAAGGAAAGGTTATGTGATCATTTGATTTAAAGCCTTCTTGTCAGAAACAGTGATAAACTAAGATTTGTGACTCAAGTTTGAAGAGGGAGGGAGGGTGGACTTGTAGAATTGAGCATTCAAACAGTAGATCTCTCACTAGCTCCAGATAATTAGCTGAAGCACAGGGTGTGAAGTTGCTAAATGCAGAGTTATAGAACTGTTTGATGTTGGAGTGGGAGCTGGGAATACAACTACATATGATAGGGGGATTACAGCATGAATTCCCTTTAAAATGGCTTCTCTTCCAAGGTCTAGCAGGTTTCACAGGATTCAACAGAATGCATCTGTCACATGATAAGATAAATGGCACTTCTAAGCTTTGCAAGCTGTACTCTAACCACAGCCATGGAAGAAAAGGCAAAATATTGGTAATCAACAAATACAATTGGCATTTGGCATGCTTTCTAAATCTAATATCAGGGGGGATCATTTTTCACAGCACAATGATTTAATTATACAGTTGCACTAATATGGAACCCAGGTTGAAAGGAGAAATTAGCAGGGCATTCCTGTCAGGGAAGCAGTAGGTTGACTGCAGATCTTCACCTCTCCTTCTGTTCCTCCAGATCCAATCCCCCAGTCCCTTCTCCAGCTCTGTAACAGAAAGTCTGTTACAGCCTCTTTTCCCCCATACACCTATCTCCAATGAATCCGATCGATCCTCTCCTCCTAACCTTCATCTCCACTTCTTATTTTATCACAACCCTGAACTCCAATAGGTGTGCCCTGGGAACCCATAGTCCAGTCTGGGCCAGAAAGACAGATATGCTAATCAGAGATCTACATCTCTCCATCTGCTCCTTCAAATCCAAATCTAATCTCCTAGTCTCATCCCTAGTGCTACAGCAGAACACCTGCTGCATCCTCCAACCCTCTCACATCCGTCTCCAATGGATCACACAGAACTTCTGCCTCTAAATTGCCCCCTCCAATGATTTCTTTGTCCAGCCCCCAACTCCAGTGAGTACTCCTTAGGAAACCACAGGCCATTATGATCAGTAAACATGTAGGCTAACACAGATGTTTCCATGCTGTGGGATGGTCTGTATGTCAAGTGTGTTGCTGATTGGTCAATAAATAACTCACTGATTGGCCAGTGGCTAGGCAGGAAGTATAGGTGGTAAAAGGAGGAGAATAAAGCTGGGAAGTGGAAGGCTGAGTGAGAGACACTGCCAGCTGCCACCATGACAAACAACATGTGAAGATGCCTACGAGTTACGTGGCAAGGTATAGATTTATAGAAATGGATTAATTTAAGCTATAAGAACAGTTAGCAAGAAGCCTGCCATGGCCATACAGTTTGTAAGCAATATAAATCTCTATGTTTACTTGGTTGGGTCTGAGCGGCTGTGGGACTGGCAGGAGACAGAGATTTGTCCTGACTGTGGGCCAGGCAGGAAAACTCTAGATACAAATGGCGCCCAGTTTGGTGGCAAGAGTTTCCAACTAAAACCTGAGAGAAAAGATTCTAAAATGGAGCTAAAAACAGCTTCCTAATTGTCTCTCTCAAATGAGCAGCAGCTGCCAGTTTGAGCTACTTGTGGGTTCCTAGCATGTGCACTCGACCTGCAGTATGGCGGGAATGAGGCCTCTGCAAGTGGCACATTAAGCTGCTTGGTGGATTTAGCCTTTGCTAGTACAAAACAAAAAAAGAGGTTTCTGGGCTATACGCTGCTTGGATAAAAGCATAGACCCACGATAGCTCCCAGAGCTGGCCGTAAACTTACCACCACCATGTTGGGAAGCTGAGGTGGGCAGAGCCAGTAGCCATAGTGCTGTTTCAGTCTTACAAATGCTACAGTTTAAAGCAATAGATTCACAATAAGACAGATTCAGATGTAATAGTTTACAATGTATGTAAAATATACGTAGGCTTGAAAGAGACAAAAAAGATGATATATACAGTTATATAAACAAATACATAGTTTTAAAAAATAAAGTCTTTAAAGAGACAGTAAAATTAATATAAAAAATAAGCCATGTAAAGAAGAATATTACACAGAGAATCTGGATTGTGTTGTCTTTGGAATTTTTAACTGCAGAAAAACATTTGATCATAAAAGATGTTGAGTTAAACCAATATGTATATTTTAAAGATACCTTGACTTCAAAATTTGGATGTAAGGTTGTGTTGCTTTGGAAAGGAGACTCTGCTTTTGTTCCCACAGAAAGCCAGAGGCTATGGATTTGTTCCAGATTAAGATACATCAGGTTTGACCAGCCAAGACCCCCTGAAAGGTCTCTGATGACACCATGGCCCAGATGATCCAACATCCAGAATGGTTTGAAGGCATCTGGCTCAGACAATACAGCCTCATGGACTATTCCATAATTCTAAAATTTTCTTTGTGTCCCCATAAGATACAGCACCCTCCTCTAGCAGGAAGTAGTAAGAGAAGCTACGCCCAAATTCCCAAATTATATGTAATTTTACTTTGTTAAGGTTAAAGCCTTCCTTTTTGAAAAAAAAGAAAAAAGAAAGAAAAAAAGAAAAGGGGAAGTGCTGTGGGATGGTCTGTATGTCAAGTGTGTTGCTGATTGGTCAATAAATAAATCACTGATTGGCCAGTGGCCAGGCAGGAAGTATAGGTGGGAAAAGGAAGAGAATAAAACTGGAAAGTGGAAGGCTAAGTGAGAGACACTGCCAGCCACTACGATGAGAAACAGCATGTGAAGATGCCGGTAAGCCATGAGCCACGTGGCAAGGTATAGATTAATGGAAATGGATTAATTTAAGATATAAGGACAGTTAGCAAGAAGCCTGTCATGGCCATACAGTTTGTAAGCAATATAAGTCTCTGTGTTTACTTGGTTGGGTCTGAGCGGCTGTGGGACTGGCAGGAGACAAAGATTTGTCCTGACTGTGGGCCAGGCAGGAAAACTCTAGCTACACTGAGGTCAAGTGCACAGAATATATTTTCAACAAAAATTATAGAAGAAAATTTCCCTAACCTAAAGAAGGAGATGCCTATTAAAGCACTAGAACACCAAATAAACTGGACAAGAAAAGAAAGTCCCTTGTACAGAAAATAATAAAATCACTAAATATACAGAACAAAGACAAAATATTAAAAGCTGAAAAGGATAAAAATCAAATGACATATGAAGACACATCTTTTAGAATCATACCTGACTTCTTAATGGAGAATTGAAAAGCCAGAGTGGCCTGGACAAATGTGCTACAGACTCTAAGAGACCACAGATGTCAGCCTAGACTCCCATACACAGGAAAGCTTTCAGTCACAATAGATGGAAAAATAAGACATTGCATGATAAATTTAAACAAATTTAATCTATCTCCAAATCCAGGCTTACAGAAGGTGCTAGAAGGTAAACTCCAACATAAACATATTAACTATATCAAAGAAGATACAGGGAATATATTATACCAGACCATCAAAAGCAAAATATTGGAAACACACACACACACACACACACACACACACACACACACACACATACACACATACACACACAACAGCAGAATAAGAGAAATTAACCATCATAAGTTATTAATAACTCTTAAAGTCAATGGTCTCAATTCCCCTATGAAAACACAGACTAACAGAATGGGTGCAAAAACAGTATCTATCCCTCTGTTTCATCCAAGAAACATTCTTCAACATTAAGTATAGACATCACCTCAGGGTAAAGGATGGAAAAAGATATTCCAAGCAAATGAATCTAAAAAACAAGCTGGTGTAGCCATTTTAATATCTGACAAAATAGACTTTAAACCAAAACTAATCAGAAGAGATAGTGAAGGACACTATATAAATATATACCAAAGAAAAATCCACCAGGAAGACATTATAATTCTAACATCTGTGCACCAAACATGAGGACCATCCAGGTTTTTTAAAGAAACACTACTACAGCTTAACCTACATTTTGACCCTCATCCACTAATCACAGTGAGCTTCAATACCCCACTCTCACTAATAGTGAGGTCATCCTGATGGAAACTAAACAGAGAAATGCTGGAGCCAACTGAGGTCATAAACTAAATGGACCTAACAAATATTTACAGAATATTTGACCTAAACACAAAAGAATATACCTTTTTTCATCACCCCATGGATCTTTCTTCAAATTTGACCACATGCTTGGACACAAAGAAAGTCTCAACAGATACAAGAAAATTGAGTTAACACCCTGAATCCTATCAGACCACCATAATTAATGCTGGCTGTCAACAACAAGAAAAACAGAAGAAGACTTACAAACTCATGGAAACTGAACAACACACTTCTGACTGAAAAATATGTCAAGACAGAAATTAAGAAAGAAATCAAAGACTTTTTTTCCCCCGGAACTGAGGACTGAACCCAGGGTCTTGTGCTTGCTAGGCAAGCGTTCTACCACTGAGCTAAATCCCCAACCCCTCAAAGACTTTCTAGAATTGATGAAAATGAAATGCATCATACCCAAACTTATGGGACACAATAAAAGTGGTTCTAAGGGACAAGTTTTAGCACTAAGTGCCTTCATAAAGAAGTTCTCAATACAGGAAAATCAATGTTCAACATTCTTAGCCCTCAGGAAAATCCAAATCTAAACTATTTTGAAATTTCATCTTACACCCATTAGAATGGCTAAGATCAATAATACAAGTGACAAAGCATGCTGGTGAAGGTGTGGAGTAAAGGGAACATCCACCCATTGCTGCGGGGAATACAAACCTGTACATTCACTATGGAAATCAGAGTGGCAGTTTCTCAAGAAGAAGGAAATTAATCTACCTCAAGATTCAGCTATACACTAATCTGGGTGTATGCCAAAATGATACTTTATTCTACCATGAAGATACTTGTTCAACTGTGTTTATTGCTGCTCTATTCATAATAGACAGATATTGGAAACAATTTACATGCCCCTCAACAGAAGGATGGATAAAGAAAATGTCATACATTTAGACAATGGAGTATTATGTAGCCATCAAAATAAGAAAAATGAAGTCATGAAATTCACAGGTAAGTTGATGGAACTAGAAATATTATCCTGAATGAGATATCCCAGGCACAGAAAGACAAATATGGTACATATTCACATATATGTGGCCATCAGCTGTTAAATTAATGATAACCAAGCAACAATCCATATAACCACAGTTTAGGTATAGAGTAAGAGATTAGATGGTACAAATTAACTCATTAGGTAAGTGAAATAGAATAGATAATTATGGATGGATTGTGGGACTCAATGATAGAATCAAGTGGGGATGGAGAGAATAGAGGGGTTTGAGGGAGGGAATATGGGGAGAGACAGCAAAAATTAACAGACATTTCTGTGGTAGTATGGAAATCTAATACAGCAGAAGCTTCTTAAAATATATACATATATGAAGGCTATCTAAATGTAATCACCAAATAATGGGGGAGACAGAGTCTGATATGGCCATCTCTTGTCACCAAATTAAGTCTCTAGTACTGGGAATGGATTACATCTAATTGAATTATTGGCCAAAAGCATCCCATAAGAATGCCCAAACAACACAGGCTATTGCCAAGACAATAGGTTGCTTCCCACAAACTAACAGCAAGGCCCCAGACAACATCTACACAACTCAGTGAACAAGGAGAAGTTGAGCTGGTGCTTACACAGAGCCTTCAGCCCGCTGTATTTGCATCTTGGTACAAGAAGGTACTCTGCATGCTACCAAAAGAGAAACACAAACACCAAGTCAGATATAAACACTTTGATTTACAATAGATTCCTGCCTGAAAGACATGCTAGGGCAAGTGTGGCATAATGCTTGTAAGAGTAACCAGTCAATATCCTGTTTGACCTAAGGCCTACTCCATAATAATGAACCCATATGGGGACATTGTTTGGGTGATAAAGAACCAGAGACTAGATAGCCCTGGGACTTACAGTAAAACCAAGCACTACCGGTATAAAGAAAATTTAGTGATAAATGACTCTTAATGACATTCTGATGTACTCAAAAATGAGTGCTTTGCTCAGTCATCATCAGAGAAGCTTCCTCCTGCAGCAGGTGGGAACAAATACAAAGACCCACAGCCAGATAATATTCAGAGACTGAGGGACCTTGGAACACTCATCACTAAATGCATGTCACCATCAAATTCCTCACCTCAGAGTTCAGGGAATCTTGTGGAAGAGGAGGCAGAATGAGTTTAAGAGCCAGCAGAGGACAGAAAGAAAACAAGGCTCTCTAAATCAATATGAGCAAAGCTCATATGAACTCACAGAGACTGAAGCAGTATGCACAGGACTTGCACAAGTCTGCATCAAAGCTTCTGCACATATATGCATGGCTTCTACTTTAGCATTCTTATGGGACTCCTCAGTGTATGGATGAGTCAGCCCCTGATTCTTGTGTCTTCTCTTGGGCTCTTTTCCTTCTATTATTTTGTCCTGTCAAACTCTGAAGTGATAGTTTGGGTTTTATATTTTATTTTATTATATTTTATTACTATCTTTTACAAGTCTAAAGAGAGACAGAAAAGGAATGGATCTGGATGGGAGAGGACATGGAGGGGAACTAGAAGGACTAAAGAGACGGTTTATAGTAATCAGGGTGTATTATGTGAGAATGTTATCTATTTTTAATAAAAGGAAAAAAGAATACAATAATGTGCTTAATCATTAAAAAATTAATTTAAAAAAAGTCAAAAGTTTCAAGATTTTTTTCTCTGCTTTATTGATTTTTTTTCTCCAAAAGTGTACTTACATTTGTTTTCATTATGGATCAAAAACTACAAATATATAATAAAATTCTATTATCCTAGGTTCCAATTACTTTAATTTCCCTACCACCACTACTTTATTTTTTATTTATTTTAATGTAACTCAAAATACAGCAAGCACAAATTTTCATTTAATTACTGAGTAATTGATCTGGATAAATAAGAGATGGCACTTGAAGACTCAACCAAAATAGAGCTGTTTACCATGAAAAAAAATAAATATCAACTAGCAACAAATGTGTTGATAATTTTCAAATACCCTTATTTGTAAGTTTTAAAAGATTCTGTAAATACAGATCTGTGATAAGTTATACATATGGCAATGGGTTGAATAAAAATGTTTAAGTTGTTTTGTATCTACAAAGATTCTTCCCTCCCTCACTCTATCATCTATTACTGAATATTCAGTTTGTTCCCACTTTGATGCTTCTGTGAGTACATCTCTGGAGGAGGGGTCTATTTTATTTTATTTATTTTTTGTTGTTGTTGTTGTTTCCTGTGCCTTGTTACTGTTAAATTTAGCCTTGACTAGACTTGGCAATATGGTGCTATTTCTACCAGGAAGTACCTGTTGCCTAGATTTTTTTCCCCTTTTGTTCTTTGCTGTTTGTTATTGTTAAAAACATTTTCTCTGGTTTTCTCAGATTTTCAAATTCTGCTGTACTCACACTGTTGCTTTTCATTAATTCATAGATCTTCTATAAAGAGCTTTTCTTTCCTCTTAATTGAGATATCACTATGTACAGTTCAAACTGAAAGAGTTGGTTGAGGAATTTGATCATTTTCTTTGTGTATCAATTTGCCATTATTCAGCACACTGAAAGTTCAAGTGTGGCCTGGACAAACTCAATTGTAACATTACTGAAAAGTGCCACAATGAAAAATTAGCATTTCTTTCTGGGAATAATAGCTGGCTTTTGAGTTTTTAAGGCCATTAGAAATAATACTCTAAAATGCAAAGACAGCACATGTTTTCCCAGTAAGATTTTGACCTATTGTGATCAATCGTCTTTAGTGTTGCCCTGACTCCTTCAGAACATTTCTTTATGCATAAAATCGTCTAGGTGAAAGCTTTGTTAGAAGATGTACAGCCCAGGAATGGAGAAAAGAGATTGTATTCCTTAGTATAAATGCAGTTTGAGAAGTGTCACAGCATCGGGTGACAGTTTACTCATCTGAGGAATGAAAGCTTTCTGTGGCTCTGTAGAGGTGCTACATAGAGGAAAAAGGACAGTGTGCTTAGGTGACACACACAGGTTACTCAGCTCCTAGGAGGAGTAAAGGTCTGCTCCTGTTGGTGGGTATTTGAGTCATCATGGTGGAATTATAAATGAAAACTTTGTACAAATGTAGTGACTTCTGAACATATGTGTAACTATTTGTTTTACTACAGTTGCAGAATGAAAATAATTGAAACCTCTCCATCTGGGGTGGAAAATGTGTCCTGGAACATCAGGGAGGTTTCATATTACTGTGAGACCAAATTGAGCCATCTTAGAAATAAGACCAAAATGCTTTTCACCCAAAAAGTAAGGCCTAAGATTTTTCCTTCTAGGAATAGGCCAATAGTTACTGAAACAAGTCAGTCCAGATTCCAGAAACCAGGAAGTGTAGAAGTACAGAGTCACAAGGTAGTCACGAGGGAATGACTGCCGGACTATAGAATGTTCCAACCCTGGTTTCCAGGGTAACTGACCATAAAAGTGTCCCCACCTGAGGGCAGCCAATGAGCAATGGTGGTGGGCAACCACCCCTTTAGAAGTAAGATTAAGCCATGATTTCTAGAAAGTCCCTAGAAGCGAGCCAATCAGAATTGTACCCATACTAGCACCCCTAAATGATGTAACCTTGTGATTTTTCCCTTTAAAAACTGAGCTTGCAGACAGGCAGACACTTCCTCCAGCCTTCACTGCGTTAGATGTATTGGACGAAGTCCCTGACTAGGCTTATATTGCTTTTGGATATCCAGAATTAAACCTTGCTTTTGCATTCCAGCAAGATCATCTTTGGTGGTCTCTCTGGGGGTCATGATCTGGGCACAACATTACAAGGAGAGAATGTTATACTTCAAGGCCCCCATTAAGTGTATCCTCCATCTTCTGATTGAATGATTCTCATAATGATAGTTTTCCTATTATGGGATCTATAAGCTTGCTATAAGTGCTTTAATGATAATCTAGCTTAAGAACTACTCGTGTTTTCTATAGAAAGTTTATACGGTATTCCAGGAAAAGGAGAGTTTGATAGCTTATACAGAGAGTTAACTCAGCACACAATAGCATGCCCAACTGCAGGTCAGCACCTCATGTCTCCTAAGGACTCATTACTTTCACATTTTCATGTCCATAGAGCACATACTTAACCCAGACCTTGTCATTTCATAAATGCTTTTCCAGATTCACTCATAAGGAATAAATTCTTATATTTTCAATTTTACATTGGAAGAAAAATTTAAAGCAATAACTATGAGGTCATAGTTTCAATCTAACATTAAAGCCAACATTTATGTGATCATTTCTATTATTTATAGTGTCTTCAGATAAAATTAAAAACTTTGGCATTTTAATATATTTGATTGACCAGTCAATCCTATTAACTCTTTGCTGAAATGAAACATTCATTAAGCATGCAGTAAATATTTAGTTTTTAGTTATCCAACAGCCAATAATCCTTCTCATGTATGAGTTATTTTGCATATACTGAGTATCAATAAATAAAAAATCCATTTTTCTTAGGTTAAATTTTCAGCTTCCCTCATAGCTAATTTAAGATCTGATCTAGATGTCCTAATCAGTTTCATCTACCATCAACTGTGAATTTGGTTTTAGTACATTTAGGAAAGAGAGCATAACATGGCAAAAATCCTGAAGACCATCACCAAGGATTAAAATGCTTCAACATAGAAAATATATGATGGATAGGGATAGAATGGTGGTGATTAATGTAAAGGTAGCTAGAAGTGCATGATGGTCTATGTGGAGTGCAGAAACTGTCACAACAAAGTTTTCCTTACAAAACACAAATAGATTAAATAGTGAGTATTCTAGCCACTGCCAAACTTCTCTCTGTAGCTCCTTTTCCAATTAGATTCTCCATCTTTTCAAAATACAAAGTGGACTACTTACTACTTTCTTCATAGTCAATTAACCAGATTGCCTTTGCTTGCCAAGGAATCCTGTCTACAAGAAGTCATCAAAGAACTTTAAGAAAATGAAAACAACCTGAAATTGATAGAGTTGGCTTGAAAAAAATGTATTTGGATAAATAACTTTGTCTATCTGCATCATACAATAGAAAAGCAAATGCTGCTCAAATTCTGATAACCTGAATATGTGCACAATAATATTCAAGGGAAGTTGGCCACTGTCCACTCTTCATTATCTTAATTGAAAATTTAGTATACTAAATCTATTTGCAAATGTAGGTGAATAATTTGCTTACATGTCAAGGTGAAATGATTGAAAGAATGGCATAGTCTTCTTTCAGGAATTTTCTCAGTAGTTTTAATCTTTTGCTTGCATTATCCTTTTTTTTTCTTATTTTTATTTTCTTTCTTTCTTTTTTTTTAGACAGGATTTGTCTGTGTAGCCCTGACTGTCCTGGAACTCATTCTGTAAACAAGGCTGGTCTCAAACTCACAAAGATCTGCCTGTCTTTGCTTCCCAAGTGCTGGGATTAAAGGCCTGTGCCACCACTGCCCGGTTTTGCTTACATTACCTAAGTCACGCTGTAAGATGTACTTGCAATTGATCCTACCCACTTACATAACTGGAAGTGCCTGGAAAGAAAGTAGGTGAGTCTAAACAGCACCATAAAGTCATATAGAAGAAAAAAAATATTTTGAAACAATTGATTACATGGAAGAGGGACCTGCACCTGTACATATATTAACAGTTGTGAAAAGGGTGGTTCTGCAGATTTTCAACATGTTAGCCATACAAGTTTAGCCAGTTGCAACTAGTTAGAGAGTTACACTGCCTACTGCTAGCCTGTCTGTAATCAAACACTTCAGGCTACACCACAGAAACTCTGCTAATATCTGTCTTTCCCATCACAATGATTGTAGGTTACTTTGGCAATTTAAACAGGTGTGCTCTTTTGTGGTGGTTAATTTGGCACTCTGTTAAATGAAAGTAGATCTAGTGTTACTTCACACTAAAGGAGATTTACATGACAGGAACTTCTTTGTTCAAGGTAAGGAAAGCTAAAGCGAGTCCACAGTTGGTTAGATCCAGCAGAAGCTGGCAGTAGTTCCCCTCACTGCAGCCAGGTCACTTGCTGAGCACACCTAAGAGAACAAGAAGCAAAGCCTGGGTATTCCTCCTTTCATTTTCTTTCCATCCTGTTACACCCACTTTTTCCTGAGGGGCAAATTCATTCTGATTGTTTTGCAATTAGAGATATTGAGATATGATTGTGGGAGCTATTTCATAATTATATGTATATTAAAACACATGTTGTATTTATTAAGTACATATCTATTGTACTTATCAGCTAATTTTTAATAAAGCTTGGAAAATTTGAAGCAAAAATGAACAAAATATATATTCATATTTTATTACAGCAAGCTGAAAAGTAATACTCGATTTTCAGAGATCCTGGGTATTTAGTAGTTGTTTTTTCTTGCTTGTGTAGAAGCTCTATTGTTGTTGTTCATATGGATGTTAAACACAGAAGTTTGATTTGCCTTTTTACAAAACATGAGAAATTATTCTATTTCTATATAGGATGGAGAATATTACAGGAGCCTTGACTTGCTCCAATTTGATTTTACCTTGGAAGGACAACTGTGCAAGTATTTTATATTATGAACAGTCAGATAAAATAATTCTTGCCCAACAGGTAAGTATATAGTTATGTGTTTATTTCTGTATAATATTATAGGTCCAGCCTTAATATTAAACTATCCCAGGGGTCCAGAAGTGATGCTACCAGTGGTGCGGGAATGAATCTAGATACGTGGAGGTCTTTCGTTCAACTCCTTTATTTGTCTGCCACCATCATTCTGTCCTAAGTCTGCCCACTTCTCTTGGGACTCATCTTTCCCAAGCCAGCAACACCTTTGTGCTTACAATACAACATAAAAATTTGCAAGGTCCACACCAGAAGCTTCCTGGCAACTTCATTTGCAACCCAAAAAGGGGAAGAAAATAAAGGCAGAGTTAGATAGGAGCGGGAATAAATCAGAGAAGGAATTTATGTGCTAGGAATATATCCTTGCTATGGTTAGATGAAAACACTATGAGTCTATCATAAATGTGCTCAAACTATAAACTTACAGGTGATAGGGTAAAGAAATCTACAAGTCACTAAAAATAAAACTGCCACTGTTTTTCTCTGCTACCAGTTTTCTGACAGGGCGGGGGACAAGTACTGATAGCTAGTCAATCTGCATCACAGTGTAAAGCTGTGTGAGGAAACCCCTTTGATCTCAGAAGTTGCTCTGGGGCACAGGAAGATCTCAACTTGATTTGCATGATAAACAAAGTTAAGGGTCTAGTAGTCTGATTGTCTCCTAGGCTCAGCGGGGGAGTTAGTACCTAGTGGAACAGTGTCTGAGAAGCTCAGCTGTTTGCCAAATGGTCTGGAAGTATTTGGGCACACAAGAATTTCATAGCAGAAAACAGCTGAAATACTAAAAATTATGTAACACCAAATATTTTATGATAAATGGCTTGCCTTTTGACAGACCCTTGGCTGGTCAAAGTATAGCTTTAATACACAGCTGAATCTCCATAATATATTCCTGCTGCCTGCAAAAGTTTATCATACTCTCCCTGCTAGTCATACAACTCTTTTTGTGGGTAGATAATTTCTTTCTTGGCTGTTAATGGACACAAGTTATATGTATTGCCATTAAAGCTGAAAAACAAAACAAAAGAAAACAAAAACAAAAACTCAGTTACTTGTTTTCCTAGGGTATGACATGTTGGTTTTATTAAACCAACTCAACAAATCATATCTGGATTTGAAATTGAGAAACAGGAACAAATAAGTCATTGTGCTCTGGGTGTGATTGATTAGCAGTAGCAGGGCAAAGCCTTCAGGTGCAGAGGCAGCAGAATGAAAGGGTTCCAGTGCACCATCAGCTGCTGAAGTTTTCCTGTAGAGAGCAGACTCACGTTCGTCATCAACTGCACAGCTTTCTACACTGTGCTGTTGCTTCATTTTCCTATGGCCCTTTCTCGGATGTACCCTTGTACCTTCCTGGTTCCTTGCCCAGTTTACTAGGTCTGGTTCTCTAGGTTTGCAGAGATATCTGTTAAGTTATAAAAGAGCCTTTAATAATTCATTTTTCTGCTTAATCCTGCCTAAATCAATGTCGATGCTAACACTTAAAATTAAGTGAATCTGGGTCCTGAAAAGTAGCTTAAAATATCTGAATTGATTCCAATGTGCATTATTACAAAACTTTTTAAAATAATCCAAATATCTGATTTGCATTTGATGTGCTAATCTGGAAACTCTTCCTCACCAAGCAAGGGAGATGTGGCTCCATTAGAGAGGGAAGCTATTCTTAGTTGATACTTTGAGGTAAATTTAAGAAAGGGGCTATTTATAACTGACTTCATGAGGAAATCAACAGAGAGAGTGAGGGCCTCAGGACCAGCACTGATGATGAACACCCACAGGGGTAAAATGAGACAGCAGGGGGCAGAGCTCTGTGAGTTGCTATGACAGTGCTACAGGACAGGGAGGACATACTCTGACTGTCATCTCTCTGGGCCCAGTGTTCTCTTGGCATTTCCTGTTGCTCAACAAGAGGAGCCAAGGAAGAATGTGTCCCTCTCTCACCGAGGAAGAAAAGAACAGAGTGGAGCAGAGCACTCCATATTAAACAGAGTAGATCTGAATAATCATCAACTTACTTCCAAAATGAATAAGAAGATTCTTTGAAAAACAGATTTCTAATTCAATTGCCAAACTTATATTTTTACTAAAAAATAAAGAAAAAAAATACCGATATGAAACTGTCAATAGTCTCTAAGAATGAGACAAGTCAACTTAAAAAATGCACGTATTTGCCCCCAAGCCATCTGAGGCATTTTGGAAAGTTTTGGATTTTGGAGGGTTTTGTAATTTGATTCCTACTTAAAATTGTGTGGACCTGGAAATGTACTTGAGGACCATTAGCATGAAGAACTCCACAAACTCTCTTCTCACCAAACCGCATTAAATAGTGAAAACTTTAAACCATTCAAATGTTTCAAGATTTTCCCCTAAGGGCAAACAGCACATTTATAAATATTCTTGAAAGAATATTCAGTATTTTTTAGGAATATATAAATTCTGTTTTTGAGGCACTACTACTCCTGCCCTTAATCAGGCATGACAGAGCTAAACTCTACAGATAATAGAAAGGAAAATGGGAATCCCAACAAGTTCTTCCCAGAGGGGAAAGAGTGCCAGCCAGCATCTTAACATGCTCTGATTTGTTTGCAGAACAAACTCATTCCAGACTGGAATGAGTGTGCCAGGAGTGACTGAAATTCAGAATGTCTTTCTTTGACCAAATCCCACTCAATATAGAAACACTACAGCACATAAAGAATGCTAGGTCCTAAGTTTCCGGTTCACAGAGAAGATCCTTATGAGGAGGGCAACGCGTTAAAATGGTGCAGCCCCTGCTTTAGCAGCAGAACAGCGATGGGGTCAAAGCACAGGCTGCATGAACGAGTTTCAACACTCTTAGGTCAAAAGGTTTTTCTGACTCTTGGGGGTTTTAGAGGAAGGTGGACCGAGGGGAAGAGGCCTGTGTCCTAACCTGAATGGCAGCATCATTGAGGAAAGCCCTCTACCAGAGAGCAGAAGTGTTGTTCAAGGTTTCTGTGATGGGCCTGGACATCTCAGAGGTGTTGGGATGCCAGTACCTGCCGGGAGAGGGACAAAACTACACGGCTCTAGCGGAGCAGCTTTCTTAGCAACTTTCTGTCCAGGGCAAGAAAGACTGGGCTGCTGTGGAGGGTGATGCCCTAGTTTGGGGGGAAAGAGAGAGGAAGCTAGAGAGTCTGAGATCTAACAGAGACCTGCTGTGTTTTCTAATATAATCAGTGACACAGACAATTGGAATAAAAACTCCATTTCTGAGGCTTATGTAGTCCTACAAAGGCATACATCTTGGTGTTGGTATATCCCTGGACACTGAAAGGTCAAACTAATATAGAATTAGATGTATGTAGGCCCGGATGTAGCCTCAAAGCTCACTCTTAAAATCATGCACCCTTTGTATATAATATAATAAAAACTTTGTATATAATATGATAAAAAATGTATATAAAACTTGGAAGTTCTCTGCTTTATTGTTCTTAAGAGAAGGTAATTGTTTTCTTTATTATAAATACTTTACTCAAAACTCACTCTGCTTTGAAGAGAATGCCATGTCCTCTGTTAGACTAAGAGATTTTGGCTATGACTAATGTCTGTAAGATCATTTGTTTTCTGGGCATTGTTCTAAGGTTTTAAAAATGTTATTTATTGTGTAATATAGATTAAGTCCTTGTGCTAGAATCCAGGTCATTTTGGCAGCACCTTCTACACTTGAGACCATGACTTAAGTCTATTGATATTGTTATAAAGAGTAGTTTCAAGTGTTCTAGGTTGCTAGCATATAGAGAGATGCACTGAGCATTATCTGGAGTTTGTATTGACAAATGATGAAGGAACTACAAAAAGGCATGTGTATCAGTAAGTTCTTTTTAACACCCACTGACTAGTTTTTGTTTTTATTGTTTGGTTGTCTTTAATTGATGTTGCTTTATGTTTTATGTAAGATAAGAAAACAGAACAAAACCCAGATCACATATCTCATTTAAATAAGGTAACTCAAAAAAAAAAAAGATGAAGAAGAAAGAAAGACAATTTAAAAACTTCGGAGTCTTTTCGTCAAGTGCTTTCACTTATTCAGGTATTCCTTTATATTCACTCTACTCAGCATCCTCCAAAATTTAATTTTATGTTGATACTTATAACTTTTGATCCTTTTCCAAAAATAAGACTTCACAAGATTTTAAGGTTTTGCCTATATAAGACATGCATTTTTTCAAAATGATGCCCCATACTCAATGAAATAATCTTTAGGTTGACATTGCAATCATAAGAATGTTTGTTTTGAATTTTAAAAATATTACATTTGTTTGTTTAGTTTCTGTGTGTATGTGTTTGAATGCACATCCCATCACTGTGTACAAGTGGAGTCAAAGTACAGCCACTGCATGTCAATTGTTCAGTTGTCTCCTTCCTCTACGGGTTCTGGGGACCAAACTCAGGTGTCTGTCTTAGCAGTAAGTGCTGTTACTAGATGAGCCATCATGCCAGCTTTGTTTTTCATATTTGTGAGAAGATCTTACTGTGTATTTTGTTTTGGCACTAAATGCAATATGTAGCTTGGATGTCCTTGAATTAGTGACAAGTATCCTGCCTTGGCTTCCACAGTGCTGAGATTATAGACATGCACTGCATGGCCACAACAAGATTCCAAGTCTGTATGAACTATGTGAGAGTAATTCTGAACTTAGCAAACATTCAACTTTAATTTGCAAAGACGTATGAATTTTTTTTTATATGTAAGCTAAATAATACTTTAATTACAATGCAAACAAAGCTTAGGTAAAATACATTTAACACATGAGATTTATTTCTTGCAACTAATATAGGCTAAAGACAATTATCAGAATATGTGCTAAAGGATTTGGGTGATTTGAATTTAAGTTGAACACCTTTCTTGTAATTGATCTACTGTGCTTATCAGAGGAGAATTGTAGCCCATATTTCAAGAGAGGGAGTCAAAATTAAGAGAAATTTTGGAACCCCTCGTAATTTTTCTTGTGTTCAAATTATTAACTATCAGATGTGCCACTGTCAGAGTAGGTGCATGAAAAGTAGATTTAGAATAGATGAACATTTAACCATAATGAACATTTAATGAACACCAAATGATAATCTGAAATGCAAAGACTCTTACTGTAGGTGAGTCATCTCGAGTAGTCTCTAGTAAAACAAGTTTCTTCCTGGAGGGAGTTAGCAAAATGCATTTAATAAAGCGTCAATAAGTCCGCTACAAACTTGGCTGGTCCCCAGAGAGACTCGGAGTGTGATAGCAAAGTGGCATCTAATTGTACTTGGAGACTTGAAATCCCGTAAAGATTAAAGTTCTTGCAGTCTTTCTAATTCAATGACTTGTGGGGATGACTTCCCTTTGGAAGGGAGCATGTCTGATTGTACACTTTGAAAAGCAATGCACTTTCAAGGTTCCACACTGTTGTCTAAAAACAAAAAAAAAAATCTATGAAAACACATATGACTATTTATCTGATTAATTAGAATAGATGTTGCATATAATCCTAGATAATTATTTGCTTCTGCCCAGGAAACAGTACTTAGTGCAACAGGACAAACAATGTGGTCAAAATCCTCCAATTTATATACAAAGTAATAATATTGGACATAAACCAAGTTTAAAATTATTACTAGTTCATTATTTAGAAGAAAAACAAAAAACCACCACCGCATAGAACTCATTGCAGTTCCCCTGCCTAAGCCTCCCAAATTCAGTTACCTTGGGCAAAAGAGAACATGTCTTGTGTAGACATTGTAGAATATTTACTTAAATATATTTTGAATGTTTCGTTATAGTGCAGAAACAAGTTTGATTTTTGTGATTTTGTTTCTTGTTTGCTTGTTTGGTAACCCAAGATGACCTTGAACTTACTGTGTAGCTAGTGCAGACCTTGAGTTCCTGATTTCTTCTTCAACCTTCAAAGTACTAAGATTACTGGCATGCATCTCTACACAGGTTTATGCTGGAAATGGAATCCAAGGCTTTGTCTGTTCTAGACAAGTCCTCTACCAACCATCCTATATCTCTGGTCCCCACATTTTATTTTGCTTCAATGAACTTGAGTTCATTAAGTCAAGTGCAAGGTATATCAGCAATAACCTGAAGATATATCATATGGTTCTGTCAATCTCTTACACATCAATAAGCAACTGGGATACTCAGTTGTGATTAAGTTGAGTGACAGCAAATTTCTATTACTATTATATTGAACTTATAGCAAAATAAGTTTACTTAAGATGAGAATTGCCCAGGACAGCGGGGTGTCAACGGGGGCGACCCACCTGTGGGAGAGAATGAGAGGGATGGGGGAGACACGAGAGAAGACAGCAAGACAGTGTGTTCTGATCAAGCTGCAAATTTTATTCTCCTCAGCAAGGCTTATATAGCATGGGAGGGGGTAGGAAGGAGGGAAGGGGTGCATGACGTGCCATATGTGCAGCTGAAGGGGGACGTGCAGGTGAAGGGCTACATGCAAGTCGTGCAAGTCGTGAGGCTGCTAGGTGGTAAGGTCACTGGTCAGGGCCCATTGTTCTGTTGCTATGCTACCTGACCTGCCTGACCTGTTCTTTATCTTTGGGGGCATCTGGTTTAGGGCAGGGGCTTGTTCTCTGGCCTAGCTACTACTTTTCCATGGTCCATGTTTGGTCTCTGACAGAGAATGAATGGCATTTTATCTTTTAATTTTTTATATATGTGTGTGGCTGTGCATGAGGTCAGAGGATAACTCTATGGAGCTAATTCTCTCCTTTGGCCTTTACATGGGTTCCAACAATGGAACTTAGATAACCAGGTTTGAATGACAGTGCTTTTCTGGGTAAGCCAACTTGCCAGTCTGAGACAGATTTATAACAACGTTCTCCAAAATGAGATCATTAGCAACGAGTGCTCATTATTTGGTCTGAGGATTTCTTGGTTACATATTCACTTTTCAGCAAAGCCTTCAAAGAAACTCTCTTTGAAGTGGTCAGAGAGGTGCAGAAGAAGCATAGTGAGTCACACCCTTGTAGAGTAAAACACCTTGGGTAAAGATGACTGCATCCTAGAGACTTGGGGAAGGTTGCAGACACCTCACCTCAGTTTTCCTTTTTCTCTACAATTTGATATTTTTGTTCATTACTATGGTCATAGAAAAGCAATGATGTTGGGGACCAATTCAGGACAGCGGTGTCCTTACTTTATCAAACCTTACAAAGGCAGGAAGTTCCTGGCCTAACCTCGGGCTGTACAACTTCCTGGAGTACCTGCTAATCAGCCAGCTGCAGGGGCCTGGAACCAAAGCGACCTCACCCTCCCTTAGGAATTTTCCATTCTTCTCTCCGTGCTTTCCCTGTTCCCCCACCCTGCCTGAAGCCCTGTTTATAAGCCTCAATACCCAGTCAATAAACGGAGACCTCGACGCAACTCAGAATGTCTCTGTCTTCCTTTACGCGCCTGGTCTCCTTTCTCTCTCGCCCCCATTGATCTTTCAGGAGGTGCCTCCTCGGGTCTCATCAAATAACCTGGCCCGCGGGGCCGGGCACAATGAGTCTTAGAAATCCTGATGACCTTCAAACACTTCAATTTCTCTAGCTTTTAAGAGCAAATGTTGAGTCAAAAAGAAGGTAAATGAGAGGTTATGGAAGAAGTTAAATTGCTAATGTGTTTTTTGTATGCATTATACGGATCAAGAAGGATTGACAGGAATTACAATATGCTTATTTGATTTAAAGTTCAATTTTGTGCTCACAAGATTCTAACACAGTGTCACTATCTAAACAGGACCCCAAGACACAACTCCAGGACATTTTCTTTTGTTTTGTATTGTGGCTTCTATTAGAAGACCATTATCTGGGAATTTATGAGTTTATCTTCGACCCACTTTATTCTTGGTTCATTTGACATTGAAACTTTCATTTATCTTCAGACTTGCATTCACAGAAATGCCAGAGTCTATCTCCACAGACACTGCTTCAAGCCTAGGTGAAGTCTTAATATTGCAGATTTCCAGGTTTGTGATCAACTGTCTGAAACCTGTGATTCTTGCACTTTAAAATGTGCACAAATGACCATTCCAATGCAGATTTAACCTCAGAGCATCTGGAATTGGCCCTGACTTTAAAACTTAAAGTAAACAGCAGATACCAGTTACAAAGGGCAGAGTGGCCAGGCATTCTCATTCTATTGCATTTATAAAAACTTAAACGCCAAATTAGGAATGTTCTGGTTAAACGTGGACAATCAGAAACACTAATTGTAGGTCTTTGGATTTTGTATGAAGAGCTTTTAAAACAGAAGTCTTAAACATTCACTTGTTTCAAAATCTTTCGTGGCACTTATTAAGTCTCAGATTGCAACCATCTACCTTGAGGATTTCTCCTTCTGAAGATGCGTCTGGACTTCGAATTTACCTTTATTGAAAATACCTATCTGGTGCTGATGCTGCTACCTGGGAGATAGCGCTTTTAACCTTCTCACATTCAATCTGAGTTTTCAAACTTCTACTAACTAACTGTCTGGAGAGCTTTCAACTCCTGATATCAGGGCCTCCTTCTCAGTACCTGTTCTGGGATCACTGTAAGATTTTAAAAGTCAGTTATGAAATTACAAGGGGAACATTACAAAGGAAAAGGAGGTCTTAAGGGAAAGTTCAGTAGGTATAAAAAAATGGTGTAATAAAATAATGTGACATAAAGCATAAAGAAGTTAAGGTGATGGAGAAAGGGAGCCACCAGGAGAGGAAGAAAGGATGGAAGAGGGGAGTGAAGGTGTGGGTCATAATGCACCATCATCACCTTCACTGACCATCCTCCCACAGATAGAGAAATAGGGCCTAACAATGGGGCTCACAAGAAACGAGGCTTTTTGAGCTTACTTAACCCAGCCAAAGCCATTCTTCCAGGTAGACAAGTGTCCAAGTTATTGGAGTCTAAATTCAATATTGAAGTTAAAAGCAAAGCTTCTAATTCTAGCTGGCAATCAAATTTGCCTTTGTCTTTCCTCGATCTCTGGGTATAAAATTTTCCTGGGATATTTCAAACGTAGGTGAATTGGTAGGTAAATGTTTGTTGGTTGCATTTTGGTGTTTTTGAAACCTCTGTGAAAATACTGCAGCTTCTACTGGTAGTCATTGTATATGTGTATGTGCATGCATGCATGTGTGAGTGAAGAGCTTATATGTTTTGATATACATAAATTTGGTTAATATGTCATATATATACATGGTAAGGTATATAATTTTCAAAATGTAAGTTTCAAAATGGCTATACTCTCAAATATTAACAGTGCTTAATTTTATTACAGAAATTTTAGTGTACTCACTTTTTTATTTTTCTAAATTATGTGATAAAAATATGTGTATTTATTAAGAGGAAATATAAAGAAATTTTCACCTTCAGCCTCTACATTTAGTTCATTAAATTGTTGGTTATTTCCCAAGAAATAAATAAAGTTAGAAGTTTGTTCGAGTGTTGGAAAAGCTTGAAATGAAAGTAAAGCTCTTGCCATGCTGTAAGATCTCACTAAACTACTAGCTACTATGAAAGCATGGATAAAATCACCTTTCTGCTAGACTCAAAACTACCTCAGATTCTTTCTTCTGTTTCCCAGAGCTACTTACTACATAGCCATAGGGACTAAAAACCAGTGGCAGTCTTGGCTCTCATTATAGATTTTTTTTTTAACCAGGGCCCCATGGAATCACCAGAAACTCACTTCCTTGGTGTTTTAACAGAGAAGAAATTCCTCCTGAGACTGGTCTGTAGCTTTTCCCCAATATGTCTTGCCTACCTGAGCAAGAACATAAGGACTAGAGGGGATGGTCATGTATTTGGTCTATTGATTTTTTTTTTTAAAAGATTCCACTAAGCCTAGAAATGAACTTAACAGTTTTCTACAATGCAGTCATTTCCATAAGACACGAGTGAGGTCACTGAGTATCAGGGATAAAGGGGGTCCAGCCCCTCGATAGCCCCTTCCCAGGGTCCAGGAAGAATCTACAACAGCTGATAATTAATCTTTGATGATAGGAAATTAATATATGTGCACGAAACTCCTTAGTCCATACACTTTATTATTCTGTGTCAGTTCTCTCTCTACACAGCTTCTATTCTGCTTTCATGCCTAGCTCCTTTCTTGCCTGATTTATCTCTACATTTACCTGCTGTCCCTTCTAAGTTCTACCTTAATTTTCTCATCTTAGTTCTGTCCCTTCTGGGTTCTCATCCAGCTAGTTCTTTCCCATATCAGCTCCTCTCCCATCTCCTTCTCTCTCCTCTTATTCTTTCTCATCTTCTATCGTCTTCCTCTGGTACTCTCTTTTAGCCCTTCAATCTAGTTCTTCCGATCTAGCTCATTCTGCTCGAGTTCTTACCTATCTAGTTCTTCTGTTCTCTTGTCTCTTCTCTGTCTCATCTTCAAGTTCTCTCTTCAAAAAAACCTCCTCTCTCTCTCTCTCCTTCTACCCCTCAGTTTTCCATATTCTCTCAGTTCTCCTTAAGTCTCTCTGGAATCCAGTTATAAACCCGAGCAATAGCAATCCTCTTGCAGAGCAAGGTCACCAGGCTTGAATTCTTACAAGATCATAAAGGTAGGTAAGAATTTTCCTCAGGCAGTGACTACCAGGCTTTCTTTTACAACCCAAAAGGGGAGTGGTAAAGGAGGAGGTCAATAGAGAGCTGATTATTGGCTAGTATATCAAGAAGGAAATTTACGTGCCCAATCTACATTCCTAGAAGTGGTTAGGTAAGAAATCAGGAGTCTATTAGTAAGGCTGTAAGGAAGGAGGGTCTCACCCTAAATTGCACAAGAAATAAAGCTATCCTCCTGATCTAGGAGACAGGTGTTGTTTCATTTTGTCTTAGATGCCTAAGTCTGTTCGTAAAGAATACAGAGGTATCTCTGATAAGGTGCTTTCATCCCTCCAGGGATGGTCCTGTCCAGATGCTGCCAATGACGGTCATTACAGGGAGGCTTGAACTGGGGTTCTGGCTGTGCATAGTTGTCAGTGCAGAAGTTCATCTGAATATTCCTTTAGTAAAGGGTGCCCAATAAATGATGGAAAAGCTACAACAGCACACTCATAGCAGGAAACTGCTGATAATCAAAAGCCAAATCTCCCCAAGGCTCCTTGAGCCTCAGCTTGACCTTTGGAAAGCCCTTAGCTTCTTCCAGGTATTAGCTTTGTCATAATCAGCTGAAATCCTACTTTATATATTTTTGTGGTTTGTAGCAACTGAGCTGTATATTCCTCATGAAAAATGAAGAGATTGTATTCATGTTTTCACTGTGTCTCATGAACAGCAGAATCACTGATCATTTGGCATATGCTGGAGCGGCACATGGGACCAAACAGATGGGGACTGTTCAAGCAGAAGCTCAGTCAGACAAATATGTAGTTCACAATTTTCTGCTTCTGAAGAGAAACAGTCAGGATTCCTTTGCTTTCCTTTTAGATGTGTGAATTCAGACCTAGGAAGGGAAAATCATGGCATATTAACTGTTGTCATTTCTAAGGATCTGGATTCTTTGAAATGGCAGTTAGTATAGGTAAGCCAACCCTTCAAATGAATCATTGCATTCTAGGTGTCAATAATATATCAAAACATTCTATTATTTCAGAAATGGGTTATTAATATCATTATAATCTTTCATTAAAGGATTTATTTTATTTTGATTTTAAATGTGGGAGTGTTTTGCCTTCACATATGTGCACAACATGCATACAATAACTACAGAGGCCAGAAGAGGATGTTGAAGCCTCTGGAACTGGAGTTACCAATGGTTTTGAGCCCACATGTGGTGTTGGCAATAAAACCCAGGTCCTATGGAAGATCAGTAACTGCTCTCAAATTCAATGGAGCCAGCCATCTTTCCAACCTGTTATAATTATCTTAAAATCACTTTGTATTAATTTACTTGCTATACCTCTGATCTACTTATTTAATTCAGTATTTGTGACACTCTTACTATGATACACTATCTAAAGTTTGAAGATGGAATGTGAAACAAAATATAGTCACTGTAGTTCCCTTGTCACTGTCATGCTATGGGATAAAATTATAAGACAAAAGTAACAGAATTACTCCAAATAAATATGTCAGATTGCAAATGCTACAGAGAAAAATAATACAGATTAATGAGCAAAGGACTGCTCACGCACCAGGAGATTAATTTTTTTATGTAAATATATAAGATATCTCCTGTGAGTAGACATTTGGAAAAAATACAGTTTCTGTATAAAGAAAGATAGAATATTAAGTTACTGGTGTGGGACCATGCAGGACTACTATAGCCTATTTAAGAAACTACAAAAGACCGAGATAAATATTTGAGAAAATTGAAACAGGGGGATCAAATGGACAAGGAGAAGAAAAAGGGGATAAGGGAGGGAATACAGGGAAAGGCAGCAAACACTAAGAACCATTTGAGGGTTCACATAGAAACCCACTATAATAGAAGCTTCATGTGTGTGTGTGTCTGTGTGTGTGTGTAGATATTTTAGCTATCTTGGTCTTTAGTAGTTTCTTAAGTAGGCTATGCAGATCTACATAGTCCCTTATTAGGTCCTATGTATATATTATATGTAGTCCTAAATATATTAGGTCCTATATATGTGAAAGAATATAAATAATATAAATAGAATCACCAAATAATGAGAAAGACAAAGCACCAACTGTACATTTCTCTCCACCAAGTTAAACATCCAGAGGCAGGAATGGGTTACAACTGATTGAGCCTCTGGCAAAAAGGGCTGCATAAAAAACTTCAAACAACTCAGGCTATTGCTAAGGATATTAGCTGCTTCCCATAAACTGATGCCAAGACTCTGTTGATGAAGACAGTACCTATGTAACTCATTTGGAATGGAGAAGTTGAGGTAGTGTCTCTCTAGAGCTTTCACCAATACTGACTGGTTTTCATGGTACTGAAAGGTGCTCTGCTACCAACCCATGTCTGACTGTGTTCAGGTGGCCAAGAACATGAGACTAGATAGGCCATGGACCTAGAAAAACCATGTACTACTACTACTGTTCTGGTGAAGCAGTCATTCTCAACTTACCTAATGGTTTGAGCCTTTAATACAGTTTCTCAATATTGTGATGACCCCAATCATAAAATTATTTAATTGCTACTTCATTGCTGTAATTTTACTACTCTTAGGAATTATAATGTAAATATATCTGATATGCAACTCTTGTGGCATCTCAACCCACAGGTTGAGAGCCACTTTGATAAAGGACTATAACAATAAAATGACTCCTAGAACATTCTGTTATACCCAAAGACCTGTTTTTCACTCAGCCATCATCAGAGAAGCTTCTTAAGCAGTAGATGGAAACTAATACAGAGGGACAATGTAGAGAGAAGAGCATGGAAGACCTTGGAATACTCAGTGGTAAATGTTGCCTTGGTCACAGTCTCTTTTCAAATCCACATTTTTTGATTTTCATAAGTGAAAGCATATAAACCCTTCCTTGGATGTAGCCATTTGTACTACACAGGCTTTCTCTCTAAAAGGTCAGCTGAGAGAGGCAGAGAGAATATTTCACATTTGAAGTTTTGGAAGTCTGTTCTGTTTTGTGATGACATAAACACTGCAAGGATAACAAGCCTTATCAAGTATCTATCAAGTGCATGACAATTGACCCTTTGTTGACTGGACCTTGACATAAGTAGTACCACTGTCAGTTTATCTGTGATCTGTAAAGAATAGCATATGGTTTTATTTAAAAAGATATACAGTACCAGAATCAAATGGTCAGACTGGAGGAGCAGTGAGGTAGCAATGATTATTCAGAGACAGACTAATATTCATCATGGTCAATGTGCCAGAAGTATGTAGACTAGCACACCAGGCAATGTGACTCCATCATCATGAGACAAATGAGGTGCTTTGTTGGCGAAAGATACATACTTAGCTTTCAACTGTAGCTTCTATGGTGGATTTACAATGGATTTAAATGGTCTTTAACCATTGTTTCAGTTCATAATGGTGCATGTGTTAACAGATCTGATTAGATATTGGACTGAAATACAGAGTTATGAGGACTCACTTACTGTTGGCTTGTAAAGCAACTCGATTGTCATGACGTTTATCATAGTATTGACTGAGAGCTTCACAAGATTGTCTAACTAGCAGCAGTGATATATTTCCATATTTTATTGCACCAAATAGAGAAAATGCTAATGTGACAGTCTGTAGGTTTCCAAGTGACTGCCCATGTGACTAGATAACATGCCAACCATCAGTAAAGTCTATCTCATATTTAGAAATAATGAATGCAGCAAACAGAACAATTTCCAGACTTGTTCACTGCACTAATTGACCCTTACCACCACATTTTTCCTGATTTGCAGTGGCCCATTGACCTTAGTAGATTACTCTTCTTATTTCTTTCTGGTTGGTCTTTCTCTGGCCTTGCACATTTCCTACATTCACACTCAGCTAAGACTCATAAGGCTCAGTTGCTCCTGTACACATCTCCAGGGATCTGTCCTCCCTAAACTCTAATCATTTCCCCTTCATTTATAGACTGATGAGCTTTGCTGATATCTCCAAATCCTCTGTGCTAAAGACTATCCTCCAACAGCTGGAGAAACCACAGAACACACAGAGCTGATTCTTCCCCTCAGCAATCATTGTCCTCTGTTGCTGCTTATCCAGTGTTTGACACTATAAACTCATACTATCTAATATTATGGTTTTTCTTTGTGGAAAATCTAGCCCCTTTGCTTAATCATGGCTGAAACAAGCATTTTTAAATCTCTTACAAAGATGAAATAATAACAAACCTTTTTTTTTTTGTCAGAAGATACTGAGTCTAGGATAGGAGAAAGATCAATGTTATCGGGGTTAAAAATAGTGATAATAAGTGCATAAATTCACTCATAAGTTTGATATATTCTTTGAGGTATGTTTGTATTTACATACTTGTTTACTTATAGTATTGAGTATATGAGAATATAGGTCGCAGAGTCTCAGCTTTAATTACTAGAATGATATATCATAGACAACTAGTTCTTTCTTAGGGTGTGTCAAGCCTTGCCAATAGCATTTCAGGGTGTTCTGTGACCACAAGCTTGCTGACCTTGTCTGTGTATGCTTTCCTAGGCAGGCACACTCTTTGCAGTGAGGCTGATGAATTGCAATTGGACCAAGGAACAGTCTCAGCATTACAGCTTCAGCCTGATAGACCATAGATTGAAGATAAATGACCAGTAAATACATCCAATTTAATCATTGTGTTTTCCCATAGAACCTCCAGCTAAGATCTTTGACATGGCAAGGGCGAAGCCACAGCAGACATGAGTGGCCCACTCACGTCTCTGTGTTACTGTCTTTCTCCCTTGAAGTAAATGTTTTTAAACAGCCACACTCATTTAATAGAGATATTTAGCTAAGTAAATTCTAAGGTTCACTTCTTCAGTATCTCTTCTCTTCAAAATCTCTGTTCCAAATGACTAGTCTTGAAACATATTTTACTATAGTTCGGATTGTGAGACATGGTGACTAGCCTTTGCAATTTTCATTATTGTTTGTTTGCTTATGAATTCTCTAAATTTCATTCACCATTTAACGCATCTTTTCTTCTCACTACTGTATTGGAAGTCTACAAAGTAGTATTTTGTTTATTAAGTTCTAAGTGTACACAACAGAAAGAAAGAAGGTAAACTAATTAGTGGCCTTTAAGGACTCATGGGCCCATGAAGAGCCCTGCACTCTGGGTTATGTAACCCACAGCTGTCTATTTGAATAACTTCTAATACTGATGTTGGATCTTTGAATTCACAGAATGAGAAATGCAGATGCAGAAAGGAAACCCAATGTGCAGGCTTTGCTTAGTTCTCTAAATCCATAAGCATTTCCTCTATGTTCTTATCTTTCATAGATTTAATTTATAAAATCTAGAAAAGACTACATGTTTTATTTCTATATATTTTCTCTTAAATATTAACATTAGAACTGATTCTTGTCAAACTAATTATGAATACTTAAAATACAAAATGTGGCTACATTTTATTATCCTATTCAAACCCCATCCTTCTGCTTTAAATAAGCAATATTAACATGCATTCTGTATTAGTTATATATACATGTATTAGTTAAACAAGTTAATAATTGACAATGTTTATTATGTGTATTATATTATTTATTAGTTTCTATAACTATCTTTTCATTTAAAATTAAATATTAGATTTAACTAACATTAAACATAAAATTTTGTCTTTTAACATTACCTCATGGTTTTTTATTATATGGTGTATATTAAGTTTGAAAATATATAGGGATGATAAATAAAATGGCAGCCCATGTCTATGTGTGCTAATATATATCTTTTTTGTTTTGTTTTGGCTCCTTTAAGCTTTCAGCATAAGAAGCTGTAGTTTAATTAGCAAATGTACTGCTCAGTAGCACCGCCAGGCCTTGCTCAGTCTTGCAAAGACATTTGCATGACCCTATCCCTATTCCAGAATTTTTGCATTGATGATATTGCCAACCAGACATCAATTTCCCAATTCATGACCATCTTAAGAAAACTGAGTGTTCCAGCATGCACATGGTTGGAGTAGGTTCATATAATTACAGAATTAAGAGATGAAAATGACCTATGGGGTCAGTTATGCTATACAGTTGCCTGTACCAGATTTTTCCTTACAGTATTAATAACGAGAACAATTGGTACATCTGTACACACACACACACACACACACACACACACACAGACGTGTGTGTGTGTATTTATAGCATACAGAGGAGTCCTTTTTACATTTGAAAATAAGAATGAAAAATTCTTCAATGAGGACAAAAATCCATTTACATAAATGATTTCAGGATCATGTTGAGGATCGGCTCACAACCTTATTACAATCCTAACAGGATCATATTTGGTAATGCCATCTTGCCTAATTTACAATGTTCTAAGTCAATAAAACTTCTTGGACACTATGTCATTATGAATGATGATGAGCAAGGAGATGCCATTTCCAGAATAAATTTACTAAAATCTTCAAGTCTAAACCAGGGAAGCTTTGCTAGCCTAGTGAATAGATTCTGATTTTGTAGATGATGGGTAGAGAGGATTTCAGTCAAGAAAGAGAAGGGATTTGCACCATCACAGCTATGGAATTTGATAATACACAAACATTCTAAAATGAAGTGAAGCAATAAATATTCAGTTCCTCACGTATTGCTTAGCACACACTCAACAAGTATTTTTTTTTTCCAGCCAATGATATAGCGAATACCTAACCTAATTAAGTGACAGCAAGCAATTTTATATTATCATTTCTATACCCTGTCTTTACACACCTTTCCTTACTCATTGGGAAAAAATGTTCTTATTTATTGAAAAAAAAGTCTTTAATCTCATATATCCCGGTGGATAATGGAGTGCCTTGAATCTTGATATATGAAATGAGTTTATTTTGCATAAAAAGAGTGAGTCAGAAGAATTTCATCCTGTTTGTATTCTTGATGAGGACAATGTGTGATATTGTCAGCAGCAATGTCTCACCAGGGACAAACATTTCACCCACATTTACAACTTTGGGGCTGTAACACTAGCTAATAAACCACAGAAAATAAACAATGATATGTAAATTGATGTAACAATTTCTCTTTTCTATGAATTGAATCATTATGCACTTATCTTTGCCATACATAGCATTTTGTAAACACAAAAGAAACTTAATGGAAGATTTAATAAAATAAACACTTCATATTACATCTAAGGGAAATATAGTTTCTAAGCCAATCTTAGCTACTAGACAAATAACATATTTATTACATTTGGGGAAAATATTTTAGCTAATGTCAAAGGGTAAAGTTGAAAGCACTATTTTGATGTACCTATTGAATAAGGTGTTGACTTCAACAAGGCATAAAATGTCACTATCATATACACTAGTATTACTTAATAGACACATTTTATAACTTAATAATGCACATCCCATCCCAAGGTGGTCACGCTTTAACCTTTGTGCAGTGAGTTGGTCTGATTTGGGCCTTTAGTTTAATTCTCTGGTTTCATCACAAGATGGTGCCAGTGTGTCTCTGTGACCACAGAATAAGATTTATCATCAGCATGTCTTAGAATTGAGGTTGCATAATGGCCTAGTACTTTTCACAAGCCCCACCTTCTCTTCTTCATTTTAAAATTATTGTATTCTCTTTCAATCAGATAGTGTTTTCTTGAAGTTGTCTTGAAAAGTGAGGTATTTCTATGGTTAATGGATGTCTATATTAGTGTGTGATTTATATGATCTTTGCTAATCTCAGTGATTATCAACCATCTTCTACCAGGAAACATGTAGAACATGTCATCATATTCAGGGTGATGGTCATTATTTTCTTTTAACTCATATACAGAAAGTTGTCCACCATAAATTCTATGTGCTATCTATAAAGCGCAGCCCTTAAGCTCATTTCTGGATACCCAAAAAGTCGTGGAATATTTAGCTTCAACCATACTTGCCATTTTCCTCAGACATCTCAAATTCTTGGCCTCTTAAACTACAATAAACATCACAGGTGAATAATTGGTCTCAGATAATTTTTTTTTAAAGTACTCCATTAATCCAATTGACAAATTTAGTCTTCTGTTGCTTCTCTGCCTTTCTTAATTATGAAGATCTCTGTGTGGTCAGAAACACAAGGCTTTTCCAGTCTTTTCAATTTAACACGTGTTTGTACTTCGCAGAAACTGCTAGACATATGAATACTGCAAAATGCTCTTCTCCCCATTGTATACACCTGTCCTTCAGAATCTAGAAGGGTCCTCTTAAACATGAAGATATGTCTTCTCAAATGCTATTCTCTTCAATGCCTTTAGTGACATGTTGGATGGTTGGCTTTTTTTTTAATGTTATTTATTTATTTATTTATTTATTTATTTATTTATTTATTTATTTATTATGCAGAAGAGGGTGCCAGATCTCATTATAGATGGTTGTGAGCCACCATGTGGTTGCTGGTAATTGAACTCAGGACCTCTAGAAGGGCAGTCAGTGTTCTTAACCTCTGAGCCATCTCTCTAGCCCAATGGTTGGCTTTTAATTGCTGACTTCACACTTTCTATTATTACCTCGGAAGAGTCTCTGTGAGGAATTGTATGAATCAGGACAGTCTATGGATAGGCCTGAGAGGGATTTTCCTAATTGGGTTACCTGAGGTGAAAAGTCACTTTCATTTTTATGACTTCTTTTCTGAACTGAATGAAAAGGGAAGTGGAGTTGAGGACTAGTGAGCATGTGTGTATCCGTTTTCTCTCTGTTGTATGACTAGCTGCTTAAAAGTCCCCATTGTCTTGACTTCCCCACAATGACAGACTGTAAACTGGTATTGTGAGGCAGATAAACACTTTCTCAAATGAGTTCCTTTTGCTGATGTATTTTATCAAAGCAAATATAAATATTAAAATAGAAAATGCAAAAACAAAAATCTAAATCTCTATTTCAGATACTTAACTACTTAGAAATGCACAACCCTTCCTCCAGCAGTGAAGAGAGCAGAGATCATTCCCTTCTGTTCACTGTATTGCATATTTAGAAAGCAGGTACTGTTAAAAACAGAAAACCATGGCTGCAGGGTGGTAGTGCACGCCTTTAATCCCAGCATTCGGGAGGCAGAGCCAGGCAGATCTCTGTGAGTTCGAGCCTAGCCTGATCTACAGAGTGAGATCCAGGACAGGCACCAAAACTGCACAGAGAAGCCCTGTCTCAAAAAAACAAACAAACAAACAAACAAACAAACAAAACCCCCCCCCCCCAGAAAACCAGAACAATGTCTACAAATGGGAGAACTCATTGTCAAGTACTCCTAAATCAATGAATAAGTTCATTTATTTATGCTGATTAATATATTAATTATCCAGTTCTTCAGTCTCAAAATAATTTAACTCTGACAATTAATTCTTGAATTTTTACATACAGTGAAGTCTGTATAGATTTCTACCATTATTAATCTGACCTTTTCGGTCAGTTCATCATATTGGCCTCTTAAGTTAAGCTATTGGTGGACATGCCTGGAGGTCATGGAGTATTACATATTCCTACTTTTGTTTCTTTTCTTTTCATTATTATTATTATTATTATTATTATTAAGAAACTTTCTATTCATTTTACATACCAACCACAGATCCCTCTCCTCCCTCTTCCTGCCCCCCAGCCGTCTCCCCCAACCCACCCTCCATTCCTACTTCCTCCAAAACAAGATCTCCCATGGGGGCGCTCAGCAGAGTCTGGTACATTCAGTTGAGACAGGTCCAAGCCCCTCCCCCCTGCACCAAGGCTGCGCAAGATGTCACACCTTAGGCACCGGGCTCCAAAAAGCCCACTCATGCACCAGGGATGGATCCCAATCTCCCTGCCTGGGGGACCCCCAAACAGTTCAAGCTAAACAACTGTCTTGAATATCCAGAAGGGCTAGTCCAGTCCCATGGGGCCTCCATAGCTATTGGTCCACAGTTCATGGGTTTCCACTAGTGTGGCTGGTCATCTCTGTACATTTTCCCATCATGATCTCACAACATTATTTGTAATAGCCAGAACCTGGAAACAACCTAGATGCCCCTCAACCAAAGAATGAATACAGAAAATATGGCACATATACACAGTACTATGCAGCAGTAAAAACGAATGTTATCATGAAATTTGCAGGCAAATAGATAGAACTAAAAAATATCATCCTGAGTGAGGTGACCCAGACTCAGAAGGACAAACATGGTATGTACTCATTCATAAGTGGATATTAGATGTAAAGCAAAAGATAACGAGACTACAACCCACAGCTTCAGAGAAGCTAGCTAATAAGAAGGACCCTAAGAGGGACACATAGATAGCCCAGTGAAGGAGAAATAGATAAGATCTACATGAGCAAACTGGGGGTGAGGGAGGGGTAATAGAGGGCAAGGAATGGGGGATGAGAACATAAGAAAATGGGAGGTTCTAGCTGAAACATGGACAGAGTGAGAGAGCAAAGAAAGAGATACGATAATAAATGAAGACATCATGGGAATAGAAAGAAACACGGTGCTAGGGAAGTTCCTAGGAATCCACAAGGATGATCCCACCTTATACTACTAGCAATAGTCGAGAGGGTGCCTGAACTGGTCTACTCTGGTAACCAGATTAGTGAATACCCTAACTGTCATCATAGAGCCTTCATCCAGTTACTGATGGAAGCAGATACAGAGATCCATGATGGTCACCAGGCTGAACTCCAGGAGTCCAGTTGATGAGAAAGAGGAGAGATTCTATAAGCAAGGGACATATTCCTACTTTTAACCTTTTCATCTATGAGTGTTGTTTTAAGCTTATTGTGTTAGTATCCCCATTGATTGCTAGTACAAGAAACTGCTTTCTGATGAAGCTCCTTTTAGTATATTCCATTTAGGACTGTGTTTTTCTGGCAACTTTGCTGCACTCTAGGAACTACAGTTAATGAAACATTTAAGAGATTTTTAAAAAATGAATTACACTAATGTACTCCCAAAAAGTGTGTGTTAGTGTGTACTAATAATTTCTTCCAAAATAAAAATCAAAATGAAATAAACAACAGCCTAACTTGGATCAGATGATTTCAAGTTCCACTGACTTAATTAAACATTTAATTATGGTGGTATTTTACTTGTACTGAAATGTGATTTTAATTGTATGTTAATAAATAAAGTTGCCCGGGGGTGTCAGAGCTATTAGAGCCATAGCAAGAGCGTGGCGGTAGTGGCGCATGCCTTTAATCCCAGCACTTGGTAGACAGAGCTAGGTAGATCTCTGTGTGTAAAAGAATACAGCCAGCATTGGAGACACACGCCTTTAATCTCAATACCATAGAAGACCTGGAAGTCTCTACAGAGGCAGTCATGTGTTTGGGTTTACAACCAATGAGAAGGCAGAACAGCTAGACTATATAAAGACGTACACACAGGAAGTAGGTCCCTTCTCGGAGAGCTCTCTTGGCTGAAGCAGGAAGGGTAAGGCTCTTAGTTCTGACTTCTTGGCTTTCTTCTCTGAATCGGCGCTGTGTTCCTTATTTAATAAGACGGTTGGTTACATCTACATTTTTAATTGTTAAAATATTTTAAATATCAAAAACCACAGCAACCAAATCATTTTAAAACTTAGAAAATGCCAGGCTAGGAAATTAAAAAAAAAAGTCTACATAGCTTGTCCTGAAGATGAATGCTGAAATGTTTAATACACTCTTAGTCCCTGGAACAAAGCTACTTCCTATAGCATGACAAATCACACACACACACACACACACACACACACACACACACACACACACACATCTAGCCTGCAGCAGCTTCAGTGCCAGAGCCTCATTCTCATGTCTCTGTCATTCTTCAACCTCTTTCAATATAGACACATTGCTTCTATTTTTTTTAAGATTTCAAATTCTACATATTGCATAATATTTAGCACGTTCCATTCTCCTAAACATATCTCAATGCAGGTTAAATGATTCCTAATCTCCTTGGCTGCACAAAATTCTAAATAATTGAGTTTGTTCTATTCATATTTTCCACTTGCCACTGCATTCTATTTTATCTTTAATACCTTTTTCATCAACTTTTATGCCAAGTTTTGATGAATCCCTAGTATTACACAGAAAGCTAAGGAAGAAAAATGAGATAGCTTTTATTCAATCATTCATTTGTTCTTCTGTTCATGAAACATTCATTTAACACCAATTATGAAAAAGCCTCTGCATATAAAGAAATACAGAGACTCATTCCCTTTGCTCTAAGAGCAGATAGGAACTGAACAAATTAAATGTCAAAATGGGAGAGCATTTAAGGTCCTCTAAGTCAGTAGCTCCATTCAAAGGATATGTCAGCATCACCTGTGAGGTTTTCAAAAGTTCAGAAATTGACCCCATATCTTAGGTACCCATAAGTATTAAATAGTTTGAAAGGTATGAATTTATTATACATCTTCAATGAATTGTTTATATCCATGGACTCAGTAAAACCTGTTTATTGCTTGAATTATTATTGTTTCATATATTATAAATCACCTGAATTCAAGAAATAATATTTTAATATCATAAAGATATTTGCTTTCAAATATATACATACATATGTGCACATGTTGACTTCATATTTGATAAATAAAAGCATCAAATTCCTAAGAAAGAACATGCTGGCTGTGTATGTCTCTATATATTATAAATTCATCTTGCTTTGAAACACAATCATTTAATTCCTACAAGCTGAGCCTTTTCTTTGTTCTGAGCAGAATTACACCTTCTCCTGGAAAAGACTGGTTTTTTTTTTTTTGGTTTTTTGGAGACAGGGTTTCTCTGTGTAGCTTTGTGCCTTTCCTAGAACTCACTTGGTAGCCCAGGCTGACCTCGAACTCACAGAGATCCACCTGGCTCTGCCTCCCGAGTGCTGGGATTAAAGGTGTGCGCCACCACCGCCCGGCTGGAAAAAACTGTTTATGCATATATACTCATACACACCCAGATACAACACACACATATACACACACACACACACACACACACACACACACACATACACACAAACATACCACAAGACTTTGATAATTTCTCCTTATCTTTTCTGATTGAAATGCAACTACTAACAAATGCAGACAGAATGCAAGTGGCTTTTCTTTAGATTTATGATTATTTCATAGCAAACTCTTTTCTGTATGCTGAAGTGTCCTTATTTTTTTCATCATCTTCTCTTGCAAATGCAATGTAAGGAACACACTTTCCCCATTGGCTAATCTAGCAACTACTGTCATCTATACAAACTGATGTGGGGAGAGATTGGATTAATCTTCCCTAGGCATGGGTTTTTGTTTTCTGTTTTGTGTTATCATTGTCTTATCTATTCTTATATCATTCCTATTTTACTCACATAACCAAAACTGTCTTAATCAAAGCATATGATACTTAAGTTTTTTATATCTTTTACAAATGTTAATACTGTCCCATTATTAAAAGGATGAACGGTGCTGGTTGGTGGCTCTGGTTACCCTTGGAAAAGTGACAAGCCATGGCCATGATTATTAGAGTTACAGAGGACTTTATTAGAAGGAAGGAGGGGATAGGAGAGAGGAGAGCCAGGCTTGGGAGGAGGGAGCAGAGCGGAGCAGAGAGCAGAGAGCAGAGAGAGAACACAGAAAGAAAGAGTGAGGGGTCCACCTCTGGCTTTTTAAGGTGGGGATGGCATGATCACATGGTGGGTACATAGTCATCAGTGCCCATTGATGACGTAAGACGCCATACCAAGGAATGAGAGCAGAATCCTAACAAATATATTTGAGAATATTTCTAAAATTATAAATCAAGCTAAAATTAGTGTTAAAAGGTCTTCACTAGAAAACTATGTTGGACTTAAGATTGGTCCTTAACTCTCCACCAGGGATCCCTATGGTCTAGAGTTACACAGATCTTAAGTCTATGGAAATTCTGTGTACATGTTCCTTGTTGAGCATCCATGGGTGATGAATAGGAAATACGACTTGTGAGACATTGTATTTCCCATGCAAACCAGACCTTGCTTTTGGCATACAAAGAAGAAAATAGCACCCACTTGTTCCCAAACTCAGGAATCCCATAAAACACTAAACTAGAAGACAAAATATATATGCAAAGGACCTGTGAGGTATGAAAAAAATATATACACATATTATATGTCTATTTATACACACACACATATACATACATATACTAAAATAAAAAATAAGATAAAAATTTAAAAGATCTGACACAACATTATGAGACCTCCAAAGGTGTTGTTGAATTAATTTTCTGTTGGCCATCTACTGCTGATTAAAAAGCACAGTCACATTTATAATCAAGTGTTGCATTCTATAAATCATATAGTTTCAATTCTCCACTGGGGCTTTTGTATGAGTTTTGCAATTTCACATGATATGGTCCTTTACAAATTGCACAGTACATACTGTGTGGTCTTTGTATAGAAAGGGGATCTCAATTTGCTTTATAAGCCCTTTTGAGTTGCAATGTCTGCGATATGCTTTGCTTTACCACTATTTACATAGATCTGATAATAAAACACCCTTTCTCTTGCATAGCCTGTAAGTGTTCTGATCACCTGAATGCCTACCCATTGTCTCTGCTCATTACCATGAACTCCTCTTGGCTCCTCACATGGCCCCTGTCTCTCCTGCTTTAAGTTTCCAACACTTTCACCAGAAACTTCTCTCCTAGTCACCCAGTGCTCATTCATCTTGTATTTAAGCATTCTCTAGAAACTGAAATTAGAATGTGGTTCCAGTATAACCCATATCACTTTCCTTTCATTGTACACTTACATGTATTTAATCAACCACTTGTTGTCCTCTAGGCTCTAACTATTAGGAACACATATGGACTCAAATTCTGGGTTCAAAAAAGATGTGTCTATTTATTGGAAAAATAGTTAAAGTCTATGTATTACAATGCATCATAATAGCACCACTAAATACCTTGTCATTATTTTGTTAAGGCTTCCTCCCATGAACAAGGCAGAAGAGTGGATGTTGCCACTGTGTCATGCCATTCTGATCTCCTATTTAAACATATTCTGGGTAATAACTCTCTTAGGTCTTGGGTTGTTCTTTAATGACACATTTTGTGGCTCCTCAATATATTCAATGCTCCAGAATTCAACTTTTCTAATATGCTCTGATTTGTAGTATAACCTTATACATCACAATAGTAACAATAAAATTGAAACAGAATAGGCTTTAAGTTATAATAAAAATAGACAAAACATCATGACAATTATCCATGAAAGCAATTTCCAATGTCATTTTTCACAATATAGGTTTTACAAATAATTGCCCTGTGAGGTATAAATATAGGACATGAAGTGTTCAAAGTAGTTGGGAGTTCTTGCTCTGGGTTCCTTAAAATATTTGCTCTGTGCTGTATTTGTATTCTACATAATCAAAACTACCTGAGATCTACTCACATTGCTACATGTATTTCCTAATCGCAAAGAATTTCAGACTACAGAGACAAAAAGATTTCAAGAAGTATATTGACATGGACATCCCCTGAGACAACTAATTGGCATTTAACTACATATTGGCTTAAAATATTTGCTCTGTGCTGTATTTGTATTCTACATAATCAAAACTACTTGAGATCTACTCACATTGCTACATGTATTTCCTAAGCACAAAGAATTTCAGACTACAGAGACAAAAAGATTTCAAGAAGTATATTGACATGGACATCCCCTGAGACAACTAATTGGCATTTAACTACATATTGGGAAAGTAGGGAGGAGAGTGGATCCTTCATTTGACTAAAGGAAAATAATCACACTAAATTCGTTTCTTTATTCCAGAAAACTCTTGCTCTTCAGAGGCCAATAAGAAGTATTTTTCTCTCATTTAAATCCATTTTCTTTAACTTTTCTTCAGGGGTGGCATTACTAAATTTTCTTTTAAATTGGCTTTATTATTGCTTTACAGTTTTATATATTTATATGATGAATTCAATCATTTCTGTCCCTTGTGTTTCCCTTTCTCCTACCTCTTCGTTCCCTACTGGAATCATTCCCCTAAGCAAGTCTCTTCCTACTGTTATGTATTGCGTATGTTACCCCGAGTGTAATTACGGTTTTGTGCCTAAGCATGAATTTTAATTCCTATTGTAAAATCACGTCACAAAGGAAAGTGTCACTGAGGGTGAAGAACTAAGTTTTTGGAAGGTGAAGGACAAAATGGGAAATGATTGCTCACTTTTATTTTGATTGCTCACTCTGCATTTCAATGGCACCTAACCTGGTATTTGGAAATCTTGACAACAGTTGGCAACATAGGCAGTTTGGGTTTTATATATGACCCTCATCTGCTGTCTATTCTCCAACTCATTTCCCAGTCATTACTAGGACCACACATGACTTTAATACAGTATTGTCAAATAGACAATACTTTTGTAGATCTCAAAAAAAAAAAATCCTTTGTTTCTCACTATAATATTTTTAAAGCCTTTAATTTGTATTATTTGTACCTCAATTTTTGTAGACTTGCCTTCATCTTATAAAAATCCTTTCCCTTTTCCTGCAGGCTCCATTTTCATTCTGTTCTTGTTTCAATCCCTATATCCCTGAAAATGATGGTGTGATCAGAAAGTTTTTTATATTCACTGCAGTCTACCCTGGACCTCAGCAAACTGAGGTGTACCAAGAAGTTCATCTACTTGACTTTAAACTTTGTGAAGGTAGGAACTGTTCCTTGTTTATTGTTTATCTAAGATCTAGAATGTCTGTATAAAAGGTTTAATAAGTATAACCTATCTCAGTAGTGTGTCGTATTTGGAATTATTTGTAATTCTTATTTATTAAGATCAATTATTTATCCTCAAAGTAGTTATAGTTTAAATAGCTAATAAATAAATAAATAAATAAATGCATTTACTGACTGAAATATTTTGTTTGAGACAATGTATCTGTCTTAAGGACAGATGTGACCATTAAGAGCAAGAGAAGGGCTTGTGTTAATCCTGAGATTCACAAGAGAAAAACCAATTCTACCATTCTGAGTGAAATTTGAAGCAAGCTTTATTAAATACTGACCAAGATGGACTTTGGTCAGCAACACTCCCTGGAACTTCCAGTACCTGAGACACGTATTGAAGGGGTCTTTATCGACAGATCTATATGACCACTGTATTTTCCCATGAGAATCTGCTGTTTTTTAAGAACTATGACTCCTAGCATCCCAGGACATTACCCAGTCTTTGGGTGGTTCGGGCCTACAGGTTAATGTTTTAGTGTCGCAGATGGCTCAGTGGGGGAAGTGCTTACTGCCCAAGCATGAGGAGCAGAGCTTTGATCTCAGTACCCACATGAAAAGACACACGTGGCAGTGTACTGGGGGGGACACAGAAGGGTTGCAGAGCTGGCCTCACTCTCCAGCCAGTCTAGCTGAAACCATGAACCCCAAGATCAGTGAGAGAACCTGCCTCTAAAGCAAAAAACAAATGGCTACAAATTCCAGTAAAGGTGTGTAGAAAGAAACATGAAAGGGAGGTGTTCTTTGTTGTTGTTGGGACTCCAAACTAGTGCAGCCAATTTGGGAATCGGTATAGTTGGTCCACAAGAAAAATTAACTTGTTACATTAGATACACTAGTAGCAAAAGGCTGTAGATAAAGAAAAAATTTAAATATGAAAACAATCAATTCATTAATCATATAAAATATCAAATTTGAGCCTTTTAGAGAAATTAGCCAAACTGAGATTTTGACACTATTAGATATTTGAGTACACATTAGCAACATCCATGTTCTAGTGTCTTTACACATCCATCAAAGTCAAAGATGGACACTGAAACAATGGCATCTAACTCATAAACTTCATTTGATTTTTAACAACTATCCACAAAATGCCATTTAAGGTAGAAGATTCTAGTTAGACATTGTATTATATTTTTTTGCTTTAATTTTGGTCTACTCAGAAGAGAACAATCCTTACTCCTTCTGTGAATCTCATGACTTTGGAACTTTGAAGGATGGATGATCATTTATCTTGCTAGCTACCCAATTTTACTTCTGTGTAGTTTTTCCTAAGGTAGATCCAATTAGACATATTCAGTTGGAGTATCAGAATCTTTGTTTTCTTATATAAAAAGCTTCATGGCTCTAGAAAGCGGTCTTTGATTACATTTTAATTTTGGAAGATGTTAACTTTAATAACATGATTGTGCAGTGTTTGCCACACTTCAACACAATGAGGATTTTCTTTTTTTTAAGTTTTAAAAGAGATTTTGAAGCAGTTTTAACACACATGGGAGTATGAAAAAGGTGGAATGATGAGAACTGAAGCCAATTTGTAAAAGTAACACAATATTGCAGCATATAATGATTAAATTAAATTTAGTTTCTATGAATGCAGGAAGCTTAATCAAAGAGTTCCATGGAAACAGATTTTGGGAAGGCAATTTATGCATTGTTCTCTATAACTCTGTACCTTGACAATTGTCATATTTCTTGCCATTAATTTGAAAGACAACACATCTCCTTAGTGCTGAGAGGATCTGCTTTGACTGTATCTGAATTGCATGCCTAGGTAGAACAGTGTCTGTAGCTAACCACCAGAGCTCTGATCTACAGTTGGCAGATACGCTCTGTCAGATTCCTTTGAGGATCTGACTTAAATGATAATATACCCAAGTTTCCACTTCTTAGAATCAGGAAATGAGTGACGGTGCAACTTTTTCAATTATTCTGATTAATTCTAATTATTCTGATTAAATTCAAAAGTGGGATGTTTCATTTGAACCAGCTGTGAGAACTCAGGACTGGTGCTTCTGTATATTAATACATGTTTTTATTAATTGGAGGTAACATTGTCACTTATGTCACATAATTGTAAAGTAGATTAAATGTTCAGTAAATGCAAAATTTTAAGAAATGTGAGTTCATAGTGAGGATGTAAACAATGTCTGACTATCCTTGTTTTGTTTAGGTAAACCTGCTAGTGCTTTAATGTTACCATGATTGTTTTATAGCAGTCTGTTAACTACCTAATTGCTTTAGTTGTAGATACAAAGAAAAGCCGTTACTATAGCAACTGTTCAACAGTAACATCAGGAAGACCTAATGATTAGGAAGGTGTCATGTTCTTTCTAAATAATACATGTTGCGATCAGATCTTCTCTAATGCTGGACAGTAGCGTCTGTGGCATAGTATTCCCATAATACCTACCTAAAAGTTAGAAATAAACATTTCATTAAGTTCATTACAAAGGAAAAATAGTTTAAAGCTTTTCCTGTAATAATATAAACATGATAAATGAGAGAAATACTAAGGCCACACATGAGTGCTACATTCATTTATTCTATGTCCTAATTTTCCCTGGTTGTGTTCTCTTTGAGGACACATGGCTTTCCACATCATTGAGAGTGAATGTCTTAGTTTAATTTTAAAAAGTATGGGCACTATTATGTTCAATATTCAGCCCTACAGTCTATAGAATGTCATACAAATGAAGCTTATGTAACTTGTAGAGGGTCTGGAATGGTCAATGTCTTTTGAGGCAATGGAGTGCATACAAAATCTTCAATGACTATAGAGTATAAATGCATTTTCTGTGGAGCATGTTCATCTGAGTCCCATTCCTGGAAGGAGAAAAGCAACTATGGAAAGTATTCCTATGAAATCCACAGGACAACTGTGGCACAGACACACACACACACACACACACACACACACACACACACACACCACATATCACACTCACACACACTCCACACATCACACACACACACACACACACACACACACACACACACCATATATCACACATGCACACACCATATATCACACACATACACACAAACACATATACCACACATTACACACACATACCACACATCACACACATCCTACACATCACATACATACCGCATATCACATACACACACACCAAATAAAATGTAACAGAAAAACAATACTAAGGTATTGGTTTATGGTTGCTGTTTTGAATGGTCCTGTGCCATATGATTGCTTTTTACCTTGATATAAAGGCAATCAAAGTCCTTTTCAAGTGGACAAAATTTTGATTAGAGAATCCAATTTAGAGACATAAAACTTTTACAGAAAACAATATTGTTATATATTGTAACATTAATATGTGTTGCTGTGGGATGGTCTGTATGTCAAATGTGTTGCTGATTGGTCAATAAATAAAACACTGATTGGCCAGTAGCCAGACAGGAAGTATAGGCGGGACTAACAGAGAGGAGAATTGAGAGAACAGGAAGGCGGAGGGAGATACTGCCAGCCGCCGCCATGACAAGCAGCATGTAAAGACGCTGGTAAGCCACGAGCCATGTGGCAAGGTATAGATTTATAGAAATGGATTAATTTAAGATATAAGAACAGTTAGCAAGAATCCTGACATGGCCATACAGTTTGTAAGCAATATAAGTCTCTGTGTTTACTTGGTTGGGTCTGAGTGGCTGTGGGACTAGCGGGTGACAGAGATTTGTCCTGACTGTGGGCCAGGCAGGAAAACTCTAGCTACAATGTGTAAACACTGAAATGTTCTCCATAACAGAAGTCCACCTCCTGGGCAGCTGTTTACATGACTTAAGATAATAACTACACCCTGCACTTTTTTGCCAAAATTATCCTGGAGTCTATGCTGTTATTGAGAAAGCCAGGACCTATTATGGAGACAATCCTGCCATTTGATATGCATGGGGCTCTATTTGGTGCCATGTGGAACATGGTGGTCCACAGCAGAGCCACTAGAGAAACTAAGCTTAGGTTCGAGCTGATTGGGGAAATCTTGATGAACCTCAGGTCAACCAAATTCACTGGAAAATTTGATAATCTAAACTTGTTTTGTTTTAATGGTTACATGTATGGTTACCTAAGGACGCAGAACTGCAGGTTTGGGGTGAGAAGTATGGAGTTGAGCAATGTGTACTTTAAAGACATCTTTAAAGAATGTTTTTGTTTTTTTTTCATGTTTGAAAAAAGAGTGTAAAACTATTGATTTAATGAAGACTTCATTTCATACACAAGCTATGTCTGAGGAATTGTGATTAGTCCCTTACATTTTGTCTGAACTTCATTTAATAATACATAATATTTGTAATTTTTAAAAATAACTGGTAGTTTTAAAATATAATCTTTGAAAGATAAAAAAAATAGTAACAAAATTCACAATTAACTATTTTTGCTAACACATTAATGTTTATGCTTTGTTTGTTAGTTTTTTAATATTTCCATGTAGGGGTTTTCACTGGTATTTTTAGGCTATAAACATATTTATGTAAATATACCCTAGGAATGTCAGAAATGAAACTCTTAAGGTCTGGCCAATATGACTGCCTAAACATGAGGAAAACATATTTTGTATTCCTCAACTGTAGATTTTCTTTTAATTAGCTGGGAAGTAAGGAAAGTTATTCTGTCAAAATTAAAACTTAAAAGTGAACCTTGAGGCATTAGTTGTTTGAAGGAAATGAATGTGACAAGCAGAGTCTGAGGCTGAGATTGTCATTTCTAGGAGCAGGCAAGAGAGACATGAGCATGACCCTGTCAGTCAGTCCTACCTGGAGCTGCTGACATTCAGTCCATGGGCCTAGCTTCAACTGAGAGTGACTCACTTTAGCAAGTGAGATAATATATAGAGTTATTAACTACCTAGATAATGTAAATTTCATGTTGCCTGCTTCTATCAGGTATACCAGTAACTTACAATTTGGGTTGTAACTGCCACTGTAGCTTCCTATAATAACATTTCACTTAAAATTCATACTCACTGGACACTTTCTTCAGGCATCCATAAAAATTTCTACATGACATGAGGAGTACTGATTGTGTTTTAATAACATGTTTTGTAAATTCTCAATCAAATTCTCAGGTTTCTAACTTCCTATTCATGACTTGAAGACAGATTTAGAGGGAAGGGGGAGATTTACTTGAATCTTAGGTCATAGGGTTTGTTATATATAAAAAAATTAAAAAGGTTGCTATGTTTGTTTCTGACATTTTTCTGTGTATCAAAAGGACCTGTTGGAACATAGTATTTGCATCTGATCCAGTTTAACCTTCAAATGCTCATCTGTTTTTAGAGAATTAAAGAGCTGGTGATGGGTGATTTCTAGTCTCTGTATGTTACTAAGATGCCTGTCTGTAATCTGCTTCTGCTATCTGATATTATTTAATTGAGTGTAATGTAGAAGTGGAAGGGATAGTTTAATTTACCATGACACATTTGTATTTTATATTTATATTATAAACTCTATTTATATTTTATATATATAATTTTTTATATTTTAATACAAACCTCTTAGATTTACTCATTTTTAAAATTTTGTAATTTATGTATCTCTTCCCTCTCTCTCTCTTTCTGTGTGCGTGTGTGTGTGTGTGTGAGAGAGTGAGTGTGTGTGTGTGTGTGTGTGTGTGTGTGTGTGTGTGTGTATGCCCTCAGAGGCCAGAAGAGAACAAGAACTTTAGATTCCCCTATAACCAGAGTTTTCCTGTGTCCATCTGGCTCCTGTAGCTACTCAGACCCAAATAAACACACAGAGACTTATATTACTTAAAAACTGTATGGCCGTGGCAGGCTTCTTGTTATCTAGATCTTATATCTTAAATTAACCCATTTCTGTTAATTTATACCTTGCCACGAGGCTTGTGGCTTACCAGTATTTTACAACTTGCTTCTCATGGTGGCAGTGGCTGGCAGTATCTCCTGACTCAGTCTTCCACTTCCCAGAATTCTCCTCTCTGCTTATCCCACCTATACTATACTTTCAGGAGTCTTGTGAGAGTAGACAGAGACAGCTGGCAGCCTGGACAGTCATCCAAAGTTCCTCTGTAAAGTTGGGGCCTCTGTATTCATCCCACAGGCCTAGAGTCTCTCAGTTACTTTTCTCTGTGTCCTGTAGAATGTCTGGCAGTTTCCTTTGTGAAGCAGGAAACTGAAGGACATTTTGTCAAGCAAAGTTCAGTGGTCACCTTCCTACTGTTCCTACATGTCCAGTCGATCAAGCAGTCCAGGCAAGAACAGTTTCTTGCCCAAATGGCTATTTTTGTCAAGAAGAAGATAAACTCCATATAGAGTGTCTTCAATGCCCATCCTCCTCTCTGAGGTAAGTCAGTGTTGCCAGCAGTAGGCATGTCTCACTGTCCAGAAAGTCTAAATTTTTAAAACATTTTAAATGCCATATTCTGTAGGTCTTTGAAGGATTTGAAGATTACCTACTTAATTGAATTATATCTATGTATACCTACAAAACTTAACATGACTACAAGTTTGACTATCATAGAAGACTAATTATTAATTATCCATTACAATCTAAATGAGTTACAAACATAAAACATTTCTAAACAAGTTGTTGCTCTTTAAAAGTAGGTTTATTAATCTACCATTTCATCCTATATATCTATACTATCCCCTTTTCTTCTTTAGAAGGAGATTGCATTTATAATCAACCTGCTTTAAATAAAAATACTGGCTTTTTTTTCTATATTAGGACTCTTCTGGAATAGGACAGAAGAATCTCTCAACCTTTATTTTTAGCAAATATGCTTGGGTATGGTGATATTTTATTTGTATTAAAATGTTATTTGTATGTTAATAAATAAAGTTGCCTGGAGGTCAGAGCTATTAGCAAGCCATAGGAAAGCAGGGCAGTGGTGGCTTATGCTTGTAATCCCAGCACTTGGTAGGCAGAGCTGGGTAAGTTCTGTGTTTCTTATTTAATAAGAAGGTTGGTTACATCTACACTTGGGTTTAGAGAAGGAGTGAGCCAATTCCAACTCCAAAGCCAGCTTGGTATATTTGGGAATTTGGGCGTAGCTTCTCATACTACTTCCTGCTGGATAAGGGCACTGTATTCTTATGGGGACATAAAGAAAACTTTAGGATTATGGAGTAGTCTGTGAGGCTGTATTGTCTGAGCCAGTTGCCTTGAAACCATTCTGGATGTTGGATCATCTGGGCCATCGTGTCATTGGAGACCTTTCAGAGGGTCTTGGCTGGTCAAACCTGATGTATTTGGAGCAAATACATCTGGAACAAATCCTAGCCTCTTGCTTTCTGTGGAAACAAAAGCAGAGCCTCCTTATCAAGTGCTGTGGATATGGCTCTGTATGCCATGAATGTGTTGCTCTGGTTGATTGATAAATAAAATACTGATTGGCCAGTAGCCAGGCAGGAAGTATAGTGTAGGTGGGACAGGAGAGAGGATAATTCTAGGAACAGGAAGGCTGAGTGAGGAGCCTTTGCCACCATGAGAAGCAAGAAGTGAAGGCAGAACTGGGAAAAGGTACCAAGCCATGTGGCTAAACATAAATAAGAATTATGGGTTAATTTAGGTGTAAGATCTAGCTAGCAAGAAGCCTGAGCCATTAGGCCAAACAGCTTTAATTAACATAAGCATCTGTGTTTATCTGGGTCTGAGTGGCTGCAAGCCGGGTAGGACCAAGAAAACTTCTGGCTACACTCCCCTGAAGCTGGAGTTATGGGTAGTTGTGAGTTGCCTGACATGGATGCTGGGAATGAAACTCAGGCCCTTTGCAAAAACAGCAAAGCTAAGTTGAGCAGGAGAGATAGCTCAGCAAATCAGAACTTTGACATATCTTCCAGAGGACCCAGGTTCAATTCCCAGCACTCATGTGACTGCTAACAGTATGTAACTCCAGTTCCTAAAAGGCCCAACACCCTTTCTGACCTCCATGGACACTGTACATGCACACACATATATACAAGCAAAACACCTATATACATAAAATAGAAGTCAATATTAAAGGAAGTTGAAAACACAAGTGCTTTTAATCCTTGAGCCATCTCTTTAGCCACAGGATTTACTAATTTTTAGTAGCTTTTACCATGAGGGATTTGAGTTTTATGCTGTGGCCCACTAGGTTTCCTAGTGGCTTTTCCCAGCAGGACTGCATAAGAGGGTTATTGGACACGGGCCTGGGTACCAGGTGTTTGTAAGGGTCTACACTTGACTGTAACTAGCAAGGGGCAGGTCTTTTGTCCACCTCTTGGCATTGTTATAAATAGACCTTTGGAATAAAGTTCTGGGCCGGTGGGTAAGGATCCAGGCCCACTGGAGTCTATTCTGTATTTTCTCTCTGTTTCTCTCCCCTCTATTTCTAACTAAGTCTCTTATTCCTCATTCCTCAAGAGTCCCTGGGGTAAATAAGTGTGGGGGCTGGTCCACCACAGATGGTGCCTGAACAGAGACAAAGAAAAAGATAAAAAAGAAAAAGATAACCCTTGAACTTGGTGAAAGGATTGAGGGGGCATTGCAAGTGTAGGCATGCTGATGAGGAATTGAATAATGAAGGCAACGGTATTTTATTCTCGGGTGTATAAAGTAGGCAGTGAAATGCCGCAAGGCTGAGTGTTAGATTTCTCTATATATGTTTTGTCTCTGTCTCTCTCTGTCTCTCTGTCTCTCTGTCTCTGTCTTTGTCTCTGTCTCTGTCTCTGTCTCTCTCTCTCTCTCTCCTATCTATAAAAATTAAGGAAGGTAGAAAATAGAAATATTGGGTTAGGAATATAGAAAATAAAAAGCTTAGGGTAAAGTAGGATAAGATAAGCCTAACTATGGGGCTATGAATGCAGAATTGGAAAAAATCTATCTTCTTTGAGCTTTAGAGGCAGAGAAAAGCTCTTCCTTGAGCTTATCAGGTAGAAAAGGGATTCCTATGGAAGCTTTTGGCCTGGGGACAGCTAAAATGCTAGGTCCAAGCAGCAGAGGAAAGAAATTTCCCCTGTAGCAGGTGCGGATGGAAACAAAAATCCTCTGCTCCGCCAGCAGTGCAACACCTCACCCTCAGAATTAGTTCCTCTTGGCCATTGAAGCCAAAGTGTAGAGCACAGAAGTTTTGGGAAAACTTGGTAATCTTTTTCTTGAAAAACAACAACAACAACAACAAACCTTGGTAAAATCTCTCTCTAAACTAAAAAGCTTTTCAAAACTTTCTTTCTCAGTTTTGTTTCTGTAAGGAAAAGTTAGTTTCACCTGGATGGGAAAGTCCCCTGAGGCAAGGGCCTGAAGAGAAAATGCAGGGCAGTTTGAGGAAGCTGCTGGCAGGTGGAGGAGGCAGGGAAGCCAAGTTGTGGCTGTGTTAGCAGCTGCATTGGGCATGAGAAACACTATCTGGGGAAGGAGCCTGCCAGGACAGGATGGGGAGCTATCCAGGAGAGAAGCATTCTTTTCTATCAGAGAAAGGACCTTGCTGAAACAAAAGCTTTCGGTTTGCCTCACTGATCCAGAGCGAAGCCCTAAGGGTTTTGCCTCAGGTGATAAGCCACAGCCTGAGCACCTGGACAAACAATGCAGAACAGCTCAGGACCTGGGTCAGATAAAAGATCTAAATTGAGAGATACACGTGTTAAGTGGTGGCACAAGCATCCTAAAGCAAGCTTAGGAAAGAAAAGTCTCCCATTGCAAAAGTAAAACCTTGTAAAGGGAACCAGAAAGTTTGTTAGCATACCTGAAAGGCTTTCTGGGAAATGTAGTATTAATGAATATTTGAAACAGTGACTTATATTGTCTAATAGCTGCACAAAATTTTTTGCTAAGAGCTTTATGGCAGTTCATCCTCAGCCTATGACAAGGCTTTATAGTAGCTTTTCTGCTGTAACAGAAATGCTTTTCTGAATTATGGCACAGGGAATCTGTTAAGAATTTGGGTAAAAGGACAGCCTCTGATTAGAAACTGTTTGCTGCTGAGTGCATTTCTGCCTGTTACAGAATGACTGAGAGAGCTTGGTGACAGGGAAGGTGACTTTGGGAATGATGTTTATTCCAAAAATATTACAGTTTCATGCAACAAGTTTTATAGCTCCATAGCAACAGCACTCACTAAATTACTGCATTGAAAGAGTCATTGACAAATCTTGTTTCAAATTCTCAAAAACTTTTAGAACAATATCAAAGCTGACTAAATGATTTGCGTGCTTCTGGTCTTGTTAAGAGTTTAGCTAAAAAAATCCTTTCTAGGTGTTAAGAAATATCTTATGGATGTTTGCTTTAATGTTAAGTTAGTTCTGTTATATATAAAGTGATAACAGTTAAGAGATCTATCTCTTCTAGATGCTATGGTTTATAAAGTAGACCTAACTAAGACTTAGGTAAGGTTTAGGCTTAAGTGAAACTTAGGTAAGGTTTATAAATATAGGTTTAGAGTAGCCCTATAGAGAGTTTGCTAAGGGATTTTTCCTAGTATAAGTTAGTTAAGAGTAAGAAGTAATATATCTCTTTTAGGTGTTTGCTGAGTTAGATATTTGAAAAAAGTATAAATGTTGAATGTAAGTCTAACTGCTTAATGTAAATATATGTAGTAAATGGCCATGCTAGTTGTAAATAACAAGTGTAAATAAAAAAGTGAGTCAGAAAAATGTAGGTCTAGAATATATAGGCTTTAGGTCTAAAGATATGAAGAGTAGGTTTTCCCAACCCGGGAAAACAATATTCATAGCGGACTTGGCAGTTCCAGAAACCACCAATACCAACAAGAGACTGCCAGCTTCAGAGAATAGCAGCCAGGTGTCCAGTCTGAGACCCATGAAGCACCATAGCTTCTCAAGCAGCAGATGCCAAGAGCCAGTGCAACCACCAGCAGCTAGAGGGTCTCGGAAGCTGAGACCCTCAAGGCATCAACGCCGTGCAGGTGGCAGATGCATGAGGATCTATAAGCTTTTTACTGAAAGAAAGACAAGGTGAAAAATGAACACGCTAAGCTACACGAGAGGCTAACGGCAAGCAGCAGTTTGCAAAGCCCAGCAGAGATACCGTGCTTCGGGAAAGGTGAGGAGCAAGGTTCTGCAGCCTTTGAGACGCTACACCTCAAGAAAGGTGAACGGCAGTGGTTTGGCGTTGCTTTAGGAAAGATGAATGGTGAGCAACGAAGACCTCGGAGACCAGACTGCTTCTGGAGGTCAAGAGTAGAATGGTGTCAGTGCCTGACAAGCAGCTGAGTACTCCAGGCTGAACAGCCAGCCTAGGGGTTCTTCCAGAACTGCTGAGACTGACTGCAGACTGAACTCCCAGCAGTGAGACTTGGCTGAAATCAAGGAGTTGCCCTGAGGCTACATTCGTCTATACAAAAGGACAGCATATGTAGGATTCCAGGACCCAGGATGCTGAGTACATTAAAACAAGTAATGGTGTCCAAGAAAGCCACAGTTTATAGTGACTGGGTTTCCCCCCGAGAGCCAGAGTTGCTGTGGGAAAGATGGCTCAGCTTTTAGCAGACCCAGGGGTCTGGGAACGACCGCTTATGGAGGCACAGACAGACGGGACTGTGAAAGCCGTAAAAGCCTGAAACAGCTACCAAGAAAAGTTTTAGAGTTTCTGTTTGCTGACTGTGCAGAGATGCTTGTTTGGGTTGGAATTATTAACTGCAGAAAGTTTTTGTTTATGAGAAATGTTTCTTCAGAATTGAAAATAGAAGTCTGATACCAGAACTCTTTTTGAACTTTTGGACTTAGGAAACGAAATGGACAGTAATGATTTCATTACAATGGGACAGTTTGAATTTACTTATGCATATAGACTCTATCAACAGTGATGGTTTATGAACTGCTTATGGAACTGTTTAGAAAGAAAATGAAACTGCTTAAATAGAGAAATTTAGGTTTTCTAACTAGGCTTGAGATTTAATTTAAAATATAAAGAAAAGGGAGAGTTAATATTCCTCAGTATATTTAATTTAAAAATATTTTCATGTTACTTGAGTGAACTAATGCTATGTTTTGTATAGTTCTATTAAGAAATTGTTTTTAAATGTAGGTTTGTAGGTTGAGAGTAGGTTTGTAGGATGTTAGAGTTAATATGTTAAGTTTGATTCAGTTGCATTAAGAGTTTTTTCTTTTAAAATATAAAGAAGAGGGACCTGTTGTAGCCCACTCGGTTTCCTAGTGGCTGTACCCAGCAGGACTGCATAAGAGGTTGATTGGACTATGGGCCTGGGTACCAGGTTACTGTAACTAGCACGGGGGAAGGTCTTTTGCTCCACACCTGGGCATTGTTATAAATAGACCTTTGGAATAAAGTTCTGGGCCAGTGGATAAGGATCCAGTCCCACTTGAGTCTATCCTGAGTTTCTCTCTGTTCTCACCTCTATTTCTAAGTCTCTTATCTCTCATTCCTCTGGAGTCCCTGGAATAAATAATGGTAGGGGCTGGTCGCACACAATTTTAGTGGGAACATTTTATATTTATATATTGTTTGTACATGCTCTCAGTGGTCTGCTTGGAGATTTTAACATTCTCAATTTAGTCATTGTGAGAAGTCTGCTGAGGAAGTTGCTAAACCAAAATTCCATGCTTCCTGATAAACAAACTGCAATTTGATACCTGTATAGGATTTATTTATTGCTCACGAGGCTGCATTTAATACTCTGGCTTATTTTATAAAAAAAGAACACCCACAGTTTTTCACCACCTTTTCCAAGCCCTGAAGCAGGCTTTTACAGAAGCAGGTCAGGAGGAAGATTGCTGTTCTCAGCATAACTCTGATTTCAATCTCAAACTGCACATACCCTAGATTGCCTGTGACTGCTAACTAACAACATCTTTCATCTTGTGGCTGAACTCACAATCCATGATTCAAAGTGATGTTTGAATGTGTGTATACAGAAGCTTCCTAGGAGTCAAAAACTTTTCACGGTGGTATGTATAGTGAAAAGATTGAAAGAGCTTGGACTAGAACTCATTGAAATATTTTAGAACCTGTTAATGTCACTTGACGATTTAATAATACATCGCTTTACTTCTTCCATAGTATCAACATAGTTTCACCTATTTAATACTAAGAAATTTTGCATGCAACCATTTGGCTTGTATTTTGTATAACAATAAAATAAGACACCTGTTTTTAAAATCCATGGAGTAAGGGCTGGGGTAGAAACTTAGTTTAGTTCAATCTGGTACTAAGGGGGTTGGAATGGATTTATGATTGAATTTATCTCACACATCATAAATATTAAAAGTGAATACAAAAAATGCCTTACAGAGCCATACATAGTCATTTAAAAGAGCTAATATATATATATATATATATATATATATATATATATATATATATCATACACAGAAGAAATCCCTGGCAACTGTGGCTATGATGCCACAGATTGCCCGGAAATGAGCTGGATATTCATTCCACTTGCCCTTGAAAAGAATCTTCAATGCTGCATGTAATTAATTTCTGCCCTGATTATCAAGGCCAATAACCTAACCATGGCTATGTTGTGTCCCTACCCCATGCTCACCCATTTCATCATTTCTAAAGAAAGTATTGACTTAAACATTGGTCTTAAACCTTAAATTTAAATATAAGATGAAAAACGGAGGCTCCTTTCTATCCATATCATTATTTTCCTCAGTGGACAGGCTAGTTCATCTTGGGCAACTTACCCAATTGTCCTGTTTCTGAATTTCCTTATTTATGAAACTAGGGCAACTTGGCCTTTTTAATGGTTCATTATAAAAATTCAAGATTAATTTGCAATATTCTTATGATAACATCTCTTTTCAGATTAAACATTAAATATCCAATAAATATTCATCATAAAAAAAATTCTGCGCTTAGAGTAGCAGGTGTTATTGAGAGCCACTGATAGCAAAAGTCCATGAGAATATACAGCAGTGACAACTAGAGTTCAGAAGGTCAACCTATCAGAACTAAGGGTTCTGTTAAAGGAAACCATCACACAAGCCTTTATGGAATTACTGCCTTTTGAATGAACTGGCTGTTTCTTGTAAACTTCTTGTGCAATAACAGCTATGATTCTCCCCATTTACCGTGCATCTCCATGTTAGTGTACATGTAATCTCACAATTGCATCTCAATCTTGGGCACAACTTTCCCTATACATTTTGGGGTAATTGGACAACTGCCCCAGCTGTGTTTATTTTCCATTAACATAATTCTGGCCAGGGCCATTGTCCAGACAAAAGTATTTCAGATAAGATGCCTTTTTATCCAACAACAAATGCAGATAAACATTAGCTCATTTCACCCACAGATAGAGAAAAGAACCACTAACAATTAAATCCTCAACCCCTTACCTTCACCCTGGGTTATTTACACAAGATCCTAACTTAAGAGATTTACTGCTCACATTCCTGAGATGATGTTTTGGCCAATTGCTAGTTACTGAGTTAAGGCAGTTACTTCCCACTGACCCAAGGAGACTGTCTACAAGGCCAGGCAGGCAATAAGTGCCAAGCTACTTTCTTGTGCAAATTAAGTTTTAATTTTTCCTCAGCCAGGTGCTATTCCTAGATTTTTCTCCTCAGCAATTACTCCAAATGAAGGTGCTTTTACTAACCAAATGCTGCATGCTCTGACATAGTTTACTTAGCCACCAAGCATATGTTCCCCTCCCTACCAGAAAGCAGCTGCAGCCAAGACAAGTGGGCAAAACAGCACCAAAGACAGTTAACTTTCTAGTGACTTGTTGACCCCTAACATCCTATCTAGCCATTTCTAGATTATAGTTTGAGCACATAAATTCCCTAATTTATCTTAACTTTAGTTGACCTTACCAGAGAACTCCTCTTTAGTCACTCCCCTTTTGGGTTATAACTGGAAGCTGACATTACTGCTTTATGTGTGGATACTTATCACCTCTTTCTGCAACCCTGAAAACTTCAAGTCTTGGTAGCTTTGTCAAAGAATTACTGCTTGTGTATATACTGGTTCCTTCACAGCACTGGAGGAATTGATTGAGAAAAACAAAGATGAGGACGGAGATGGAAAGAACTGTTAGAATTCTGCCCTTACTCCACCTGCATGACCACACATGTGCAGTTCAGGAGTTAAGCAAAAGGTCTTGGGTCTTATGTCATCAGTGTGCACTGGTGACTACATACGCGCCTTAAAAAGCCGGACACAGACCCCACTCCCTTCCTGCTCTGCTCTGCTCCCCTCTCCCCTCACCCCACCATCTTTCTCTCTCTCCAGGCCTGGCTCTCCTCTCTCCCTTACTCCCTCTCCCTCCTAATAAATCTCTGAAAACTAACACTGGGTTCTGTCATGACCGTGACCTTTCCACGCGGTAACCAGCGCTGCCACCAGCGCCATTTATCATCCTTTCGAGAACTAGATAGAGATGAGAGAACAGCAGAGGGACTGAGAGAAGCTAAGTATGAGAACAGAAAAGAAACTGTGTAGATAGAATTTACTTAGAAGAATAAAGTGAATGGATTAAAGAAAGTGTGCTTAGATTCATTGAATAAATAAGTCATAAAGGTTTAAATATGGGTCTAAATAAGGTCTGAGGATATAAAAGCTCATAAGCTTTGAGGATCTCAAAAATGATTTAAGATATAAATATAAGTTATAAAGATATAAATCAAAGATTTAGATTATAAAAAGTGTTTCAGATTGCTCTCCTGTTCTATGATATAACAGTTCAGAGCTTAACATTTAATAGAGTTCTGATAAGCTGGTAGAGCAATGACTACTTACTGTTCAGTCACAAGCTCAGCATTTTAGATTTATTTTAGATATCATCTAAATATATCTAAATATAAACCTAGAAATGCTTCTCATCAGACTCCACCCCCCCCAAAAAAAATCTTGTTCAAAATATACCTGGCTCTCTAGACAGAAGTAAGATGTACCTGCTTTAACCAAAATCTATAGCTCTTATTGTGACTCAGAGGTATGAGTCCACTCCTGCTCTTTTGCAGATACCCATTACCTGCTTTGTCTATGATATGGATTTCAGTACAGATTGGTAATACTAATGTATCTAAAACATTTATATCATTTTGTAAGATAGTTTGTGTAGGTCTCGGAGGATTAAAAGAGTTGTAAAACTTGGATCCACTTCACAGAAATTGGAAGGACCCCAGATAAGAATAGCTTATCCCTGATCTTCACCAACCCCACATCTGACAGAGGGCTGATATCCAAAATATATAAAGAACTCAAAAAGCTAAACATCAAAATACTGAACAATCCAATTAAAAAATGGGCTACAGACCTAAACAGAGAATTCTTAACAGAAGAATCTCAAATGGCTGAAAGGCATTTAAGGAATTGCTCAACATCCTTAGTCATCAGAGAAATACAAATCAAAATAACTCTGAGATACCATCTTACACCTGTCAGAATGGCTAAGATCAAAAATACTGAAGACAGCTTATGTTGGAGAGGATGTGGAGAAAGGGGAACACTCCTCCACTGTTGGTGGGAATGCAAACTTGTATAGCCACTCTGGAAATCAGTATGGTGGTTTCTCAGAAAATTGAGAATAAGTTTTCCTCAAGACCCAGTTATACCACTCTTGGGCATATACCCAAGGAATGCTCAATCTTACCACAAGGATACATGCTCAACTATGTTCATATCAGCATTATTCATAATAGCAAGAACCTGGAAACAACCTAGTTGTCCCTCAACTAAAGAATGGATAAAGAAAATGTGGCACAGATATGCAATGGAGTACTACTCAGCAGTAAAAAACAATGATATCAGGAAATTTGCAGGCAAATGGATGGATCTAGAAAATATCATCTTGAGTGAGGTAACCCAGACTCAGATGGACAAACATGGTATGTACTCTCTCATAAGCGGATACTAAATGGGAGGGAAGGGATGGCCAGACTGCAACCCACAACCACAGAGAGGCTAGCTAACAGGAAAAGACCCTAGGAGGGACAGACACATGGATGGCCTAGTGAAGGAGAAGTGGATGAGATCTACATGAGCAGACTGGATGTTAGGGGATATTGAGGGCAAAGAGTGGGGGATGAGAACATAGGGAAATGGGATGGTCAAGCTGGAACAGGAGCAGAGTGGGAGAGCAGGGAGGAAGATGCCATGATAGATGAGGACATCAAGGGAATAGGAAGAGGCAGAGTGCTGGCAAGGCTCTCAGAAATCCACAAAGTTGACCCCATCTTGGTCTGCTGGCAGTGGTCCAGAGGGTGCCTGGACCAGTCTACTCTGGTGACCAGCCTAGCAAATAACCTAGCTGTCATCATAGAGCCTTTGTCCAGTGACAGATGGAGGCAGATACAGAGATTCATGGCCAGGCACCAGACTGAGCTCCAGGAATCCAATTGAGAGAGAGGAGAGATACTGCAGGCGAGGGGCGTCGAGATCATGATGGGAGGATGTGCAGAGATGACCAGCCACACTAGTGGAAGTCCATGAACTGTGCACTGGTGGCTGTGGAGCCCCGATGGGACTGGACTAGGCCCTCTGGATACGGAAGACGGTTGTTTGGCTGAAACTGTTTGGAGGGCACCAAGGCAGGGGGATCGGGATCTGTCCCTGGTCTATGGGCAGCTTCTGGAACCTGGTGCCTGTGGTGTGACACCTTGCACAGCCTTGGTGCAGTGGGAAGGGGCTTGGACCTGCCTAGGCTCAGTGTGCTGGGCTCTGCTGACTCCCCATGGGAGACCTCAATTTGAGGTATGTGGGGTTGTGGGGTGGCTTGGGAAAGAGGGCTGGGGGGTAGGAGGAGGGAGGAGGGGGGGTCTGTGGATAGCATGAGGAGTGAGTAGAAAATTTCTTAATAAAGAAAAATGAAAAAAAAAGAAGAAGAGCTTATCCCCAAGGATGGTATTTTTTTCTCTCTCCTGATCTTGGGTCTCCTGCTATTTGCAATTATTAAGGATATGGGCCTAAGGGTTCCAAATAAGTTCATAAATTTTAACTTCTGTTCCTAGTTTAAAATTGTCTCAACAGGTTTCCACTTGGCTAACAGACACTTGAAGCTTCAGTTGCTGACTACACTACTCTGGACTTGCTAAAAGCTGATGTGGACCAGCCCAGCCAATATGAATGCTCCTTGTCTCCAGCTGAGTCAAATCAGATGATTCTGATAAATGCCCCATTGCTTAAATTCCCTCCTTCCCTTTGACTAGTCTTTTTTAGCCTTCCTGGGCCCTGACAAACTATGTCCTGATTCAGCTTGAAGCAGCTATAGAAGAGGATACATCATCCCTGCTCCCAAAACAGGCTAAATAGGCCAAGTCAAAGGAAAACTCCCTGACACAGGGGAGTCAAATTAGCTAACTATAATGACCATTGATGTACCAAGAAAATGGGCCCAGGGTTATCAATTGATAGATTCATTAACTAAAATGATTCTACAGTAAGATAAGACATTTAACCTTCTTTATACAGAACCAAAAAAGTTATTATATGGCTTAAAATTATCATTTTATATAAATCATTCAAGATTATAATCTGGCTTATATTTAGACCTAAAAAATCAAAGGTTTGATTCTGATTATAACTCAAAGAGGGAGTGAAGGGTCCAGGAATATAGAAATATACAATTATAAGCTTAAGAGATAAAAACTGACAATCATCAGCTCTAAAGGTTAACTGCTAACAATGGCTCTCTGCTTTACAGCAGCTCCTCTGTCAACAGCCAGGGGTTAACTTTTAACCCCCTTGCCCCTTATAGCCAACAACTGCCTGGACCAAAATTAACTTTTAAATAGTTGTTACTATGTGACTTCTAGCATGCATCCCATGCCTGATGGTCCTATGTGACTCCTAGCATGCACCCCGTGCCTGATACTATAAAAGGGGGCCAGTACCTGCCTCCATTACCACAGCCCCAGATTCCAACATTGGCTATGGTCTTAGCTAGCTGGTAAGCTTTTGTGCCCTGCAGTGTTTTATTTTCATTTTTTTTTATTTTTCTGGAATAAAGTTTGCTTCTGGTTTAATAGACTTTGGTGGTCTGTCCCCCATTGTTGTGTGATCCCAGACCCAACAAATGGACTAAAGAACTCAGTGTGCTTAGATTCATTGAATACCCCTCAGATTAGTATCCTTTGCTGCTTGTAGCATTTGTTCTGGAACCTGGTAGAATCTCCTCAAGGTAGGCACTTGGGGGAATTCTTTAAGTTGTGCAATAACAGTGGTATATAATCGAGATAAACACTGTGTATACCATCAACAAGTGCCTATGTTTACCCTGTCTGTTTCCTAGCAGTTCACAGTCACATGAATTGTGAGTTATAATAAGTATTTTAATAGAGTCAAGTTTTGCTATTAAACCAAAAGATATAATTCAGGTGTTAGGCATTTTAAAAGCCTAGAAAAGGAAGGTGCAGGTTAGAGATGGAAACAGTCAAGAGACTCTCAGATGGATAGCTCAGTGTGCGTCATTAACAACTCTGCACCTTTGGCAATTTGCTTGGGTTGGCTGACTCCACCACTGACGACCTGCCATTAAAACTTGATATGTTTTGCCATGAGGGATAGTTGAATTTTCTTTGAGGGTGGGGGAAACAAAGTTGGAAGGGTGATGACAATAAGAAGGTTCAGGGCTCCTAAATTAGGAACACTAAAATTGCATACTGGAGCTTGTGTTTTGCATGCTGTTAGCCATTGACCTATCTTTACTGTCAGTAGTAGAGGCAAAGCTGTACACTCAACAAGAGATAAGAAAAGCCTCTGCTGTGTGGGTGAGAAATTGTTACTGTTTCTGGAAGAATGTCTCTAGGCAAGTGTGTCTTCCATTTTATGCCACAGGCAGGAGCAATGTAAAAATTGGCACATTCTCCAAATTAGTCTGTACAGTTGGTTCATCCAATCTCAGGTGTTAGAAGGATGTCAGATCATTTGTTGGAAGCTGAAAGTCAATATACGAGCAAAAGATCTTCATGAGCTACCTCACTCTACTGTGAAATCAGAGAAAAGTAACCTGGACCATGATATATAAATCTGAAACAGTAACAATATCTGCATTAGTAGTTAATTCGAAAATTAAACTACTTCATTCCCGTTAATTGTTAGACTAGCATTGTCTTGTATCAACACTAGTTAAGCAATAGCAGATAGAACTTGCTTTTAATCACAAAAGTTACTTCCTTGTCATATGGGTATTAAATATCAATAAATCAAGATATTAGGTAGATTTATTATTTTATTCAAGTGTCGTAGATACTGCTTAGGCAATTATGTTTCAAAGGATTTGTTTAGAACCAAGTGAAATCTTATGTTTTATTTTGATTTGTAGATAAGTCTGAGAAACCATGTCAGATGAAGTGGTAGAGAAATTTTTAATGTCTTCCACATCTCTTTTCTTTTCTAAAAGAAATGTACTGGGCAACTTGCCCAGCATCATTGAAGAGGCAGACTGAAAGGAACAGATGGCTATTAATTAACTGTAATCCATTAGTTTAATTTTGTTAACTCAGGATAATCATAGAAAGGCACTCACGAAGTTGAATGAGCCATTATGGATATCAACTTCAACATCTGTGTTTGCCTTTGAAGGACTTTTTCATCATTTGAGACCTTATTTAACCCTCCTTTCCTTTTCACTTTGCAAATGAGAACCCCAAATGGATACTCTAGTCCAGTGATTCTCGACCTTCCAAATGCTGTGATCCTTAAAACACAGTTCTTTATGTTGTGGTGAAATTATTTTTGTTGCCACTTCATAACTGTAATTTTGCTACTATTATGAATCTTACTGTAAATATCTGTGTTTTCTGATGGTCTTAGGCAACTCCTGTGAAAAGGTCACTTGACCTGCAAGGGGTCATGACCTACAGGTTGAGAACATTGTATCCTGATCTTGCCCCCATTTACTTGTTTTGAGAGTATCCATGCAAAGAGCCTTGTGTATAAACTCTATAATGGTGCATGATCCTCTGTTTAGTTTAGCCTGGGCATCTTGTGATAATCAAGACAAGAGGTATCATTTGGCAACAGAAATCACTTCAAAGAGAAGTTTCTTTGACTCAAAAGAATTTTAAATTAAAGTAGACATGACTCATTTTGACCTGTTTCTCATTATTTATTAATCAGTTGGCCTTAAACTTTACTCCATCTTACAATGATCTTATCAATTCTGTATCTCTTTATAGTTAGTTTGTGTCCTGAATAACTGCACAATATTGAAGTTTTGGTTCACATTTGATGTGGAATGACGGAAAAGAAAAATAGTAACTAGGCATATAATACATTTCAGCTCCAAATAGACGACAAAAATTCAGTTCAATGTACTGAACACACCAGAAGTCTACATAAGACAGGATTTAGCCAGAGGAAATGTGGTGTCCCAGATAGTGCAAATGGCATCTTTGGCCTGAGGTAAACTGACAGCATGCTGTTATGTTTCAAAACACAAGATAACAGTCTGGCCTGCTATTCAGCACTTCCCCAAAGTGTGCTCACACTCTTCTAGGATTCCATGACTTCTCAAAGGAAGAGTGCTTATTCTGACAATTGGCACTGTAGAGAGAGTGAGAGATTATGGGTTTGTATATATAGAAAATGGTAAATCAGAACTGGTAGTTTTAAGCATTGAATGTAATATATTTTTACATAGTCTAAAATTAAAATGTGTCTGTGCAACAAAATTCCTAATAGTGGCAATACACAGGTCATGTCTCCTATGGGTATATAAATATTCCTGGAAGTGGCCTCTAGTCTGCTATAAAATATGACAGTTGCATGCCTAATAATTTACTGACAGTTGAAATGATGAAACAGAGCACACATTTGCCCATAAGTGTTAGTCACAGGATCTCAAATGAAATTTGCCTTTAATTTCTTTGTATATGTAAAAGGGTTCATTTTATTTTATGGTATTAATTCTTATTTACATGCAGTTTAAAACTTCAATTTGTGGTCTTAAATGCTACCACTTGAGATAACTCTATTAATATCAATTAAGAAAATGGATGAAACAAAAGAATTAAAAATGATCATGGTGATATGTGCATAACCTTGGACTACTCTGTAAAACACAGATTCAGATAGCTAAATTGCGTTGTTATCATGTGTGTGGAATAACACTTAAATTTTATAATCTACATCACCAAGGTACATTTATTTGCTTTAATTGTCAAATAAAAATCACATACATTCATCATACATGCATCATATATAGTACATTGTTTTGGCATGTACATATGCAGAGGCTAAACTGAGCTTATGCATTACCTTGTATTTTTTATTTATGAAAAGAACTACCAATAACCTTTCTTTTGGTCAGTTTCACAAAAAAAAAACCTGATGCTAACTATAACCATCAGTTGTATTATATATTGATCTCTTGAACTTATTCCTCCTGTCTGACTGAACAGTTTCATCCTGTGATGAAGACCTCCCTAACACTTCTCTGTCCTTTGATGATTATTCTTTCATTGTTTAAATTCATGAGTTCAACATCTTCAGATTTTTGTATGTTTATGATATATTTGTTTTACTGAACTGGCTTATATCAATTATTTGTGTTTCCTAATAAAAAAGCTATTTCCCCATATGTAAAAACAATAAATATGTATTGTCAAAGGATAGCATGAAACTGAGGAAAATTAATACAAGCCTTACATGCAAATACACTGACAATTAATGAACATATTTCCACATCTTCAGTAATGGTAAATAAACTCAATTGAAAATAATAGAACCTCAACCTAACCACGCATCATCATTAAGTACAGAACTTACCTTGAGGAGCATTGAATCAAAGACCTAACTAAGCAAATTAAGGGATAGATATCTACCACTTTGACAATCTCTCATGCAGGTCTTTTAATTTTATCTTATTACTTAATAGTTGACTTTTCCCAGTTAAATACTTAATGTTTTTCAATGCCTTAATTTTTTTAAAAAAGGTCATTGTAATAAAATCACTTATCACACACAAGAATTTTACAACCATTTTTATTTTAATTTGTATGCCATTGACATCTGTGTAATATTTTGTCATCCACAGTGTCGCTATATACCTTATTTTCTTCTTCCTTAAAATCTGTGTAGTCTCTGTGGAAGAATTTTGTCTGAATTTATATTTAGGAAACTGAAACTTATTGTTTAAATAGCAAGCGATCACTTCAAATATGCGTGAAACATCACGAAAACTAAAGGTGAGTAAGAAATGGTGCACTATCTTCTGTCTTTGACGAACAATTTAGTGGCAGAGAAAGGCATATAAGAAGGTGCAAAGGAATGTCCCTGAAAGGTCTAGCACTGTCCTAAGAAAGTTAGGAGAGAAGCCACTTTCCTTTGACTGATAGCAGGATATACAGTGCAGATCAAAATGGGATAATAATGTCATTACCTGGGAGAAAAAAGCAAGACGCAGTTTTAAAAAGATTTAGTGGAAATGGGGCAATACTTTCCTTAGAGACCTTTCCCTGAGATGTGTGCTTATATAAAAAGAAATAAACTTGATTCCAAGATATTACTGAATTTTAGTGACTAAGCAGAGTGAGTTTATGGACACCCTTCAAGGTAAACATTTCACACAAATACAATAAAGATGAGGCACAGGGCTCTTACAGAACTACAAAGTAAGTATTTAAGTTTAAAGATTGAGGCTGTCTTGCTTTATTCATAAAAATTTTCTCTCATTAAAGAAAGAAAAATGGCATGAATCTTTGAAATTCTGTACATATATTTTTCTTTTTGACATTTTGTACATGTGTGAAATGCAGCATGATCATAGTCACTGCACATTCTTTAAAAATTCTCTTAATCCCACTTGACCCCTTTTACTTTCTAGTCGTCCTCATGCTTTCATATCTTTTCTTCGTTCAGATCATGCACAGGTAACCATAGCTAGTGTATGTTCATGATTTCAACCAACCATAATCAGAAGGCAGCTTTTCACTGATCTCCTCTTTATCATTCTGACATTAAATTTTCTGTGCTTTCATGTGCATATCTACCATTAAACTCCAAGTAGGGTTTCTACCAATGTCTAGTATAATTCAATGGATAAATGGAAGTAATATTATAGTAGTCCAATTATTATCACAGGCACATTTGCAAAAAGGCTAAGCAGGAAATGATTAATGCTTTAAAACATAAAATAATGAAATGGTAATGAATTTGAGATAGGCATATTACCTGGTTGAGTTTTTTAAAAGTAGGAATGGCTAATTCAAGAAAATAAGAGTAAAATTCAGATATTAAGAATGGAAGTCCCACTGCCTGGATGGGTCCTGTACTCAGTGCATGAGTTGGCTGTTAGAAACCTGGGGCTTATACAGGGATACTTGGCTCAGCCTGGGAGCAGGGGACTGGACCTGCCTGGACTGAATCTACCAGGCTGAACTCAATCCTCAGGGGAGTCTTTGCCCTGGAGGAGATGGGAATGGGGGGGTGGGCTGGAGGGAAGGGGGAGGGAGAACAAGGGAATCCTTGGCTGATATGTAGAATTAAATTAAATTATAAAATAAAAAAGAATAATAAAAAGAAGAATGGAAGTCGCCGGGCAGTGGTGGTGCACGCCTTTAGTCCCAGCACTCAGGAGGCAGAGGCAGGCGGATCTCTGTGAGTTCGAGGCCAGCCTGGTCTCCAAAGCAAGTTCCAGGAAAGGCGCAAAGGTACACAGAGAAACCCTGTCTTGAAAAACCAAAAAAAAAAAAAAAAAAAAAAAAAAAAAATGGAAGTCACAGTATTTCTTATAGTTCTAAGCTCCATTTAAATAATTTCACAATGTCTTCACATCACTTAGAAGATTTCAATGGCAGAGGTGTATGTTGTTCAACCTCCCTTCCTGGTTCTGACCACTGTGATAAACTCTGACCAAAGGCAGCTTAGAGGAAGAAGAGATTTGATTGTAGACACTTCCAGTCACAGACCACCATTGAGAGAAGTCAAGGGAGGAACTCAAGGCAGGAACCTGAAGCAGAAACTATGGAGAAATGTTTTTTCTAGCTCACCTTCAGGCTTTATCCTGTTTCATCCCAACTATCTTCCCAGGGATGGAATTGCTCACAGTGGACCACCCCCCTCCCTGCCCTGATCCGCTACCAGTCTAGACATCCCTTCACACATTGGCTTACAGGTCTGTCTGACCTTGGCCATTTCACAATGGAGCGTCTCTTCTCAGATGACTCTAGGCTGTGTTGACAGTTAAGTCTGACTAGGACAGGGCCTGTACCATTTGTTTTGTGTTGTTAAAAAACAAAAACTACAGCACTCGGGAGGCAGAGCCAGGAGGATCTCTGTGAGTTCGAGGCCAGCCTGGTCTACCAAGTGAGTTCCAGGAAAGGCGCAAAGCTACACAGAGAAACCCTGTCTCGAAAAAACCAAAAAAAAACAAAAAAAAAAACAAAAACAAAAACAAACAAAACAAAACAAAACAAAAAAAAAACCAAAAAAAAAAAACAAAAACTAAAACAAAAAAACTAAGCAGATAATCATCAGTATCACGTTTTTTTCATTTGTTTTTCTAAGAAGTTATACACAGACTAACAGTGATCATGACCACTCATACCACTTTATCTTTAGACAACAGCGCAACCAAAATTAGGCTTACAAAATCAAACCTAAAATCTTGTGCAAGGTGCATAACAATTTCCCTGTAAATCATGTCTGGATTTAGCTTTCAAATGTGTATTTTAAATTCATACTTAAATAAAAACTACTCTATTTTTGCTTGTTGGTTTGCGTCTACATTTCTAAGAACAAAACCTAATACTATATATAACCTTCAAGTGACTCTTAAGAGAACAAAGGTGAGTACCATAAACAACTTTCACATGATTCCAGCTGACTAGAATGTAGAAATCATTGAGATGGAAAATCCCTCATGTTGAATTTCCAGCAGCTGTGCAGCCTTAGGTAGTAATTTAATCAGATACCATTGTTTCATTGTATAAATTTGAGGTACAAAGGAGAAATGGATACAAAATAGTGAGGCTCTGAACAGGTCAGACAAGTTTGAAATTCCTCAATTAGTAATAGTGGCAGAATCAGCATTTACTATATACTTGATACAAAAGCCTCATTAAAGAAATTGGTGTGTAGTTCACACACAAACATAGAAAATAACATTGTCTGCAAATGAAATAAAAATGTTCTAATAGTCCACTAAGTTAATGGCTGTATTCAGATTGTCTCTTTCAGATTAGGGGAAGGAGGAACTCCATCATATGGTTGCTTGATAAAAAAAAAAAGTGATTTACTTTTAGTGGGATACAAATATCCTAATTTGACCTTTAGAACTTCATGCCCTACTTTTCTATTACTATCCCAAGAGATGAGAAAACCTTTGCTTAGTGAAGCATAGGTCAAGTCCATAATCACCAACTTGAGGCTAGTAATAGATACTTCACATCTAATAATAATGACAAAGTGAGAGATACACAATAAAGTAACTATAACTATTTAAAATACTCAATTATACCATTTCAAGGAAAGAAAGTGATTTCTAGTTTCTCATTTTGAGGGATTAGAACAAGTAAGTTACAATATCCCTTAGGTACTAGTATCTTACGTCTTCTTGTTCTCTGTCCATTCAATACTTCACCAAGTCTATCAGTGCCCTCTGCCTGTATTTAGTAAAGCTCTTTTTGAACTCTACATCCACTTAAGCCTAGATAAGCCATTTAATATCATTGTTGAGACCAATGTATGACCTGAGGGTTAATAATTAAATAAGAACAAAGGGACCTGTGTTTGATGACTATGGCTTCCTGGTGAAGTGAGGATTACTTACTGAACTAAAGCAATAAAGATGACAGTTTTTGAATTTATTGTTATTTAATACTTTAGAAAGGCATGAATATGTCCATTTACCTTTCTGACATAGCTCACTCATAACATCAAGGATTAGGGGAAGGAGGAACTACTTTATATGGTTGCTTGATAAAAAAAGCAATTCACTTTTAGTGTGATACAAATATCCTAATTTGCTGAATTAGGTAGTGGTGGTGGTTGTTCAAATTGTCACTAGATTAAAAATGATTTAATCTTAAATATAGGATGGGTAAAAAGAAACATTTACATTATGTGTAACTTAACACACCCAAGAACACTCATAAATGTGGTTCAAGGACATGAGTGGAAGGCAGGGCTGTTCAAACAATACTATCTTTGCTCTACCCCATGGCCAGTAGTGACAAGAGGACTTCTAGAACTTCTAAGTTCCTACCAATTTGGAAAACTCCTTCCTCATAACTTGTTCTTAATATTCTCATTACTTAGTTACCCAGTCAAATAAGTGTGAACTTTTAAAATCAGTTTCTGTTGGAATGTGCTTCTGGGTAGAAAATTAGAAACTTTCGAAATTAAGGAGTTATCCTTGCATGGGCTCTACTTCTTAATTCCCTCCTCACTTTCTGACACGAGACTGGGCGATATCAGCTTACCTTTGTTTTAGTGCCATTAATAATCACCATATAGTTTCACTTGCTAATTTTGTCTGTAACAGTTTCATTTTTTTAAGTTGTTCTCCACCTCCCTGACAATATACAACAAAAAAGTAGCCTGCTAATGGTGTAATTCCAATTAGAACCACTAAAGAAATTAGTATTTGGGACTAGGAAAAATAATTATTATAACTAAGTCATCATTTCTACAAAAGAATAAACTGTTATGTGCATGTGTGTGTGTCTGTGGTTGTAGATGTGCACTTGTGTGCAGGTGCCCTTAAAGGCCAGAAGAGAACATCAAATCCCCTGGAGCAGGAGTTACAAGTGATTGTGAGCCACCTGATGTGGGTGCTGGGATTGAACCCAGATCTCCTCCAGGAGCAGCACACTCTTACTGTTGAGCCATCTCTACAACCTGTCAATTTGCTTTTCTTAATGTATAAGGTCATCAGTATAACTTATTCCACTTTAAACTTTTCTTATATATAAAATAAATGCGTGTTTATTGTATTGTGGCTTCTTCATATTTGTCTTTTATAGTATAATGTTTTCAAACATTTAACTACCACAAATGAGTTAATCTTATTCTATGTATAGGATTCAATACAACTTTTTTCTTCATCATAAAATTTATAATCCTTAATATTCCAAACTTTATTATTTCCACATTTACCTTTTATGGGCAACAGAGTATGAGGATGGATTTATGGAAAGTAAAATAGATTTATCTCCATGTTTATTTAAGCCTGTAATCAGAGTTGTTTAAGCTGTAAGGTAAGGAGTCAGAGATGTCTGGCAAAGGGACAGAGAGTGTTGACTAGAAATATGGCTCTATTGTCCTTGTCCGTCTGCGTTAACCTGTAGAAGGAAGCTCTCATCTGCTAAATAGAAAGAAGCACAGCAACAGGGGCTTCCTGCTCTACCCTGTCTCCTCTTGCTCATCCTTGACCATGGGAAGCACAGTAATCCATCTAATTTGGGAGTTTGCAATATATTACATTTAATTAGTTTGGCCTTTTCCTCACCTCTTTTCAGAGTGGCATAGTCTTAAGAATGTGTGTTGTCTCCTTCCCAGTGAAGTAATGTTACTACAATAGATTTACTGATTGCAGTTGTAAGGGCATGTCATTCTGGGCAGAAACCCTCATTTTAGCAAAAGGTATGTAGAAATATTATTTGTTAACTGATTTCACCCCTTATAAAGCAGGTGTTTTTACTTCTGTTTTCATCTAAATAGAGTGTGGTGTTCTAGTTGGCTAAGAATTCAGTAGAAAGGAGATCATCATAATAATGGCAATGACTGTGTCCTTTGTAAATTTGTCATTTAGATAGAACTACAACCTGACAGCAGATAAACAGCAGCTGAAGGTCCCTGACTGAACTAATTGTTTTCGAGATTTCCGTGGGGTGTGTGTGTGTGTGTGTGTGTGTGTGTGTGTGTGTGTGTGTGTGTGTCTGTCTGTCTGTGTGTTTAAGTATGCCACATGTGCAGTGGTGCTCATGGGGATCAGAAGAGGGCACTTCATCCCAGGGTGCTGGAAACCATACCTGGATCTTGCAGAAAAGGATGTACTTTTAACTCCTGAGTCACCACTTTAGTACCACAGGACTATTTTTTAGTTTTGAGTTTGACCAGAAATGAATTCAAGCTAAAGGATGCAAAATTCTTCTGCTTTCTTTCCTTCCTTCCCTCCATCCTTCCATTCTTCTTCTCCACTCCCTGCTTACTTTCTTTCTACTCTTTTGTCTTATAGTCTGGGATCATGAATGTTTTGTTAATTTCTGAATCAGGTTTAAAAATAAAGTTGAGATAATGATTAAGGTTCCATTCTGTTCTAATAGAAACAAGAACTTAAAATATTTCTGAGTCTCTGATGAGGTTTAATACTTCTCATGTCCATAATAATGTGTCTTAAATTCTTTCAAAGGCAAGCGTGACTCCTTTCACATCATTCTTTAAATCAAGTGGGAAAAAACATCTACCTGCTATCAATTCCCTAACAGTGCAATGCTGGGTCACAGGAGTATTAGTGATTCAAAGTCAAATGATATTTTTGCTTTTGAAAATTAGTTCTGGTGGTGCAATGTCAAGAAAATCTTCTGATGTTCAAATAGATGTAAAGAGAAGGAGGTAAATCTCTCAGGTCTCTGCTTCCATACAGGTGTCTCTATGACAGTGAGAAGAATGGAAGAGGAGTGTGTTGGAGAATAGAAGCATTTATAATAAACTAAAGATACATTTTTGAATACTAGTAACATCACATTGAAAATCAGTTAAATATTGAGGTCACTTTTAGAAGATGAATTAATTGGGAGGATTCATAATATATCTACATACAAATGATTTTAAAGACCATGAAATTGATTAGTTTCATGTAGGAAGACATTGTAGAAAATGAGGTGAATTGATAAATCTGTATTATAAGCATATATACGTGTGTGTGTGTGTGTGTGTATAATGAAGTATATACAAGGCATTATTTTAGATTTTCATCAACTCAACATAATTAAACTAGAACAAACGGTCTCATCATTCATGACTTTACATAGCCTCGGGTTAGTTTTAATCATGCATGGCATTTTTCATGAGGTGTGAAAGATAGAGATGGAGTAGTGTCTATGCTGTTCTTACATAAAGTTGAGGAGGGACATGAGACACTTTACAGAGTAGCTTGTTGCTACTCATTTGGTTGATTCGGGGAACCATGAGACTCACAGCTTTTTCATATATAACAATATTTTTTCTGGAGTTTCTATTTCTATTCAAGGTTCATAGTTAGCTTCTAGGTGTAGACAAATTTCTAAATTGTCTTATTAAATAAAAACACAGAACCAGATATATGGGTAAAAAGCCTGGGAGAGATCAGTGAAATAGGGAAAGCCACCAGCCAACCTTATCTCACCAACTCTGCAGCTTCCAAATGCGAGTTATTTCCTGTCTACCCACGTCTGTATGCCTTGCTGTTCTGCTATCTGATTTTCTCTCTCTGTTCAGCTACATCACCTCCTCTTCCTACCCAGCTCTGTCACTTCCTGTCTGTCTGTACAGACCTCCAGAATCTAAAGCGTGTGCCACCACACCTGGTTCTGTTTCCAGTGAGGCCTTGAACACAGGAGATCCTGCCTGCTAAGTGATAGGATTAGAGGCGTGTGCTACCATTGCCCGACTTCTGTGGTGTGGCTGGCTTTTTCTTCTGATCTCTAGGCAAGCTTTATTTATTAAAGCACAAATAAAATATCACCACATATGGGTGAGATCAGTGCTCCTTTTATTGTTCTAAAAGTCCTGACTAATAATTAACACCTTAAAAGCCTTTGGGAACCCATGTATCTAATGATCTGTTTCTAATATTTTGGTGTTAGGATTAAACAGGTTGAGCTACAGTCATAAAAAGACATTTAAATTCTTACCTATAAATTTTCATGTAGTCTAATCTCCAGTATATTTAGTACTGTAGATTGATCTATCTATCTATCTATCTATCTATCTATCTATCTATCTATCATCTATCTATCATCTATCTATCTATCTATCTACCTATCTATTTATCTATCTTTATTTATTTATTTGTTTTTACCGGATATATATATATCTCCCATCCCTAAACTGGTGGTAATTGTTTTCCATTTCATAAGTATTTTCTGCACACCGTTCCCATTTCATGTGCTGTGGGAGGTGCTGTGCCTATAGACAGAAAGCAGAAAGCATCGTGATGAGTTTCTAAAGGAAAAATAGGGAACATGTTGCCAGCAGAGGCTGAGTTTTAGAAGTCGTAGAATCTGAGGATAAAGCAACACTGGATATATAACTGAAAGACACAGAACGCCCATCCACATCTGGTATGAGAAGGAAGATGACCTGTCACTTCTGTCTCTATTTTGAACTTGAATTCCATAGTCTTTAGACTGACATGACAATTCTAAGAAAACAACATTCCAATTTTTCATTATTTGGAACCTAAAAATCAGAGTTATCCATGGATGGATAGGTCATATTCCCTAGAGAACCTACTACTATTATTCTACCAAATGGACACAGTATTAAACTGCTCCCTAACTACTTATGTTTATACCCAGAGAAAGTGCAGTACTCAATCCTCATCAAAGACGTATTTTTTGGCAGTGAGTTCAACGTTAGCTTCTCTTTCAGTATCTACCAATGACCAAAGTCAGAAGCTGGAAAATACTGAAAGCTTATTACTATTCAGTGCCACTTCGTGGCTCCAAGCTGGTTCTTGCAGGTTGCAGCTTGTTTAAGTTTTCAAATCTACTTTCATTCACATCGTTCTCACTCTGTAATCTTCCAGCTCTAGATGGACACAAGCATCAGCCTCACGTAGAGTATTTGGCTAAGGCCCAAGTGGTTCTGCCTGTCTGGCCAGTTTCAGAATAAGACAGACATGAGCACCTTGGCTTTTGTTTTGGTTTGCCTTGGAACATATGTATAAGTTAGTGATCATTCTCTAAAGGAAGACAAGTATTATTTTGATAAACTACACAAGATATCATAGTACACTGTCACAGTTGTAAACTGTTACTTAATCTTCTTAAGTATCACCTTTTTTCCCATGTTCTGTAATACTAGCACTAAAATTCTTCAAACTCTCGTATTTTCTTGGTCAACCAGAACTGAGGTAGGTTTTTCCAGAACAGTCAAAGTAGAAATTAGAAAGCTTAAGGATAAGGGAGGCACTTACATTCTGTGTTGTTTCTAATGTTGCTTTTCTGTATGTACTGGAGTAGCAATGTTGCTTTATTCCAAAAACAGTGGTTAATTTCACATCCTGGCTTATTGCCAGTCCCTCATCATACCTCTAGAATAACTCTGGGAAACTGATAAAGCCAGGGGTGGAAGAGTCTACCTCACAGGACCCCATGTCAAAATAATGCATTTCCTCATTGATCTGACACAGGCCTTACCCTCTCTAAACACTTATATTTCAGTAACCCTGACTACTTGTTTTTATTTACTTCAGACTTAGGGTTGGTAGATACTTTCTGAAAGTACTTTTGTTCTTTGGCAATATCTTTTTTGTTTAATTTATTTTCCACAACACAAAGCCATGTTGAGTAGTCTCTAAATTAAGCTCCATCTGTTTAGCTACAGGGTATGCTCTGCTTTGACCCTGATTGATAAACATATGGAAACATATAGATATGTTGGAGGATATTCCAGTAGTTGGAAGGATGTTATCATTTCTGGGATTAAAGTATCTGAAGTAGAAAATGTTTATACAAGATTTGATGAGGTTTCTAGTATAAACAAAGATGACACAAATGGGTATTTTTTGTTATGCTTTTTCAAGTTCCTATTGTTGTTGACTGATTCTTATTCTTATGAGAGTCAATCATAGATTTGTCAACTAAAAGCACACTAGGAGTAGAGAATGTACACAGTCCTAGAAAGCTAGATTGTTGTGTGCAAAAGCTTACAGAACACAGACACATACCAAACATTATTTAGGTATCTCAGGGGTTCAAATAGCATATAATAGAAAATTCTGAAGAATGCTTGTAGGTTATGAAAATGTATTGTGCTTTTGTCTGAGAAGAAGAATTAACAATGTGATGAGGTGTTTGCATTCCTGTACAATAATTCTAGAGCTAATTTCTGGCATGTGACTTTAACCCTAGCACTCAAGAAACAGAGGCACATGGATGTCTGTAGAAAGATTTTCTTTTGGGCTGCAGGATCACAAATAATGACCAGGGACTTCTTGTTAATTATGAAAGCTTGGCCTGTAACTTAGGCTTGTCTCAACTAGTTCTTATACCTTAAATTAACCCATTTATATCAATCTGCATTCTTCCATATGCCTTGTGGCTGTTACCTCTCCTCCTGCACATCCTACTTGCTCTGTGTCTCCTGACATCTTTGACTTTCTTCTTCCCAGAGTCCTCTCTGTCCCCAGAAGTTCTGCTTAAACTCTTCCTGCCTAGCTATTCGCATTTCAGCTCTTTATTAAATCAGTCAGAAGACACCTTGGCAAAGACACATTGTACAGTGTAAACAAACATTCCATAGGAGATATATATGTGTTGGAGGCCAGTCTGGTCTATGGAGTGAGTTCCAGGACAGCCAGGGATACATAGTGAGAGCCTGTCTCAAAAAACCAAAACAAAACAAAGAAACAATAGCAGCAATCTGGATCTTGTCTGAGCAATGGTAAGACTATGAGAAATAAACCAGATGTATAAGCAGTAAGCAGGAATAGGAAGAGAGGACATGTAAAAATAGATTGGGCAGACTGGGTCATTAGTTTGACATACAGGGTACAAGAAAATGAAGTTACAAATTTAGGGATCTATCTTATAAAGGTGAATGTGGAGATAGAATGGTTGATCTAGAAAAAGAAATGGCACTGCACCAAGATTCTTCAGCTCAGTTTATAGATCAATACATTTAGGTATCTTATATTGAACGTCTCTGTTTAAGTCAAACATGTACCTGCCTTGTTTACTCTGTACCTCCATTACATTAACTAATATATAAGCTCTGCTTTTGAAGGGAAGATTAGGAACCATGAATAAAAGGGTAGATTATGTATTTGAACACATAATAGTTCCCAAGAAAAATCAAGGGGAAAATAAATATATTTGACAAAATAGTTTTCAAAAAATCCTCAAGTAAAGTAACTTAATTTAGTAATTTAAGAGTACTTACAAAGTCTGCTAAAATCTCAATATGTAATAAACCATATAATGCTTTCTACACTAATACCCTTCTCTAATTAAGAGTTAGTGAGAGTTTCCTCTCTGACAGGCACTGTGTTAAGCACTCTGAATAGCATAACAAAGAAAAGGAAGATCCCACTGGGCAGTGGTGACCAAACCTTTAATCCCAGTAGGAGGGACACAGAGGCAGGCAGATCTCTGTGAGGCCAGCCTGGGCTACAGAGTGAGTTCCAGGAAAGGTGCCAAAGCTACACAGAGAAACCCTGTCTCGAACAACCCCCACACACAGGAAAAAGAAAAGAAAAGAAAAGGAAGATCCCTTATGGAGATTTGTTCTTGTGAGAAGATATGGACAAATAAATGGCAAAGACAAGCTATGTTGGAGATCCTGAGGAAGTCAAGCAAAGCAAATGTAAAGAGGCAAGAATACAAAGACCACCAGAGCCTTATTCAGCAGTGCTCAGGAGATGCTTTTGATAGGTGCAAGTTAAACATAGACTGCAATTTTAGAAGGACCATTTAGAATTTAGAATTGTTAGAGGGCATGTCAGAAGAGAGACCACAACTCTGATAAGGTTTAAGGCATGGTGGTGACCAGGGGTGACTCCTACAACTTCAAAACATGCCTATGTAGAACTCGTATCCCCCAAGTGGCACAAGCTAACATTTAATGCACAGACAATGACCAAAGAGTATACATAAAGATGCTTAAACATTTTATAAGGCAAATAATAAACACTGATTTTATTTTTGGCTGAGTGAAATGAAAGTAATGATGCAACCTTCTCAAGATTGGGCAAAGATAGGTAGGCTTTGTCACGTCCTGCTGTGGGATGATCTGTATGTCAAATGTGTTGCTGATTGGTCAATAAATAAATTACTGATTGGCCAGTGGCCAGGCAGGAAGTATAGGCGGAACTAACAGAGGAGAATTGAGAGAACAGGAAGCTGGGTGAGGGAGACACTGCCAGCTGCCACCATGACAAGCCGCATGTGAAGATGCCGGTAAGCCATGAGCCATGTGGCAAGGTATAGATTAATAGAAATGGATTAATTTAAGCTGTACAAACAGTTAGCAAGAAGCCTGCCACAGCCATACAGTTTGTAACCAATATAAGTCTCTGTGTTTACTTGGTTGGGTCTGAGTGGCAGTGGGACTGGCAGGTGAGAGAGATTTGCCCTGACCGTGGGCCAGGCAGGAAAACTCTAGCTACAACGTCCTGCTGCTGAAGAACACAAATTTGCAGTGTTCAAAAATTACCCTTATGTAGACAAATTTCTAAATGGTCTTATTAAATAAGAAACACAGAGCCAAATATAGGGGTGAAAGTCTTAGTGATCAGGGAAATAGTGAGAGCCGCCAGCTAGCCTTAACTCACCACACCACCGTAGCTTCCCAAGAGAGCTACTTCCTGTCTACTCAGGCTTTTATTGCCTTGCTGTTCTGCCCACTCATTGGCTCTTAGCCCAGCTACCTCACTTTCTTGTCACTGCCTGTCTGTACAGACCTCCAGGTATCTATGGTTGGTACTGGGATTAAAGGTGTGTGTCACCACACTTGGCTGCTCCCTAGTGTGTCCCTGAACACAGAGAGACTCTGCCTGCCCTGTGATCGGATTAAGGGTATTTGCTACCACTGCCTTAAAATGGCTTTCTATTCCCTTTGATCTCCAGACAAACTTATTAACATACAAAATATCACTACATTTCAGCACAAATAAAATATCATCACACTCTTAATGTTTTTAATCCTGTAACTTCTGTTTTGAAAGTTTTTTCCCAATAATACTAACAGACAGAAATTTAAATGTATGTGTCTGAGGACATTTTTATTACAAAAATACTTAAGACAACAAATGTATAAATAACTTAAATTTGTAAAGAATATCCTAACAAGCCAATTATAAAGAATGCTAGGCAGCCACTAGACATGGAAACCATGTATGACAGAGGTAAGCAGTGGAGGTCATTCTCCCTTATCTTGTTCCTATTGGACTATGACTCTTAGCTTGCCTGTGTACAGGAGACACTTTGTTTCTCAACTCCGTTGTAGATAAGATCTGCTTTGTGAGTAAATTCCAATTATTAGTTTATAAGTGTAAGTGTTTCCTACACTACCAAAAGGTCATGTCCAGGTGCTCTTTGATTTGTTCCTCTTTCACTCATTTTATAGAGATTGTGAACATGAAATTTAATAAAATGATATAAAAGATGTAATGATTTGGATAGAAGAAACTAATCTATAGTTTTCATGCAAAAGTTTACATATCAGTCCCCCCTCAAGAAAATTCTGTGGAAAATTATCTAGATTTATGATATTCTATATAACATCTAATTGAAAGGTTTTATGCATTTAAAAATTCAGGAGTCTTTGTATTTTCTTTTCTTCTCACCCACAGCAATACTTGGTTGGAAACTGTGCAGGAAAACAAAAACAAACAAAACTTATTTTAATATTATGACAAAATAAAATAGCCTAGGGATATTCTTTTTTAAATATTTGAAAAGTTTATGAAAATATAAATATAAAACTTCTGATAAAAATTAAAAGGGAAATGTAATAATGAATTAGTAAAGCACAGTCCTACACAGTCAAATCCCATTGAAACCTCTTAGCAACTGTGAAAACCCTGTAAGATTGTTATAAAAATTAGCTGGAAGAGCATACAAAATCAGAATAACTAAGGAGAGTATGGACAACATATGACTAATGAAGATATTTATTCACAGCATGGCATGACATTCACCATTGAGAGGCAAGTCAGTACATACAATGGTAGTTATTCTGATATATATATATATATATATATATATATATATATATATATATATGGCTGGAGTTTTTTCCAGTCCTGCCCAGACGTGCAGTTCCATAGCTGCTGATAAAAAACTCAGAAGCTTATAGTAATTATAGCTGCTTGGCCATTAGCTCAGGCTTATTACTAACTAGCCCTTACACTTAAATTAATCCATAATTCTTATTTATGTTGAGCCACATGGCTTGGTACCTTTTCTCAGTTCTGCCTTGTCATCTTGCTTCATCTGTGTCTGACTGGTGACTCTCCTGACTCAGCCCTTCCTCTTCCCAGAATTCTCCTAGTCTGCTCGCCTCACCTATTTTTTTTTTTTTTTAGTTTTTAAACTATGGTGAAACATGCTTCTTGCTAAGCTAGCTCTTATATCTTAAATTAACCCATTTCTATAAATCTATACTTTACCATGTGACTTGTGGCTTACTAGTATCTTTACATCTTGCTTCTCCTGGGGGCAGCTAGCAGCATCTCTCTCTGCTCTGTCTTTTTCCTTCCTCTCTCTCTAGTTAGAATGTCCTGCCTAACCTTATTCTGCCTCACCACTGGCCAAACAGCTTTATTTATCAACCAATCAGAGCAATACATAATCACAGCATACAGAACGTTATCACCCATCATTTCCCCTTTTCTTTCTATTATATATAATTTTACTATGTTAAAGTTAAAACCTTCCTTGTTGTTTAAACAAAAAAAGGAAAATGTTGTGGGATAATCCTCTTATACACTGGTTTAATAAAATGCTGACTGGCCAGTAGCCAGTCAGGAAGTATAGGTGGGGCAAGCAGTCTAGGAGAATTCTGGGAAGAAGATGGGCTGAGCCAGGAGTCACCAGCCAGACACAGAGAAAGCAAGATGTGAAGGCAGAACTGAAAAAAGGTACCAAGCCACATGGCTAAACATAGATAAGAATTATGGGTTAATTTAAGTGTAAGAGCTCATAAGTAATAAGCCTGAGCTAATAGTCATACAGTTCATAATTAATATAAGCCTCTGTGTGTTTATTTGGGTCTGAGCTGCTGAGGACTGGGCGGGACACAGGAAAACTTCCAAATATATATAGTTTCTCATCATTTTGTGGTATTAATTTATAAAGGTCCATAGAAATATATTTAAATACATTGATTTGATTTTAGACATATATTTTGAGAAAATTAACTTATTGTTAACAAAAATAAAGACATAAAATATCACTATTAAAATGTGTGTATGAATTAAATAATAAATACAACTCTGAAAATAAGGTCAGAGGCAATGATGGGTTGTGTATGCTTGACAGGTGTTATGAAAATCAAAACTGTAGGAAACGTTGCATTGCCATTATTAAAGGTAATAACAAAAAAAAACAGACAAAATTGAATAAAAGTAAATTTTTTTATAAATTTTTTTTTCAAAAACTTTGGCAGTGATTGTTTCCTTATTATTTTTAAAAATCTGACTCACATTTGTTTTGTAATGAACATAATTTACTCTTACAAAATGAGAAAAGTGCATAGTCTCTCTGGATTTATTTGTTCACTGGTCTACTTGTGATTCTATTTTTAGTCCTATTGTTTGTGGAAAGTCAATAGACTGAGAGCTTGGTTCTGAACTTCTTAATGGAAAATTAGTTTCTTAAGGAACAATTTTTTTGTTATAATCCTTTCACTTCCCTTGAAAAGGTAGAGAGGAATATGCATAGACCTTCACTGTACTGGATTTTAGATGTAAATAGAATGGTCTCTGAAGTTAGAAATATATTGTCAGAAAGGATATGGACTGTATATATCCCTCAGAGGGAGGGTAGTTAGTAGACATTGGCTATCTTAGCATAGTTCTGACAATGCCTTCTCAGTCTACATGGTGACTCAGACTGTCCTCATCTCAAACATAAAGTATGTAGCTCAACAAACCGGCTTCTTTAGAAGAGATAATTCATGTACATAGCTTCCAATTACAGAATGCTGTATGTGCATCAAAACCAAATATTTCCCTTCACTAATTGAGTTCCAGAGAGAAAATGTTAACTTTCAATAGGTTTCCATTTGGCTACCAGAAGACTAATAATTTCTCACTCAATAACTATACTGTAGCTGAAAACAAATAAAATCAAGGTTTATTTTCTCACTAAGGAAATGTTTCAGTAAGAGGAAGCTGGTGTGTCACCACCACTTTTCATCCTAGTCAGATTTTCTGTACCAACTGGAAAAGGGTTCGCAAATCCACTCCCCACATACATGTACCTGCATATGTGTCACCTGTGTTAATTCCCAGGGAAGAGGTAGAAATACCGTGTCATGGATACTCTCTCAATGGTGGGCATCTGGGTGAGTTCACCTGGGACCTCAAATGAATGTTGAACCTGTAGTGATGAAGAAAGTCCTTAGAGATCTCCTGAGAAGGGAATTTCTTTTGCTGCTATTCACAGAAAAAGGGAAAAAAGATTCTCATCATGTACGTTAAGGTTGTGGCTGGGTAGTGTATCAGAAGGAATATTTAGCTTTTTCTTGGATACTGTGCAGACAGAATGACTTAGTACTTTATGAAAAGTGATGAATCAAGGCTGTACAAATAGGAAGGCTTTTGAATAACAAATACTGTTTGCATGTGGTATTCTAGAAAATTATTCATTAGATAAATTGGGATGTAATGAGTAGCATCAAGATAAAACCATTATGGCTCTTGGCATGTGACTTTTCACAGTTGTTGAGGACATAAAAGACTAAAACAAACTCTTACTTTTCGAAAAATTTCCTCCAAATGATAACACCAACAATACTTCTTGAAGCAGTCGATGAGTTTCGAGATGAAGAGAGAGCCATTCTTGCCCACCTTCCAAGAAATATTATCTGCAAAGAGAAGCATGGGAATGGTGAAAGATGACGTACTCCTCACACCACAGTTTAGAAACGAAGTATTCTTGGGTGATTCACAGAAGACAGGAGGCCACAGTTGAGTAAAGCTGAGACCCTGGGGTCCCATAAAAGATGCATAGGAAACCTGTATAGACCCACGTTATAAAACCACATGGGCTTTATAACAGGCAAGGCCAAATGAACAGCCTCCAGCAAGCAAGTCCTGGAAAAGAGCAGTACCAACTTCATGATAGAGAAAAACTCCCGTCTCAAACCAGTCCTCGCTTCCCTGCCTCTTCACCCCGTTTGCCTCCTGCTGAAATTTTTTGCATTTATTTTCCCTTTGAGCAATCTCCATATGACGACCTTTGCTCTGCACTTGATCTAAGCTTCTGTTCTTAAAACAGAGAGGCAGTTCTCCAACCTCCACTTAACCAGCACTCAGCTACCTCATTCCTCTGCTCAAACCTTGTCTTCAGCAGCTCCGTTTCACACGATACTGCTCACTCCTGTCTGGCTTCTCCCTCCTAAATCTTCTACCAATACTACAAAACAGAACTGCACCCTGTCACCCAGGATTTCCAAATCCCTAAATCAACCTCACTCATTAGACCTCACCTGCACCTGGTCCATCATTCCCATTAGAAATTGTCATCTCTGACATAGCCTTGCTGATAGCTCTGGAATCCATTCTCCCGGTCTTCCTCTGGCCTAATGAGTCAAGCACACTAGCTAGCCTTTCCATTTTTAGTCTTCATTTCCAAGAGGCTGTTCATCCTCACTCCAAGAATTTTCTAACTATTTTCAATTTCCGGTTGTTTTTATTCATCTTTAGGATTGTAAAAAAATTTTTGGCAACTTAAAATCCCCAAACTTGATCTTTCTGGCAGATGTCTTCTGTGAAATATACAAGGGTGTAACTCTTTATTGATAGTTTCACCCCAAGCTATCCCATGACCATCTCAAACTTGCAGAATTAATTTTTTCCCCTTTAAAGCAGTCACATTGGTCAACATTTTAATTTGTAAATTATCAGAACATATTTGTAGTATATCCTTCCATATAGATTTCTGCTAAATGTAATTCAGCATGCTATGAAACAGGATAGTACACTATTTATGAAAAATAAAATATCCTTTTAAATAAATTTACCGTAATCACCTTCTTGAATACTATAATCTCCATATTCCCCATCTTTCCCCAGTCAAATCAACTAAACTGATGAGTCATATTGATTACATTACTAATTACTGGAGCCGTTGACTTGTTCACCCCACATTATAATCATCATCTCTGGGTCGCAGTACTGTCATTGCAGTCTGACCTGCCTCGCTGCATTCATTCTCACCGTACTGCATTCATTCATTTCAGAGTTAGATCTGCATCATCTCATTGTTTAAACCTCACTAAAGCTATTACCATAAAAGTTCATCTAAGGCTTTCCCTTATCTGACCCCTGCCTCTGTCTCCAGCCTCTTTCTTGATTCTGTGCTGATGAAACCTTGTCTTTTCTGCCAAACTTTTCTTATGTCCTCCATAGACTCTGTTTATACCATGTAAAATATCCTCTCTCTTTTGAGGTGGATAACCTCTTTATCCTGTGAGCCAAATATCCCTTTATAGCATCTAATGCAAAGGTCTATCACTGTTTCTGTTACAATGTACTCATGTTTTCCTTCCTGGTTGATATCTACCCCACAAGCTTGCATTAGTTCAAAGTCAGTGTCCACATGTGCTTTCATTATGGAACATGTGCTTTTTATTAGCCCAATTCTAGCACAGTGTGTTGAATACATAATCTTAACAAAATAACTTTGTGTACTAGACTTTATTTCCACCACTAAACAATCTAACAGTGTTCTTTTTAGATCATATAAAAGTTTTAGTTCCTTTTGCCAGTTAAAAGGATAGAATTTTTCTTTCAAATAAAAATCTCATTAGAATTGCAATACATAAAACAAATAAAAGTGTGCCTTATCTTGTTGTGGTGGCCACTGTTTGTGCAGCCTTTAGTCTTTGGTTTACACTTGGAGAGTCTGGTAATCTCTCAGCTCACATATGGTCATGTATCAGCAGCAGATACATCACCATGTTTATTTGAAAGGTCACATGTCCAGGCTCATTGCAGACATCTGCATATCAACATCTCCAAATAATTCCTCCACACATTAGACCTTATAATCACAGAATGTGGATGCAAAGGAGCCATGATTTATGCTGACTTGTTGTCTAAAGGTGCCTTGCTCTCTGAATCTTTGATAGAACCCTGTTATAGACTGCTTAAAAAATGATGTTCGGCTACACTGACTGTCAGCTACTGGGAATGAGCTGTTTCTGGGCTGTATGTCACCTTTATTAGAGTTTCCCTGTCCCAAGGAGGGCATTGGTCATATGTTGACTGTGTTAATGTGAAGGCAGACACTTAAAAGTTAACTAATTTCCCAAATTACATTAAAATAATAGGCTAAGAGTTACCATAGTGTTTGCTGTGGACCTAGCCGTTTTTACTGATTCAGTTTGGAGAAACCACAGAGAATGTTATGGATTGATGTGTCACTGATGTATTTTAAAAGCAAGTCAAAATGAAATATCATTCACTTTTTTTATAGTTACAATATCTGAATCTTGGATTCCACAAAACAATCTGTTTACATTGAAAGTTTCTAAGCAAATCTAATTATGATAATCCAAATACTTTAAATCTCTTCACTATTGAAAACTTTCCAATAATTAGACACAGAATGTTCACTGAAAGTATATGAGCTCAGCAAAGCATACTCTATAAAAACACTACTAACAGATTCAGAACATCTGAGCTCACTTACGTGGGGTAGAAGATTTGAAAGCAATGAAGTCTTTCTCCACGTGGGCCTTTGTTATGCACCTATTCCATTCATAGCTCAGCACATGCTCCTCATCTGTATCAGCAGTGGCTATCCCTTTCCTTGTGGATATCCAAACAATTCCATTATGTCCTAGGAGAGAATGCACTTCTTAAACAAATGTAACACATATATGCATGCGTGCACACACACACACACTCCACAGAGATAAAGTATATTTGGCACATTACATGATGATTTTATTGAAAATATGAATATCTATGTGCACATGTTGTGTGTGGGGGGATACATGTACATATGTGAGTGCAAGTTATCCATGTCAATGTGTACACTCAGAGGCCAAAAAGAATGATGTCAATTATTTTGTTTTAACACTCTTCAACTTATTCTTCAGTGTTTTTCACTGAACCTGGCGCTAACTTGGTAGCTAACGAGCATCAGTCATCTGCCTGTCTCTACCGTCTATGGTCCTGGGGTTATGTGAATACATGCTATGCCTCGCTTTTCATGTGGTTCTTAGGATTGTTCTTGCAGAGTGAGCATTCTTACTCACTGAGCCATCTCCTCAGTTCCCAAAATATCTTATTATTAGAGAAACTCCCACTAGCCAAGAACAATACAGTACCCATCATGCCTAGAACAATAATGTTGACAAATGACTGGGACATTTATTATTCTAGGCTACTTGTTATCCCGTTGAAACATAGGACATAAGATAGTTCTTTTGTACTGAACACACCATCAACACTAAAATGTTCCCCTTATTTATCTTCTAGAACATGCCAGACTCATAGAAGAAAGTTCAGAACCACACCCCATAGCCCAACTCAGACTCACTGCCCCTGCAAGCCTGCATGATGAGGATCTTGGGTTTGTTTCTCAGACTCCTGCAGTTGGAGTTGTTGAAAATTGTGAAGATGGTGTCATCGTGAAGAATGTCCGGTTCTCTGTTTCTGTGCTTCACCCCACAGATTCCTTCCAGGATGCCATGGGACATGAACACCAGGAACGTGCTGTCAGAGGACTGGTGCTCCGGACGGCCAGCAAACTGCCGTAGTTCTGTCTCCATCTCCTGAAAAGACTCTAGAGTCATTCTCAAACATATTCCTCACATGGAGCTTGTATCCGGATAACAGAGGAAGTTCACAAAAAATAAATAACTCCTAGAATTGAGTGGTTTGTGCCATGTAGGGTTGTAAAATAAATAAAAATATATGCACAAGATGTGAAAATTAGTGAAATTTTATTGTTTTAGATAGTTTATAGCCCTATGGAATTAAAAAGGATCTTGGATTTCTAAAGACTCTAAGAGATGGAATATAATCAAAGCCAACTCTATTGCAATTAGGTTTTGGGAATTCTCATTAAAAGGAGAGGCAGACAGAAAAGCTTATGTTGATAAAAATTGAAAATATGAAGTTCCTTGATACCAAACAATAATCAAGTGTTACATTCTTTAACTAAATTCACCCTGATTGCTTTAGACAGAACTGAATCCACAAGAGTTTTTTTAACTCTCAATAATTAGACATTTTGTTCTGACATTGTTAAAGTCATATGTGTTTATTCTTGCCTCCCTCAGACTAACAGGAAATAGAGACACATAGACTGGCACTTAAGAAAGACTCCCTGTCTTGCTGAAATAATATTGCACAGGCATTATGTGAATATTCTCTGAGACTATGCTTTAGAAACAGTAGAAACCGAGGAAATCCTATCCTGGAGCAGATCTAATTCCTGTACTCTGACATATTTGTTCTTGTTGTTACCAAAAGTGAGGCTGAAAATAGCTCAAGGAAGGTAGATCTGCTCTCTGCTCACAGCTTACCTGAGCTGTAAGGTTCTCCTTTAGCACCACTGAGTATCCAAGGTTTTGAAGTAGCTCTTGCATGTTCAAAATATCAACCTCAGCATCATCTCGATCAAAGAGGTAGTCAAACTTTTTGTTGCAGATGATGAGAGCCAAGCGTGTGCGGCCTTCCTTCTCCATCACTGGATATATCTGAGGTTAACAGACACAGAGTGATTTGACCAAGGGCCCTCCTCATGCCTCCAAAATCTAAACAAAGCTGACAAAAAATAATTATAGTGAACAGAATGTTGCTGGTGGAGTTATGTTCGGTTGATGAAATGGTAAGATTTGAGACTGAAAACATATCTGGGGCCAGCGTATGTTATTAATTTTGGCTAGTGACATGACATGGATTATGTGGTGGGTGGATTTCAGGACATATTCTAAGATGAGATTTAAAAATGGGAAATCTAAGTTGAATATTACTTGATGAAGTGCAATGTCCTTCGTCTGATCTGTAGGGATCCGTTATAAGAAATAGAAAAAGTACACATGGTCTAACTGGGGTAACTCCAGTCCCCTGCTTCCAAAGCTCATCACCTCTTTTGCCTTTTCTGTCTTCATCTTATAGAATTGATCTCGAGGACAAAGTTGCAGTGTATCATGGGCTTCTGTGCTCTGAATTTCCTGAGGAGCTAAAAGAGAAAACAGAACTAAAGAATTGAAATGGCCCCCAGTCGGGCACACGTGCTGGCCACATGTTCATTGTTCTGAAGGGCTCCACTGCTGTCCCTCAGAAAACTGTACTGAAGGGAGAGCAACTTTCCACATGTAAAAGGACCGAAACCAAAGTCTTGACTTTTTCCTCCTTTTTATTTATGTTTATCACTGACCCTGCCAATTTGGTATTTTTCTAGTATTTACGACTTTGGTTAGACTTTCAGATTCAACATATTGGAATCACATGAACTCAGGGATCTAAACTTTGTAAGGAAGTTTAGTTTCATTTAGTTTATTTATATTAGAAGTTGGTATTTCGATTTTATACCCTTTCACTACCCTTCGGACCACACCAGTGACAGGAAGTCTATGTCAGTCTACGATATTCTTTAAAATTCTAGCTATTGTAAAATATGCACCCTCACATCCAGACCATGTGGACAACATTTCATTCCTTTTCCTATAAAAACTTACATGAATTTTTCCATGTTTTTATGCTTATTGCTTGTACACTTAAAAACAGAAAAAAAAAGTTTTATCTTTGTATTCCCAGAATCCGGCAGTAAACAAAGGAAAAAGTACTTCATTGCCAATGACTTGATTTCTTCAATTTCTTGAAAATATTTGCTCTTATTTCTTAGATTTCCCAAAGGGTAATGAGTCTTCTGGTCTCTATATGCAAGTAATCAACCATTTACCTGTGTGTCTATCTATCTGCGTGTTTTCTCTCATACTGCAAGAGAAGGTACATCCTTTCTAAGGACACTGCCTCTATTTATGACTTGAATTCCACACCTTTTCACTCACCTATAAGAATTTTACTAGAGTATTTATTTAGCATTTTGTGCTTTCCTCTCCTCCTCCTTTCCCCTCCCTCTTCTTGCTCTTTCATAACATGTTTGACTCTACCAACAAATGTTAATTTTGACACAGAGAGGGATATAAAAGGGGAGGTAAAAGTATGAAAGGAATTGAATATACTCAAAGATATTAAAATAAAATACAAAATAAAAGATAGAAAGGTGCGGGAGAGGAAGGAAGTGTTGCTGTGGAATAGAATGGAAGGGAAGGACAGGGAAGAAAGAACAAGTGGAATGTGAGACTTGGAAAATTGAGAGTTCTCTTCAGACCTTTAGCTGGAGTCATCTTTTTTACATTTTAGCAGGAAGGCAGAATCATATTCTCAGTCAGAGAAATCTATTCATTATCTCTTATTTTCTGGTTTTTTTTTTTTTTTTTTTTTTTTTTTTTTTTTTTTTTTTCTGATTCAGATATTCAAGCTGAGATGTAACAAACAGCTTACACACAAAGCATTTGTTAATACACATACTTGAAACGCATTTCAGTGATAGGTGTCAGCTTTCAGAGGTGACTGGGATAAGCAGTGGGTCTACAATTTGACTGAATTTTCAGGGAATGACAACTCTTAATGAAAGCAGTTTTGTGAGAAACACCACAGACACACAGACACAGACATAGACACACACAAACACACACACACACACACACACAAACACACACACACGCACATGCACACGTCTGTCACAATAGACTCCTTTTCCACTGAGAACAGTCTCTAGGCAGTACACCTCTGACTCTGAACTTACAGCTTTACTTATTTCACTCTTAGTTTCCTACTTCACAGTCAGATTATAGCCTTCCATATAGGCGTATGACATCCAAGTTCATTCCTGTCTTGGGGCTTCCTGTTTTGCTCGACAGCTTTGCACAATTCCCTTTACACATTTAAGTTATATACTAGCATATCTTCTCAGTGAGGGTGGACTTGGCTAAACATCTCAGTGCATATCCTTCTTACATGATTATTGTATATCAGCACTCACTAAATTATAAATTCCCTGGTAAGGGAATCATGATCTTGATCTATTTTTTTTCTACAGTTATGCAAACCAAATATTGACAACAGCAATTTGATATTTCATTTAATGTAAGACATAAGCATACAAACATAAAAACCACAAGGGTTTTATTCCTTAGTTTGTTAAGAACTTCTGAAAATAATCATTCACAAAGCACTATCCTCCTCCTTCTAGACAAGTGCAATTCCTTAGTAAACACCATCAGTTCATCAGTTTGGCGAACACAAGGAATGTGTGACTCAGACCATATTAGGTAATTATATGTATATTATTTATAAATTTTAAAACACAGTATACTCACATGCTTAACCATATCTTATTTGTGCTAGTATTTTCTGAAGTCTTTATTGTTTTATAAATATAAAGTTATTATTAACATCATTTTAAAATATGGGCTATCAGGACACACGTCAGTGATAGTGATGGCCTTGCTGTATGACCTTCCTGGCTGTGATCCTAGTCCTGTAACCAATAAAGACTTTTAAAATCCACTTTTTCACAAGTAGCATCTGCATGTATCTTGGGATTGATATTACCTGTCAGTATTGGATGTGATGCAGGGGCCACTCCAACATCGTCCTCCATTTCTTCGTCTTCTTTTTCTTTTCTGAATTCTGAAGAGAAGTGGAGAACAAGTATTTGAGAGACTTTCTAGTGGTGGAGTTGGAGAAAAACCCAAACTTTCCAACTCTCAGTGAAATGGTCTCTGCTATAGAGCAGGGAGTCTGTGACCCCACCCCCCAGTGACTAGACCCCTTGAAACAAAGGATTTGGGGCTGTTACCTGTCAGAGAGAAAGTGGATATCTGCTCTGATAAAGTTTGTTCATCATCTTTTCTGTCTTTAATTCCATTTTCAGAGTCTGAAGAAAAAAGGAGTATCAGTGCTCTGTTCCAAAGACATTTTCATGCTTATGTATGTTTTTTTGTTGTTGTTTTGTTTAAGTTCCATATGGTTATACAATGCATTTTGACCATGCTCATCCACCACTACTGTAAGTTCAAAATAGGAAAATATACTTTGCAGATTAAGAGTTCTGTTTGCAGTTAATGTAGCTAAAGAGTAAGTTAAGGTTTCAATTTGTAATTAGGAATAAGTTCCTGTTTTTTAGATCTGATGTAAGCTGCAAAAGATGTTTCCCAACCCACACTAAACTTGTGACTCCATTCACATGATATATATCCTTACCCGTGTTCCTTCCCTTCCATTGTATCTTTCTAACAAAATATAACAAAATGTAACAGCTAACTACAAAAAGGACCTCAAGAGACCAACAGGGGATGCTCTCTTAAATCTTGAAAGGGTGAGAAAGCTGCTGGCCAGTCCTGGGTACACTTCAAAATAGAGCTTGCTTTAACTGGACAGTCATGGATTCGGTCTTTCCTTGCCCCGATTTCCAGGTTTTATCTCCTTTTCATCACTGCTCATTGCCGCATTCCTTACTCATCCAGAGTCACTTCCTCCTTTTACTTTTTTCTTGTGTTATTATTAACCCAAGTCAAAATAACGTTCCCGAGTTGCTTCTGGGTGTGTGACCACCCACTACATCTGAACGACCAGTGGCCATGTCCCTAGTGTCAAGTAACTCTCCCTCTCTCGGCAGCTGTCTATTGTTGTCATTTCTAAGAATGACAATGTACAAGGCCACAGTTCCATGGGTTGTTACTGGAACATGAAAACTGACATCAATTGGTCTATGTGTTTCTCTGGGGCATGGAGGCAGTTACCTGCTGGAGAAGATGCTGTAGACATTTTCTGAGATTCATCATCCTCATCATCAGAATGAAATTCTGAAACAATAAGAACAGCAGATTTTGGAGGGCTGTGGCTAGATTCCTAGGCCCTTTCAAACACTGGTGGGTAAACCATCATGTTATTCTGTTACTCTCTGAAACATGGAGGTTCTGTCTGTTCTCCAAGCTTCATATTTGTTTACAAACACTCTAGCCTCTTCCAAATTAAAATGAAAAAAAAAAATGAGGCACATCCCTATGAAGCAAGGGATTTAGTCAAAATCTGTAACCAAAGTTTCTTAGAATTTATTTTTCTAAGAAAAAAATACTTGACTGTATTAAAGATAGACTTCATACAACAAAAATAACACAGAAGAAAAAGTCAAGAATTTAAATATACATTTTCTCTATTACTTGCTAGGGTAGGATCTGTGGCCCTGCAGACCGAGTACCACTAGCTACCCTGTGGTAAGTATTTAATGGAGCACATAAACACCCCACCGCCCTTCGGTAATTGATGCTGTCCTGCCAAAACAGAAAACCTGAGATGTGAAGGAGACAACTACATACACAAAATTTATAATGTTTATTGTTTTTAAAGATAAGTTAATGTTCCACTAACCTTCAAATTCAGATTTTTTTTTTCCCAGTAGAAATTAAGGTGAAAATTTCTTCTCTGGAATTAAGCCAGAGCTAAGAGAAAAAGAGTGTGGACTTCTCCCCTCCCCCATTCAACAGTCTATATCTAAGAATAAGTCTACATCTCTATATGTGACCAGAAGCTTAGAACACTATAAAACTATCACTGAAGTCAACCTAACAATACTTCCTGAGCACCTGTCATCTGTCAGATGTTGTTCTTATATAATCAATACATATTCATGAATAAAGCAGCCAAAGAGACCTGCCTTATTAAGACCATGTTTTCCATAGTGAAACAAAGTAAAGGAAGGAATATGTAAATTTCATGGGGGTAATTAATGGTATAACTGTCCAACCAGAAGCAAAATATGTAGGAATAGAAAAGCAGTTGGGGTGAATTGGGACCTTTTTAATCTGTTAAACAAATAGACAAGCAACAGTCTGGGGGATGTGGGTAAGTTAGACTTCCCTTGAAAACAGGAGAAATAAAGATAGAAGGCTCATGGGCAGTAAAAAAAGAATGCGTCGATGGCATTTCGGCCAGAACTACTCACTTAGTCTCAGCTGCTTCCTGGAGTTGACAATGTGGCCTGCAAATATTTTGCCTACCATTTCTGTTTTCTCAAAGATGTTCTCAGCCAGGTTCTCGGCATTGTTCAGAAGGAAGCGTGCACCTTCCCCTATTCTGAGTAACTCATCTCCATTTAACACATTCTTCTCCACCAAGTCATCAAAAACCCCATCCAACACATTCTTCGCCAAACCCTTGATCTTGTAGATTGGATCTCTTTCACGTGTCCTCTTGCCTGTAAAAATTATAGCATTTAGACATGAAAAGAAATTTAGATATCTGTTCCTACACTAGGAGCTTTCAGATTTTAATGTACATAAGAATCATCTACATAGCCAAATAAACAGTACTCCCTGAATGAATTCTGCTTAATACGTCAGGATGAGACGTGTGTGTGTGTGTGTGTGTGTGTGTGTGTGTGTGTGTGTGTGTTTAATTGTTTCTTCTATTTTTTGAGATCGACTTGAGTGACTTATCTAGAAAGCACACAAACATGTATTTTGTCTAACACTCTTTAAGTTTATACAGGAGGAAACTGAGGTTGAGAGAAGAGTAACAACTCCATTAAGCAATTTAGCAGTAGATATCTGACATTTCTGTGTATCACTCATGATCCTTCCACTTTTGCTCATGTTTGTTAATAACTTTGAAAGACATTATATTGCGTATAGGGCATAGTGAACTGTGAACACTTTACAGCTATACTGTCATTCACTCTGTTTATATTGCCAGGGCTGGTAGGCTTCTCTGTGTGGAGATGAAGAAATCAAGCTAGCTGGCTGCTTGCTGCTGAGAGCAGTTCAGACGCCTAGTAGAATGATGGAGGACATGCAAGTTGTTCAATAGTACAGCTTCTCACCCTCACAACAGAGCACTCACATAGTTGGAGAGAGCCTCAAGTCAGTGAGTCAAAAGGCAAGCCTTAAACCACAAGAAAATACTGAAATGATGGGTCTGAATTGGTTACATTTTCCTTTCTTTCCAGCAGTTGTAAAATACTAAATTGGAGGCTTGCAGTGTTGGCATGCTCCCTCTGTAACCTGTGCTGCCATAGCCCCTTCACTCCCAGACTAAAACAACTCTGTTCCTACAAAGTCTCTCCACATCGTTATTTTTTCTCTCTGACACCCATATGTAACTTCCTTAACAGAATCATAAACAAAGAAAGGACTCACCCGCCATGGCTGTGCAGGCTTCCTGGTCGTAAAAAGCAACGAAATCGAAAGCAAGCTCAGAAACATTCTGCATTTCCTTTCCAGAAACATACCGATGACGCTGTCTCAGTGCAGGGGCGTGGGGGGTGGGGGTGGGGTGAGGTGGGTGGGGAGGAATGCCTTTCCTTTCCAGAAACACTGATGATACTGTCTCACTGGGAGATTCCAGCTTGGCAAATTCTCTTGCTCTTTGTCCAGAAGGTCAATCAGGAATCTGCTTTGATATGCAATGCTTCTCCTTGACACAATGTTTTCTGACTAAAAATGTATATTCACACACAAATACATTCTGAGTCCAGTCTGTTTTTTAGCATTGTTTCAAAGTGCAATGTGACTTCTGTTTTTCTCAGTGTCACCATGAGCCTTTCCGTAGATAAGAGGCCACACAACAGTGGCACTTGCTCAACAAAGAATGTGCCAGTCTAGAAGGCTACAGAGGAAAGAGACGCTGGGATCTGTCAAACCTTGATGTGGCTACCACCAATTCAAGTAATCTTGTTTCTTCTCTCTGAGTCAGCATCTTTATTTGTCAATTTTGGATATTATTTATCTGGAAATAAAAGTGCACATCTTTGTTTGTAAAATGCACAAGAGAGTCTTTCACTGTAACTTTTAAAAATTTATGAATAAATGATGGCAGTAAAAGTTAAATAATTGAAATATTTACAAAATGGGAAAGAATGCTACACTGCTGCTTTATTTTCATGATACCGAGGGCTACATGTTAGCTGCCTTCCTTGTGAATTTTTTCCGTTCTTTATAAAATACTTAATACAATTTTAATGCTGTTTATTCTTTACACCAGCCACCTTATAGTAGCCTTCCTTGCCTTACTGACCTCAGGAGTTAATTGGTATGGCAAACATATCACCTCCAAAGAATCATGTGCAGTTCTAGGCCCTGTCTTCACAAAGCCTTGTGCACTTTTCCAGCTTGGACACCTGACCACCCATGTAGATTACCTGGTGCTTCTGAGAGAGAGAGAGAGAGAGAGAGAGAGAGAGAGAGAGAGAGAGAGAGAGAGAGAGAGAGACCAAGCTTGCCCATTTCTTGGCAGACCAGGAAGCAGAGAAAAGGGAAGACAAACACTCAGTTGGAATTCTCCTTTTCTCCTTTTTAACTACTTTAGGACCTCTGAACAAAAGGAACCACATTCAGGGCAGCTCTCCTCCCTGTCCCACAGTCAATCCTCTCCAGAAACTCCCTCACAATCATCCCTGCCTCAAGGACAGCACAAGCCTCTCTTAATCCAATCAAAATGAGATTTGAAAAGCTACCACAGTGTCATGTCATACAATCATATCAGAAATCAATTAACTTGCTTTTTACAACTTCATAGTGAATAACATATATTCTGCTAAGTAAAGAATTACCAAGTTTAGTAGATTATAACTTCAAAATGTTTGTCAAATTATTACATTCAAAATTCAATGAATAGCATAGTATAGAAAAGCTTAGAATGAAAATCAGAGTCTCCAATTTGCCTTACTTCTGTATTTTAGATACAACTTCCCTAAGCTTTTTCTGTTTTTTGAATAGTGTAATCATTTCTTAAATTATTTTGTTTGACAGTTTCACACAGGATGAATTGTAGCTATTTTCACCCCCTATTTCCCATACTTATCCCCTTCCTCTCCTGCTGGAGTCTTTCTCAACAAGTCCCCTCCTGTCATGTCCCCTTTCTATGAGTGTCCCATTGTGCTTATTAGATTTTCTTTACTGATCACAGATAGGAGGTTATTTAATGGAACCTTAGCAGTGGTTACACCACTGAAGAATTTGATAAGCCCTCTTTAAAGAACTCTCAGCTGCCAATAGTCCTTCAGGGAGGGCCTCTCCTCTACCCATGACAAAATGTTGATGGTTCCAATCATGAGCCTGAAATAGCTACAGTCTCAGTGAGTTTACATAAGACAGCCAAGGCTGAAGTGAGCTCATGTGTAGGGGTGGTTGTCTGTGCATTACCCAGAAGCATAGCCCCTAGAGAGGCAGCAAGCAGCTGCTAGGTCTCTGTCCCCCTGAGGCGTGGCCGGACGAGGACCTTCTTAAGACCTGGGATACATGTACATGATTGTTCTTCTCTTTGTTACCTCGTGGTCTTGGCTGTGGATCAAGGCAGAGCTCTCCTGAGAACCAAGTTGGACCGCGCCCCACCCCTCTAGGATTCTGAGATTCTCTCCTTTACTCTTGTTGTGAGTTAACTCCCCCAATAAATTCTTATAATCTTTAAGCTATCTGGGTGGATTGGTAGCGATTTAATCACAATACTCATGTAAGATAGTGAGTTCATGTAAGGTAGCCACAACCTCAGTGAGTTCACACAGGTAGACAAGGCTAAAGTGAGTTCATATAATATAGCCACAACTGCAGTGAATTCATGTAAGATAAGTCATACTATATTGAGTTCATGTAAGATAGTCACAACCTCAGTGAGTTCATATTAGGTAGCAGCAGCCATGTAGCAGGTTTTTTTTTTTTTTTATGACCAGAAGACATCATTTTGCTGCATATCTATCCATCTTCTTAACACTTGAGCATGTCTATTTTATATATTTCCTGTCATTGAATACTTCGTATTAAAAAGGAAATGTAGTTAGCTTAAACTGTCTCTTCTCTTCCTGTTGTCAATGCCACGGCTTTCAATTATTTCCTACACCATGTAGTATGAATTATTAGTTAACTTTTTGAGACAAGGTTCATAGCCCCAGTATGGTGGTTTGAAAGAAAATGGGCTCTAAAGGAAGTGCACTATTAGGAAGTGTGTCCTTGTTGGAGGAAATGTGTTACTGTGAGAATGAGCTTTGAGGTCTCCTGTGCTTAAGGGTTGCAGTGTCACAGTTTACTACTTGTTGCTTGCAGATCAAGATGTAGAACTCTCAGCTCCTTCTCCAGCACCAAGTCTGCCTGCAAGCCTTCATATCCCACCATAGTGATAACGGACTAAACCTCTGAAACTGTAAACCATCCCAATTAAATGTTTTCCTTTATAAATGTTGCCATGGTCATGGCATCTCTTCACAGCAATAGAAACCCTCACTAAGACACGCAGGATGGTAGCAAACCCTTGATTCTTCTGCCTCAGCCTCGTGAATGCTGAGACTGGAGGCTTGGACCTTTATAGTAATTTGAAAAGCACATTTAACCCCCATTTTCATTTCATCAGTGTCAGTAAGTGGCTTCTCTCTCTTCTGTGTAAGTTGACTGAGTCCATTCTCCATTTTCTCTCTAATAGTACTTTGTTTTGATATTAATTTTTTTTATTTTGGCAAAATGTAAATAATCTGAAACTTAACCGTCTTGATCGCCTTTCGATTTGTAATCAGTAACGCACACATAATTATATACATGTATTTTATCTTTAGGTAAAGTGTTATTTGTTTTGTTCCTGTGACAAAAATCTCAATATGCTTCTCAGACTTGTCTTGAATTCACAATCATCTCTTCCTCAGCTTCCCTAGTTCTGGGATTATAGGTATACAACACAATCCTTAGTCAAAATCCTTGATCCTTGGTCAGGCTGATGAAATGAGCTTCAGTTGCTTGTTGTTTCTGCAGAGGAGACAAAGAATAGATGGTGAGCATGTTCATTCCATAAAGAATCCATCCCTTCACTCATCATTCATTGCCAACCATATTCTTGCTATACCTGACATCCACCTGGATTCTCTGTAGTTTATGCAGGAGAGGAAAAGATGCATCATAAGACAAAAATGAATATAAACACTAATAACATATGAGCATAATTCAATAATTATCAAACTATGCCATCCGCAGTTTATTATTGCTTTTTGGGTTTACCTTGGTTTTTCTTATAGCTGTTATCATTTGCGTTATCTTTTTGAGGTGATGAATTAAATCTAAATGTGTGGAAGTAGAATAAAAACTTGACAGTAGAACCATCTCCTGTGACCAGGCAAGACTTCAAATGGAAGGAGTGGGAAACCAACCCAGCCACATAACCTTCAACCTACAGTCTGTCCTGCCTATGGGATGTGCTGGGGTAAGGATCATCTAGAGATTGAGAGAGTGGCCAAACAGTGACTGGTCTAGCCTAAAACCCTTGTGAATTGAGTGAGCCCACCCCTGACATTGCCTGGAGCACCAGGACCCACATACTGGATGACCCAGAGACTTAGGATAGAGCCAAACACCACTGGAGGAAAAACAATGTCAATGTAATGATGCCTAACAATATTTCACTATACTCATAGATTGGTGCCTAGCCCACTTTTCATCAGAGAGGCTTCATCCAGCAACTGATGGAATTAGATGCAGACCTACAGCCAGACATTAGGCAGAGTTTGGGAAATCCTGCAGAAGATGGGGAGAAAGGACTGTAAGAGCCAAAGGGGTTAAGGACACCACAAAAAACTCACAGAATCAAGTAACCTTGGCTCACAGAGACTGAACTGACAACCAGGGAGCCTGCATGGGACAGACCTAGGCATTTTGCATATATGTCCTCTTGTGGGACTCCTAACAGTGGTAACAGGAACTGTTTCCAACTCTTTTACTGGCTTTTGGGACCCTACTTCTCATACTAGGTTGCCTTGTCCAGCCTCAATAAACAGGTATGTGCTTAGTCTTACTGCAAATTAATATGCCATATTTTGTTGATATTCTTAGGAGACCTGCCCTTTCCTAAACAGAAACAGGAGAGGGGTGGATTAAGGGATGGGAAGAGTTGGGGAGGGACTGAGAGGAGAGGAGGGGAGGGAAACTGTAGCTGGGATGTAAAACAATAACAACAACAACAAGTATGCCAATAGTGAATGAACTATGCCACCCAAAAAAATCAACTTGACCATCTAAGTAGACAGGTCTCTAATGAGAAATCTACTTACTCTTCTCAGTTACCAGGAAATAGGTATCTTTTCAGGGCTGCCCAGTCAGTGGTAGGTATCTGGAAATTAATGCTTGATTGTTTCACTTAAAGCCAAAAATAAGCTGTGGACTACATAACCTTCAAAATTCATGGAAAACATGCTTCATTTCAAGTGGAGAAATCTGCAGAGATGACAGAGGATTCAGAAGTTGTTGGGATGAAGCTAATAAATACTCTAACTTATTATTACTATCCCACCCCATGTAAAATTATACTCTAGATAAAATGAACATCATATCTAATTAGATACCTTCCAATCTCCATGAATGAATCATGAGGATTCATTTTAGAGGATGATCTAGTTTTAACCCCTAGGCAAGATGAGGATTCACTAAAGTAGATAAAAATCTCAGCATCTTCTTTTTAAGGCTTGAATGCTGGCTGAATCCTACAATCATCAATAGCCGGCCTGTGAAATCTTTTTCCTTTAACTAGCTAATCACATCCTACTTACCATAGATACACTAATATAGTAATTAAATTTTCCTAACCAAAAATATCCCAGGGCCAGTTTTACATCAGAATTCTACCAGACTTTCAAAGAAGAGTTAATGTCAACACTCTTCAAATTATCCACAAAACAGAAACAGAAGGAACATTCCCCTGTTTGTTTTACTATGCCTCAATTATGTGATAACCAAACAGCATAAAGACCCAACAAAGAAAGAGAATTACAGAATAATTGTTCTTTTAAGCATAGATGCTGGAATTCTTGTAAACTGAATGCAAAAACACATCAAAACAAATGTCCACCATGATTAAGTAGGCTTCTCTGAGGTTCAGTAATGGTTCAACATAAGTAAATTGATAAGTGCAATCCATTATATAAACAAGCTGAAAGATATAATCACATGATCATCTCATTAGATAAGAAAAAGGCCTTTGACAAAATCTAACACCTCTTCATGATAAAAGTGCTAGAGAGATTAGGGATACAAGAGACATATCTTAACATAATAAAAGCAGTTATAGCAAGCCCAGAGCCAACATCAGCTTAAATGGAGAGAAATAAAAAGCATTTCCAGTAAAATCAGGAACAAGACAAGGTTATCTACTCTCCCCATAACTATTGAATGTAGTACTTGAAGTCTTAGCTAGAGCAATAAGACAACTGAAGGAGACCAAATATATACAAACTGGAAAGGAAGAAGTCAAAGTACATTTATTTGCAGATGCTGTGATAGTAACATAAGTGCCTCTGAAAATTCCACTGGGGAATTTCTACAGCTGATCAACACTTTTAGCAAAAAGTAGCTGGATATAAAATTTATTAACAAACACCAGTAGCCCTTCTGTGTACAGATGATAAACGGACTAAGAAAGAAATCAGGGATATTGTACCTTTCACAATATTCTCAAAAACATAAAATATCGTGGGATAACTCTAAAAGAACAAGTGAAATTTTTGTATGATTAAAAACTTCAAGAAATTGAAAAAGATATCAAAAGATGGAAAGATGTTCTATGCTCATAGATAGGTAGGATTAATATAGTAAAAGAGATCATCCTACCAAAAGCAATCTACAGATTCAATGCAATAACCATCAAAATTCCAATACAATTCTTCACAGACATTGAAAGGACAATTTTCAGCTTCACATGGAAACACACACACACACACACACACACACACACACACACACACACACACAATGCAAGATAGCTAAAACAGTCCTGAATAATAAAAGGGCTGCAGGACATTTCACTATTTCAGATCTTAAGTTGTAATACACAGCTATAGAAATAAAAATAGCATGCTATTGGCAGAAAAACAGACATGTTGATAAATGAAATCTAATTGGATACCCACATCCCTATTATTTTTAAAGTAAAGAACCTAGAAATACACACTGGACAAAAGACGGAATCTTCCACAAATAGTGATTATCAAATTGGATGACTGCATATAGAAGAATCCAAATAGTTCCATACTCATCACTCTGCACAAAACTCTACTTCAAATGGATCGAAGACATCAGCATAAAACCAGTTATAATGAACCTGATAGAAGAGAAAGTGAGGTATACACCTGAACTCATTGGCACAGGACTTTCTGAACAGGACATCTTGATTAGCACAAGCAGCAATATCAACAATTAATAAAAGGAACATCATGACACTGAGAAGTTATTACATGACAGAGGACACTGTCATTCAGACAAAGCAATGGCCTAAAAAATGAAAAAATATTTTTATCAACTACACATGTGATTGAGAGCTAATATACAAAATATTATCCAAAATGTTATCCTGCCTGCAAGATATGCTGATGCAATGGTGCCATAAAAATATCCTGACCAATAACTTATTTGACTGAAGTCCCACTCCACAAAATAGAACCACTACCTGACACGGCTTGGGTGATCAAGAACCTGAGACTAGATATCCCAAGGACCTAGAGTAAAATTATACACTACTTTTCAACCAGCCCCCCCCCCAAATCTTTAAAAAGGAGCAATAAAATGCCTCCTAATGATATTCTGCTGTCATCATTGATCAGTGCCTTGCTCAGAGAATCTTCTTCCTATAACAAATGGGAACAAACAACCAGACCCACAGCCAGACATTATACAAAGAATGAAAGGCCTGGGAATACTCAGCCCCAAATGAGATGTCTCCATCAAATCCTTTCCCTCAGCGCTCAGTGAGCCTTTGGAAGTGACAGCAGAAACAGTGCAGGATCCTCAGGGGATGAAGGGCACCAAGGGCCTCTAAAAAGATTAAGGCAGCCTGGACAGGGCCACCACAGGTCTTCACCAGGTCCTCTGTTTATAAATTAGGGTGCTGTGGATATCGCTCTGTATAAATAAATACTGACTGGCCAATAGCCAGACAGGAAGTATAGGTGGGACTAACAGAGAGGAGAATTGAGGAAACAGGAAGGGAAAGGGGAGACTGCCTGGAGCCACCGCCAGGACAAGGAAGATGTAAGGTACCAATAAGCCACGAGCTATGTGGCAAAGTATAGATTAATAGAAATGGGCTAAATATAAGAGTAAGAGCTAGACAATGATAGGCCTGAGCTAATGGCCAAGCAGTTTAAATAATGTAAGAGTCTGTGTGTTTATTTTATAAGTGGGCTCCGGGACTGGTGGGACTTGGTGGGGGCTGGAGAGAAATTCTCCAGCTACATTAGGGCTTCCAGTTTAGTGGTTTTTGTGAGATTCCTGAGTGTGCTCCTTTATTTTATTTTATTATCGTCCCTTGGTAGCCTGTTTGTTTTCTAATGAGAGACAGAAAAGGAGTGGTTCCATTGGTGAAGGGAGTGGTGGAGGGAATAGACAGAGGAGAAATCATAATCTGCATAAATTATGTAAGAAAAATATGTTTTCATTAAAAGCACTAACTTCCTAGGTCTCCATTCATAGAAACCTCAAGTGCTGTGAGAAAGCCATCTTCTCTAACCTGTAAAAACATCTTTGTTTTCTCAAAAAAATCATTGTGCTTTAGGATTTGGGACTTAAAAAACAGCTAACTTTTCTTTTACTCCTGTTAATAATCTCTTTTCTTTCCAAAAATAATGTTCCCATGAGAAAGCCCAGGCTCTTTCGATATAATAAACAAAATAGTACACAGAACCAGTATTTTTATTATAGAAGATGAATAATTCATAGGTTCTTCTGTATTTACATGTATTACATTACATGTGCATTACAAATAATACTGAATCACCCACTTTAAAATGTGCTCAGTAGGCTGATTATATTCAACATGTCCTTATCCAAAACATGCACAATAAGGAAAATACATGAGATGAATATACTTTGGGAGGAGAGAGGTGATCAGATAACACATGCTGTGCTGATGGTATCTTACACATATTTTCAAACTCATTATGTGTAGACATTAAACCCATGACATTTGAGGTTATCAAATTTGCCTCCACAAAATATGTTCAAAAGGAAATCTTGAAAATTTACAAATTACAAAAAGGGACCACCAAACACTAACTACTGTGTCTCTTCACTAGACTTGCAAACATTTCAGCATGTCTCCTTCAAATTCCTTTAATAGGGCACTCTATTCCTAGTGGACCATGTCATAGAATTCTTGTTTGTATCAAGAATTTGATAAGATGTTTGCAAAAAGTTTGTTAGGGCTGAGTATTTGCGAAAAAGCTACCAGTCCTGTGATCTATGACTTTTTCTGCAATAATCTTGAAGGGATTTGATACAAAATGAATCAATTGTGTATGTTAAATCACTGTGCTGGAATACTTCAGTATCTTTGTATGCATTTCACTACACAATGTCCTAATTACAGTAAACAGCCATTCTTAAAGACTGTGTATAGGACTGCATTTAATCAAAACAAGATTAAGATTTATTTAAGATATATTGATGAACTCAAAATTTGTGTCCAAGCATTTCTATATAAAGGTGGCCTTTGGCCTGGCTGCAAAACTATAGGGTAGAGAAAACACATATGTGGGTTTGTAGAGTAGAAGGCAATGAAGTCCTTCTCCACATAGCTCAGCTGGAAAGCATCTGTCTCCACATTCCTGGGTGGATCTACACCTCTGAATGTCTAGGGTTTTGAAGACTCTCAGATCCACTTCCCCAGGGTTCCCAGTAGAGAAACTGTTGGGGTGCACTCAACAGGACTTCTGCAATCTCCTACCTCAGTCGTTTTGAGAGCTCCTTCAAATTAGTTTCACATTCGCACACACACACACACACACACACACACACACACACACACACACACGCAAGCAGGAGGTCATGAGAGTATATGGCAGGTGACAACTACTATTTAACAGGTTGACCCACCAGATGAATGACTCTGTTGGGGAGCCCCAGTAGACAAGGTCCGTTGGGTCACTGACTTTGGAAACCAGTTATTTTCTGTCTGTAACTTTCCCATGTGCCACCACTTACTTTCCTAAAACGAACAGCTGTAGGTTTTTTTCCACAGCCCATTGATATTGTGTTTTACATCTGGGCTTATAGCTATGGATGGCCAGGAAGATGATTTCTGCTTAAGCTGTATAATTCTAAATAGTTTAGAATATTTTCATAACTGATAGAGGAAAGTAATAGTACTTTCAGTCACAGAAACAGCTAATTTTAGACTTCAGAACGTATTCAGAGCAAACTGGTTGTCCCTGGAGACAAATACACAAGGATGAGTTCCCAGGTGCTGTTTGTTGCTGAGTCAAGGTGAGACATGAGGCAACTTTTGTAGACATAGCCCTCTACAGTAACTGACTTTTTGCACGTAATCTCAGCCTCAGTTTATGTTACAGTCTCAAGGTTCAGCCAACTGTTTACTTTCTGTCTGGGAACCCTCACTAACTCAGAGCTACGTACATGGCCAAGTGTTACTCACTGGCTCGTCAGCAGGACCTTCCTAGCCTAAGAAAAACTATGTGACTTATCGTGTTATGAGGATCAAACCCTGAAAATGTCTTATAATTGTCCAGAGTTTGGCTGTGAGAGGAGAAGGAGGAATGAGAGTGTGTGTGAGTGTGTGTGTGGGTGTGTAGGGGGAACTGAGGAGAGAGCTAGACAGGAGAAAGAACGAGAGAGATTTTCAGAAAGAGATTCTGAGATGTATGTGTTTGTGAAAATGTGTGTGCATGTGCTGAGAGAGCAGGAGATGTGTGCAGAGAGAACTGGGTAGATGAGTAGCTTTGTGGAAGAGAGAGCTTGTATAGCTATATAGAAAGGGATGTAAGGGAGAGATGTGTGTACAGAAGAGAGTGAATGAGTGAGAGAGAGAGAGAGAGAGAGTAAAGAGTGAGTGAATGATCTAGTAAGGTGTGGAGGAATGTAGAAGGGTAGAGAGAAGAAATGTGTATGAAAGAGATTTGGAGCTATGTTAGAAAGAGATGTAGCTGTATATAGAAAAATGGGCTGTGCAGGAAGAGATATGGCTGTATGATGAAAGAGCTGTATAAATGAGATGAATAGCTGTTTCTGTGTGGAGAGTTGTAACTGTGTGGAGACAAGGAAAATGAAGCTTTATAGAAAAGAGATGCGACTGTGCAAAAGAGGTCTGTGGCTGTGTGGAGAATGTATAGAGAATGTAACAATGTGGAATGTATCTATGTGGAGACAAAGATTTTCAGAGAGGAGTTTTTCAAGATGAAGTATCAGAGAAAGTTACCATCAAGAGGTGTATATGTTTCCTTATTTACCTGTCAGATAGATAGAAATTTATTTTTAAATACCCTCAGATTAAAAAGTTTTCTAAAGTCTGGCTACTCCCGAGGTCTTCTATTCACAGCCCTGAAGTAGTTCTTGAAGTTGGCCTCCCTTGGGTTGTATTACACACAGACAGACAGAGAAACAGAGAGGAGAGATACAGAGAGAGAGAGAGAGCTGCTTTCTTGATAAGACCACTGAGAAATGCTCCACTTTATTGTAAAGTGATTGTGTCATAAAAAATAAAAATAGGGACAGAGTAATAAAACTAGAAGAATCTGTTTGCTAAAAACAGAAGAGGACTTTCAGGTACATATGCATCATTTCAGAGCACCTGGCTATAGCTAAGTTATTTCTACTTGAAAATGTTAGTTAATTATAGCCCCATTATAATTTAAGGTCACAGTCATATAGGTCTATCTACATCTTACAAGTTGGATGTGACAGAGTATGGCTAATCCCATCTCTCCAGAGACTGAGGCAGGAGATAATTATGAGTTCTTGGCTAGCTGAAGATACACAGCAAAATTGTCTCAAAACAAATAAAATAAAATATGCAATAGACATACACATGCACTCATACATTACACTCATACATTGTTTTACTATTCATCATAGCCAAGTTGCTGCATCAACATAGGTATTCACTAATAAATGAATGCACAAGGATGTACACACGGAAGCATTATGCAATACATGAAGATCCAACTTTATTTTTTGAAAGAAAATAGATTGAACTGGGAAACCATCATGTTAAGCAAAACAAACTTGATTGCTTTGTTTCAAAACATGATTTTTGCTTATATGCTTAATCTAGATTAAAAGCTAAAAAAGACACAAAAGTGGAAGTGGAACCCCTTCAAAAAAGGTATGGACCAGCAAGAGAGGAATGGAGAAAGAGAAGGTGGGTGTGGTATAGAGTTATCAAAACATATATGAAAGTAAAAACATCATAATGATCCAATTATTTTATGTAATTAGTACATGGTAAAATAACAAATTATAACAAAATAACTCAATTGTTGAATTTTAATACTAGTTTATTATATACAGTGATTGTACCAGTAAATGTCACATAGTACACCTTCATACATGCCTTGACCACTCCACTCTCACTTCTGCTGACTCACTCTTCTTTTCATCCTCCTTTATTCCTTTGTTCCCCAGTCCCCAGTCTTCATTTAGCCCCTTAAGAACATGCTTATATTTTCAGATCACATTTTTTATATTTTTGATTCAATTTCCAATATAAGAATCTTATATTTTCACAGTCTTAATTTCTGTGACTGGTTTATTTTGCTTAACCTGAGGATTTACAATACCATCTATTTTCCTTAAAATTTCAGGATTTTATTCTTTTCTATGGCTCTATAGTACTCACTTATGTATAAACAACACATTTTCTTTATCCAGCCATGTGTTGATGGTAACCTAGGATGATTTCATATCTTACCTACTATGTCCTAAATAAACTTGGGTATGAGGAATTTTACTGAATGGTGACTTTGGTGAGGAGTGAAGGTATTAGCTATATATATATATATGTGTGTGTGTGTGTGTGTGTGTGTGTGTGTGTGCGCAGGCGCATATATATATTTATATATTCATTCCTATTTTATTTATAATGTAGTCTTACCCTGTTGTTCCTTGGTGGCCTTATTTCTGGATGGTCCATCTATTAGTGAGAGTAGGGTATTTAAGTCAACCACAATTATTGTATTAGGAATTTGCTCTACTTTCAAATACAATTTTGAAGCCAAATGTAAAACCAAAATAACAAGTAAATTCATAATTAAGATAATTTTGTTTTAATATTTGCATATTTCTGTCAATTCACTTGGGGATTCCTGAAATGTCCTTAATTATTTACATTATATAAACTTTGTATAAAAATCTCTCAACTAACCCAGTAAATTCTTGTAATGCCATATTTGATGGGCTTTCCTATTAGTTCCATTATTTGCTTAGAACTAAACAGAGCCTAACGTTATTTCTCCTAGTCACTAAGCCCGTGTACAATTTCCCTGCCAGCAACTTCGAAGCTAGTGGCTTGGGATCTCACAGTTCCATCACGGAACTCACCACCTCTGCAGGCCTTCACAGAGATGACCTTGGGTTTGTTCCTTAGAACTGGACAGTGGCAACTGCTGAACATCTCATAGATGGTAACATATTACAGCACATCTTTTTTTTTTTTTTTGGTTCTGTTCTGTTTTGTTTTACTGTGCATCGTTCCACAGATGCCATTCAGTGTGCCATGAGACATAAGCACCAGGAATGTGCTGTCCGATGTCTTGTTCTCTGGGAGTGCAACAAAGTCCTTCATCTCTGACTCCATACCTGAAAAAGAATGATGTCCTCCTTTAGCAGGATGAGGGTTAAGATAAATTGTACTGCCTCATTTCAGTAAAATTGACTTTGACAACATACTTAAAATGTTGTTACTTGGCGGATACTCAATAATGATACTTGGTTTGCTTTTTGTTCTTAGAGGAACAGCGAGTTCCATCTTCCCATGCCTGGTGTCACACTGTGAACTGCCTCTATGACAACTTGCACAGTCATGTCTCTTGAATTACTTTTTCTTTTCCACTTTGGTGTTTTCTCTTCTTTCATCGGTACTGACTTGGTCTATTAGTGCCTCAGTGTTGCCCTTAAAACTCTCCTTATGCACTTAGAGAAAAACTAAACCTAGGCCTTCATTGTCTTTCTGTTTCCAATCTCCTGTTTCCACCAGACTTTAGCCTTCCTTAACTTCACTCTATGCTTTCCTGTGTATCATTTACTCTAGATGTGGCCTATGCAGCCCTCTACTTGGAAGTCACTCCCCTCACATCTTTGTGGAACCTTCTTGCTCCTAGGAGATGTGTTTCAGCTTCTTTACTGTCTTCATTAAGGTTTTCTAGAATGCCTCATCATTTATTGCTCCCCACTCTCCAGATCTCTCTCCTGTCCTTTCTTATCTTTCAGTTTGGGTTAGCACGCATTTGGGTTCAGTCATGTAGGTAAACACATACCTATCTCTGAAGCTATGTTTTTCTTATGTTTGATTGCCATCCTCTGTGCTATATTATATTATTGTAAAGTGTAGATTTCCTGTCTCCTATTCGGTGCTCACTACTTTATGTCATGGTACTGAATCTTAATTCCTCTACTTTGGAATTAAGAATATTATATGAACCCACATTAGCCATTTTTGTGTGGTACATGAAATATTTGGAATTTAAGAGACACAGATTTATTTTTTCATTTTCCTAATTTGACTATTTTGATCTCTCTCCGTCTCTGACTGTCTGTCTCTGTCTCTCTGTCTCTCACTCACACCAAACACACACACACACACACACACACACACACACACACACACACACACATCTGCACATGCATGTATCCCTAGGCTTGTAGAGATTTGCTTAACATTATGATGCTCATTTGTGAATAAAACACATGTTCACTATATAAGAAGGTATAGTGACTCTTACCTCAGCCATAAGCTCCTCTTTCACCACTACAGTACAGCCCAGGTCTTCAAGAAGGCCCTTCACGCCTTATGTCAAAGTTAGCCCCATATCTCAGAGAGAGATGTTTGAACTCTATATTACATATACTAAGAGCCTTTCAAGTGTGACCTTTGTCTTCTTTTATTGGGTAAATCTGTAGAAAATGGACATACAATGGATTTCTCTTAGTTGAGTTTTCTGAAAACCTATCTGTCAATCATAAACATTGCTTTTTTAAAGGTCTCAGATAACTTCCATCTCCCTCAACCTCAAAACAAAAAGATATAGTCTCTGTTCTTCTCAAGGGCTAAAGCCTTAACAGATTATGACCAGGTTAGTTAAACAAAAGTCTTTAGACAACCAGGTAATTACTATTCTTTCCTCTTTTTGTACCTAGAATTTAAGTTAGATTTTCCTGGAATTCAAGGTGTAGGTCACATTTAAATTCCAAAGATATTATCGGCTCCAGTTAGACAAGTAGTAAAACAAAGTGCATTCAGTAACATTACTGTGGTACAGTTTTTAGTGTATCAATGTCATGCTTTGTATACCTTAATAATGAAACATCTTCAATGTGTGTGCTCCTTAACTAGACTACAGATAATTACTACTCAACTATGTTGTTTTATTAATATTTTAAATTCCATAACTGCAGACAAAATTCTCATAAACCTTGCATAGAAGAGAAAAAAATAAATGAACTAAATGGACACTATGAATTTTATTTCTCAATTAAAAGACACCTAGAATGTGTTTATAATCAAAATTATTATCTATAGCAGTTATAACCCCATATCTTGGACTCAGAGTCTTAAGAGATTGTCTTAGTATGCAAAGTTATTTTTGTCTTTCTGCTCCAAGCAGGAAGGACAGTGCATCTTGAGTCTCTTCTCTACACAGGTCTCATGAATTCCTCAGGAGAACAAAGCTCGTGAGTGCCCATGGATTCTTCTGGTTCCTCCATTTCTATATCAACTGTAAAATAATCACACAATGTAAATTTGTATGTCTGACTTTGAGACCCGGTTTGTTGGCTGAGCAAAATGGTCTAGAAGAAAATCAAGGGAAGAAGACTCTTTAATATATAAAAATTAGGGGTAGCTAATCTGTAGTACAGGATCTTACACAGCTAGAAAAGGAGAGGGAAGTTTTTGGTGTGGAGATCAGAATAACCCAACAATAAGTTCCTGAATTCTGATAACTCTTTGGAGAATACCACTGTAATTTGGGATCAAACTTGACATTTTCATACCCAACAAAGACCTTAAATTTCCTGGGGTTTACTCTAAATGTTCCCTCATCTTTGTTCACTTCAGTTGTATCAGGAATAATTTACTTACCAGAATGTTATCTATTTAGATTTTCTAATATTATATATAATGAAGAGAAAAGCAATTAAGGAAATTATTTTAGTAATACTCTTTAGTGCAATGTGTCATAAATTTTGTCATTTTTGCATGCATGTGTTGCTATACACAAGTGGCTCCTAATCACTGTCATGGATGGGAAGAAATTCAAAAATTAGGAATTTAGACAAAATTTTAATTTCCAATTCTTATACGCTGATTAAAAGCCTATAAAATTGATATAAAAATGAAGAATCTGTAGAATAAGAAAAATGTATCATCCTAGGCAGAGAGAAATTCTATGACTGAAATTGCCTGGCACAAAGTAGTTCATTGAAACAAATATCTTGGATTCCTCCTATCCTTTACTCTGTTTTTTTTAGGTATATGCTGAGATCTTTCAGAATAAACTCATATCCAGATGGCTAGCTAGAGTCTTGACCTACGCTAATATTCCATCTTCCCCTGTGGCCTGGCCTATTGGACCAGTACATTCACATTGTCCTGAGCTCACCTTGGAGATTCCAACATACATAGAGCCCAGAGTTTCCTAAGATCTCTCATGGGAGTGCTCACTTGTGCCTCCTCTCTGCTGAGTATGCAGTTCCCTTAAGCTCAGAATTTGGACCTTTGTATGATTTCTGAGTTGCTAGAAACATTTTGAACACCTTTATCTAATTATTATTATTATTGTTGCATTATTTCTAGTTTAGTTTTATGCTTGAGTTTTTTTTTGTAGAAAAGCAGCTAATTAATTGTATGGGAAGAGTTCAGTTTTATGTATGTTCATTTCATGAATCAGTGGAACATCTGTGCAGAAGTACTGACTGTGCAGGCAGCATTGAGTATTTAGTGTAGAAGAAAGAACCTTGGATGAGAGCTAGCATTTGGGGAGTTAAATTCCTGGTTTTATTATGTTTCTAGCTCTACAAGACATGTCAGGAAGTATTATTATGCCCCATGTCACAGATGCTAAGACTTATGAGTGTCACAAAATTCACAGTGTGATAAAATTTAGGTTTAGTGCTCTATTCTAGAATTGTCAGATGACTAGCTATTTCTCAAAACATTTTAAACATAGGACTTAGATTTTTACCTATTTGGAAATCCATAAAAAGCAAAACAATCCCTGAAAGGTTAACTATTTTAGAGAAAAATGATACTTCAGTAACACAAAGATTGGAAGATAATGAGGGCTTGGGGTGTGTGAACAGATAATGGACACTCTGAGCTGTTTATTGGGCCTTCCGTTCACATTAAGGAAAGTCTGGAGAAGTATTTCACCCACTTTGTTGTATTTCTCTTTCTTGGCATCTACAAAGACCTAGCACTTGTCTTTGCAGTCAGCATTGTTAAATTTTTGCTTTTCTTCCTCCTTTAATTTCAATACATTGCTTTGCCCCCAGTTTTTTCTAAATACTCCGTAAAAAATTCTTTTCCCAGCTGTTTCAGCACCTTAAGTGGTTTGTAAGGGTGGTTGTTTTCTGTTAGAGACAGAGAGATTCATTCACCTATAAGCCAGAATGTTTGAACTCATCTTAGCCGCAGCCTTTGCAATGGGAAAGATCTGAAAACAATTTCTGTTTTCCCCCTTCCCCACAAGGTTACATGCCTATTTCATTGTACCTGTAGAAATGGGTCAACCTTTCAAGTTTACACAAGACTATGCTTATCAGGTCATTGTGAACTAAGTGTTTTGGCAGCTGATTCTCTTCATTCTGTAGCATTAGCCACTCACTGTTTTTATTGCTACCATTCTCTTGGTCTTTGTTGAAATGATGAGTCATCCTGATGTGTGTTTTCAGGGAAGCCAGTACACGTGTTAGGACAAAAAAGTTTTCCCACAAGTCTTCAGTCTTCTCAGTCCTTTGCATTCAATTTCTTCAGTTAATGTAGTATGCTTTAAAGGATTTATTTATAAATATATGCATTACGAATAAATGGACAAATGCACCAAAAGTCCTAATTTTATTTTATTCAGAAACAGAATTTAGAACTCAATATATTGTGAATATTAATCTTCCAGTGTACTAAAATTATTTGGCACAGAATTGATGTATTGTTCCTTAGGATGATTAAATTTTTATAGGGTAGTAGAATATAGGTATCAAAATACCATTTTAATTTTAGTTCTAAAGATAAGACTTGGACATGGAATATATGGACAGGCAGAATATTTAAACAGTTCTCACTTAACCTTACAAGACTTGTCACTAAGTGCTTAAAGTCAGTGTCAAAATTGCTTTTACAATTTAGTGGCATAGTCAAAGAAAATTTACCAACATAATGAGCAAGGACTTCAGCCCAGATCACAGGGCTTCCTGTCCTTGCTGTCTTGTGTGTTCTTTTAAGCATTTATTGGGCTTTTATTTTGGAAAAAAAACCCAAACACATAGATATTACAAAACATGAAAAATTACCTAATAGCAGTTAACTCAATAAAGGTAACATTGCTTGTTCATTTGTAACTAAATAGAGATGGCCTAGAAAACAGTCCAAGCCAACCATGCCACTATGAGGTACAAGTCTCTAGTCTGAGTTTTTGTACATATAAATATACCAGATCTTCATAGTAAGCTTGTACCATAGTATAACTTATCCATTTCAAATATCATAACAACTAAATATAATAAAATTTAATTAACAAGTTACTAGAAAATAAACAAATTAAGATCATATATAGTCAACTATGATGTAAGATCTATAACAGTAAATATTTACTGATTTGCCATTGTGCCAGTTGTTACATATGAATGTTCTTTCTCGCCAAGATGCCACAAAAACAGTTTCTGTGAAAGGGATATTAATAAAACTTACAACCCATATACAAAAAACTTAGTTATTAGTTGGTCAAATCATGAAAAATACTATTAATTAAACAGAACTGGAAAGCAGGACTTGAAACACGACCTCAGAATGTAGAGGCCCTCTCTTATAACATTAGATGATATAACGAGCCATTTGGTGAAGAGATGCTTGAAAACATACTAATATGATGTTTCAGGACATCATCACACAGACTTTAATAACATTAAATAGAACTCAGATTAGTGTTTGAGCATCTACTCTGCCTGAGTTCTGGTCCTCTGTCATAGTGATTTGTATTTTCAAAATGAGAACAGTGTTGACTGAGGGATGGGTTGTAAGTGATAAAGAGATTTACAATATAACAAAACTATATATGAAAAAAATCACCATGGTTAACATAAAATAATTTCCATATGGTCAGAAATAAAGTTGCCCTCTACACTTTTGTTCCATAAAATATTGAAAGTTCTAGAAATTAGAAAACAAAATATAAAGCATCTGATTCTAAGAAACATAAAGGATCTTTTAATATTTCATCAACTATAAAAACTAATAAGTGTAATGGTTTATGCATCTGAACTCTCACACTTTGGAAACTGAGACAGAAGCATAGCTGTGAATGTGAGGCCAGGCTTGGATATATATAGGAAGAACCTGTCTCAAAAAGCCTACCAACTAAAATAATAAAAAACACTAACTAGTTGTTCTACTAGTAGATCATATGATTTAAAAATTAGCTTTCTCCAGTGGAATCTCACTGGGTATACAAACCACATTTAAAGGTAGGTCACAGGTTCAGCAGTAGATGGCCAATACAAAACAAAACAAAAGATAAAACTCAAGGGTACTTTTTAGACATTTTGTTTTTTATTACTTTATTTTGGAATTTTTTGCTCTTACTGTTACTATGATTATATATTATTATTTTCAATTTTATGTTTTTATTAGTTTTGTGTATGTATATGTATTTTCCTTCTTTGTTTTATTCTGTTTTGATTTATTTTTTATTTGCTGTTTGTTTTTAAAGAGAGAGAGAAATAATGGTCATGATTTAGGGTAGGTGGGAAAGTAAGGTATGATGTGATATGAATTTGGGTAGTAGAAACTAAACAGAACATATTGCAAGAATTTTTTCAATAAAAATGTAAAAAATTCAACATATGAAAATATAGCTGTTCTATGGTAATAGGTGTCTGAAAAATAAGTCAAGAAATAAATTTCACTAAAAGTAGCTACAAAAATTTATACAAGAATGAATTTCAGCCCCTTACCAGCTGCAGCACTCAAGGGAATAGGCCTTGTGCCTCGCCTGGTCACCACAGTAGAGTTGACCCTGTAAACAGGGACATAGGTAAGTTAGCTCTGAGGGCACCAGAGCTTAGCTCATACTGCCCTGCTCACCTGTGGTATAGTAGTAGGAAAAAGGAGAGATGTCCTTTCTCTTCCCCTACTGCCTTCAGCTGGCCAGGGAGCTGGCCTTCCCCTTTATCAGCCACATCACTCAGGAGAGCAGGCCCTGCACCTTGACTAGGCAGCACAACAGAGTTGACCTGTTGATGGGGGCAGGGGTGAGCCAGCTCCAAAAAAATGTGAGTGTGGGAGATCTGGTCCTGCCCCTAACTTGTCATATAGCAGCATGAGTGGGGTTGGGATGCCCTCCTCAGTTCCCTTACTACCTGTGGTAGGTAAGGGAGTTGACTCTCCCCGTTACCAACTGAGCATGAGGGAACATGGGCCCTGAACCTCTTCTGTGCAGCAGAATAGAGCTGACCCAACAAGGGTGCAGAACCACCCTGAGAACCTGAGCAAGGAAGATTTGGCATTGCCCCTCATCTGCCATATGGTGGTGTGGACAGGGGAGAGATGCCCTCCTCCCCTGTCCCTTGCCACCCATGGCAGGTGGGAGAGCTGGCCATGAACTTATAAGAGTGGGAAAGCTGTTCCTACTCCTCACCAGCTGTAGCACTTGGAAGAGTAGCCCCACACCTTGCCTGGACAACACAGTAGATCTATCCCTGATGGTATAGATGTAGGAGAGCTGACCCTGAGGATGTGAAAGCAGGAGAACTGGCCCTGCCTCTTGCTCATTTCCTCAAAGGGTGAACTAGCCGAGGCAATTCTGGAGAGTTCCCCCTGGTGGTGAGGACAAGGAAGAGCTGATGGGCTGATCAACACTTCAATGACCCAGGCCCAGAACCAGGGTTATGAGTTAGCCCACTCCAACATCCTCCCTTTCTGTGATCTGCTTCCGCATGTGAAAGGGCCAGGCTGCAGATCCAAAGCTGCAGGATTTTCACAACACAGGGAAGCAGCAGGATATCCAAGAGGAATCCCAGTGAGGGCCCAGCATCAACAGGGTAGCAGAAACCAGAGGCCTCAAAACAGAAAGAAGGACGACTCTTTGCAATGAACGCTTGTAGTAAAGATATATTGATAAAGGGGTTTACTGCATGATTCACTGTGTCACACTACAGCTTCCATGACATGATTGATTTTTCCTTTATTTTCTTCTTTTTTTTTCCTTAAATTTTATTTTATTTTATTTTTGGGGGGAGGTTGCAAGGGCAGAGGGTGGATATATGAAGGGATGAGAAAATGAATAGGATAGAGATGCATGATATAAAAGACACACAGAATAAATAAAGATAAAGTTTAAAAAAAAAGAATGAATCTATCCAAAGTGGTAAAAGATACATCTAATATGCATATGAAATGTCATGTATGAATGAAGAGACACCCTATGTTTGTGAAATGGAAGGGCTAAAATTGTTAAAATAGCCACAACACTTAAAACAGACTATAGCTTTAATGGAATCTCTATCAAAAGTCAAGTGATATTTTTATAAAAGTAGGAAAACCATTAAAATTAATACCATATCTTAAAACTCAAAATATATACATATGTATATATGAGCTTTATTATATATGTAACAACAATTGATGAAAAACAAGGCTGTGTTTGAAAGAGAGCAAGAAGGCTATAGGAAGCAAGGAGGATCGGATAACAACGCAGATAGGAGAACAAGTGGGGATTGAGAGCAAGGAAGAGTAAGATGTAACCAGTCTTCCTCTGTCCTGCCAGCCAGCTCCCAAATAATGACATGGAGATTTATTATTAATTATAAAAGCTCAGCCTTAGCTTAGGTTTGTCCAACCAGCTATTATAACTTAATCCATGTCTATTAATTTATGTTTTACCATGTGGCTTTTTACCTTTTTTCATTCTGTATGTCTCACTCCCTCCATGTCTCCTTGGTGTCTCCCCTGTACCTCAATTATCTCATCCTCCTTCCTCTCTCTGCCCGGAAGTCCTGCCTATACCTCCTGTTTAGCTATTGGCTGCTCAGCTCTTTCTTAAACCAATCACAGCACTACATTCTCTCACCGTGTACAACTATGCCAACACAGTAAGAGGACAAGGAGAGTTTCAGAGCAAGGAGGACGAGAAGTCAGGGAGGGTTAGAGATTGAGTAGGGTGAGAGAGCCGGAAGGATTAGAGAGCAAGGAGAGACATATTAGAGGATTTGGAGGGAGATAAGGAAATGGGGAAATGATGTTATTATATTATAACCTCAAAAAACAAAATAAATAAAATTAGACTAAGAAATCTTGACTAGAAAATGAAGCTATAGAGAACACAATACGTAACTACAAAGCTAAAATAAAGTGGAATGAAGCCCACAGAGAAGCAAACACAAAAACCCATATGATAGGGTATAGTTATAGCTAAAGATATGCCTCAATTACTTTTAAACCAAAGCACCCTGAGGACCCACAATCTGTAGGAGACTGTCCCTCTAATAAATATTTCTAGAAAAATTGGGTCTGTACTTGTAGAAGAATGAAGTCAGTTCTTTATCTCAGATCAAGTTAAAAAACAAAACACCCTCAATAGTTAAACTTTAGACCTGGAATTGTGTGATACTGGAAAAACACATAGAGAGAATGCTGTTACATTAGTCTGTGTAATGATTTTACTCCCATGACATTAAATCATAGTTAAGAAAAGTTAATGTAAAAAAAAAAAAAATACCTGAAACCAACAGAAACAATGAGCAGAGTGAACACACAGCCTGTGGAATTGGAGATTTGCAATCTGATAAGAAGACAATAACCTGATTATATAAGAGAGACAACCTACTTAATAACAAGACAACAGATTTTTAAAAAAGGACTTGAATAGATGGATTTACAGAAAAATACAGGTAGCCAATACATATGAAACAAACCAAACCAAAGAAACAGATAATCAGTAACTCTAATAACCAGGAAATACAAATTAAATTCTTGAGGCGATATCATCTCATGTCTAACAGAACGGGCATTATCAAAAAGACACAAACTTGTATAGCCACTATGGAAACCAACATATGGTGGTTCCCTCAGAAAACTGGGAATTGATCTACCTCAAAAGCCACCTATACCCTTAGGCATATACCCAAAAGATGCTCTATCCTACCACAAGGACTCTTGCTCAGCTATGTTCATTGTGGCTTTATGTCATAATAGCCAGAATTTGGAAATAACCTTAGTGTCCTTCAACCTAAGAACAGATAAAGGAAATATGGTACATTTACACAGTGCAGTATAACTCAGCAGTTAAGAAAATGACATTATGAAATCTGCAGGCAATGGATGGAACTAGATAAAACGTCTTGTGTGAGGTAACCAGACACAGAAAGACAAACACAGTATGTACTCACTTATAAGTGGATATTAGCTGCCAAGTAAATGATAATCATGTCGCAATCTACAGATCCAGAGAGGCAAAGTAACAAGGAGGGCTCTAGAGTGATGCATGGATCTCCCTGGGCATTGGAAATAGAGATTATTTTCAGGTGGGCTCCAGGCAGGTAGGGATGGGAATAGGAGGGATCAGGTAGCTGGGAGATAGATGGAGGGAGACAGTATAAAGAGAGATGAATGGAATTGGAGTGTGTGTGTGTGTGTGTGTGTGTGTGTGTGTGTGTGTGTGTGTGTGTATGTGTGTATGGAAACCTAGTGCAGAGGAAACGCAATGGAATCTATGATGGTGACCCTAGTGAAGACTACTCATAATAGAGGATACAGAGCCTGATCTGGCCACCTTCTGTGAGCAGGCAAGACTTCCCATGATGGGCCTGGGACACCCACCCAGCCTCAAAACCTTCCACCTACATTCTGCCCTGCCAACAAGATGTACTAGGGCAGTGGTGGCACAAAACTTGTGGGAGTGATCAACAAATGACTGGTCTAACTTGAGGCCCATGCCAGGAGTGGAAGTCCACTCCTCACTCTTCCTGGGTTACCAGGAACTGGAGGTTAGCCAGCCCAGAGACCTAGGGTAGAACCAAACACAATTGGCAAAACAAAACAAAAACATTGAAATAATTCCTAATGATGTTCTGCTATACTCATAGATTGGAACCTAGACCAGTCATCATCAGAGAGATGCTCGGTGGAGAGAGCACCCAGGTTAGAGGTCTCCATTGAGTCCCACCCCTTGGAGCTTAGGGAACTTCATGGAAGAGGAGGAGGAGGAATTGTGGGAACCAGAGAGGAGGGAAGACACTGGGAGAATATGCCCCACAGAATCAACTAAGCAAGGCTCATGGGGGCTCACAGAGACTGAAGCAACAATCTTAGAGCCTGCATGGGTTTATGCTAGGTTCTCTGCATATATATTATACTTGTTGGCTTGGTGTTTGGGAAGTATTCCTACCAGTGGGTATGGGGGTGTCTCTGGCTTTTTTGCCTACCTTTGGGACCCTTTTCCTCCTATTGGATTGCCTCGTCTGGCCTTGATGTGAGAGTTTGTGCTGGTCTTATTGTATGTTGGTACGTCATGTTTGATTGATGTCTTTGGGAGGCCTGTTTTTTTCTTGGGGAAGATGTGAGTGTAGAGTGAATTTGAGGAAAAGGGGAGGTGGTGGGGGGGTACTGGGAGGAGTGGAGGGCAGGAAAATTGAGGTTGGGGGTGTATTGTATGATAGATAAATAAACAAAACTTAAAGAAAGATACAAGAGTAGTGGTGTAGAGTATGCTAAGGAAGTGAGCCTTAAACATTATTGGTGACAGTATAAACTAGTACAGTCACTAGAAAAATAAAAATCATTCATGGAGATTCATTAGAAATAATTTAGAACTACTTCAGACCAATCAAAACCACTCCTGGTTATATCCTATGTATGAAATAAGGATGGTGAAGGAATTTTAACTTTAATACTCATTGCAGTATTGTTTATATCAGCCAAGACATAGAATCAGTATAAGCATCTGTGGATAGGTGAGTATATAAGGAAAAGGATATTTATGGTATTTTTAGCATTTGTAAAACTTAGCATTTTAAATGAAGTTCTGACATTCATGAATATGTGGATAAAACTGCAGGACATTGTTTTAAGTAAAAAAACCAAGCCATGCACTAAAAACTAAAATATGATATGATCCTACTTGTGTGTGGAATCTAAAAATGTCACATCAGGAAGAGAGTAGCAAGGTGGGTCGAGGAGCAGCTGGGAGAGCTGCTGCTGAAAGGAAGCCACCATTCTCCAGATAGGAGAAATAAATCCCATAGCTTCTCCAGAGAACAGTGACTATAGTTAATAATGATGTATCATATTGTTGTAAATTTCTCAGAGAATGTAAGTGTTTATCACCACACAACAAAAGATCAGAAGTAGCACATATGTTAATTAATCCTACTTAGGTATCGAACAATGTACCCATATTTTAAAATATTTTATATAATAAGCATATGTATTATTTGCCAATTACATAAATACATAAACTATCACTTAAGGGCAAATGTTTGTACTGAAGATCATTCTTGTAAGTCACATATGCTCAGTGCACAAATTATAAACTTTAAATAATAAGTAATTTTTGACTACATAGATTCAGCGTACATCTGGATCCCAATATTAAGAGTTACATATTCAATAATCAATGTACTATCTCTTTTCCATAACCCATAATCTCATTATATTGAATTTAAAAATTGAAGTGGCTCATTTAAAAACATCCTTCTTAGTATACTTACTAATAAACACTTCACCTCCAACATAAAAAGGAGCAAAGCCTAGTGTCAGTCAGTATACATCTTTGGTTTATTTATGTCTTATTTTCTACCTAAATCTATGTTTTCTTCATTATGTCTGCTAAATATTTGCAGAATCTGTCCATTCTTCTTAATTCTCTTTGCTTTTCCCATTTACACCAAAATTTTTCTATTCACAATTATTCTGTGAACTTTGAAATATCTTATCTCTTTCTCATTTATTCTTTACAATGAAACTGATTATTCTAAGATCTCAGTTTAAACCTAATTCTGACTCATTTTGTTATATAGTTTCTATCTTGCTCACAGACTTTTGAGCATCCCATCCTCTTTTATTCTAGAAATCTACATATAACTCTCTACAGTGTTGGTCTCCTAAGTACTCCTTTCTTCTAGTCTTCCCATTCTTTTTAGTTTACTCCACATATCTCAGCTTAGTTAACACTAAACTTGGTAAACTCCCTTGATGCTTCTGACATTGCCTAAATGTCAAAGGTGTTTGTTCTTAAGATACCTGCTTCTTCCTAATCTGGCATTTTTTTTGGCTGCATAATTATGATTCCAGCCTACATATCAGTATTTCATCATTAGATTCTAAGCTCTAGGAAGCTCTGGACCACCCATTAGTCTCCACTATGTCTGATATTAAAAGGTAGTCATCAGTAATTCTCTATGACTCACTTGATTACGAAGTATATGAACAAGCACTATATGTAGGATTAACTCAACTATTTAATCATATTTAATAACAAGGCAGTTTTTACTTACTAAACAAGAAATATAAAACATTGGAAGAATTCAAGCTGAAGTGAGGTGCACTGATCCTTTCCTTCAGTCAGCAACATTATTGAACATCTCTTTGTAAATGATAGTTTACTAGCTTTGGGAATGTTATTTTGGAAATGTGTCCTTCCACAGCAACACTTATAGGGCAAATGTAGAGATAATTATTCAAACAAGCTATATAAAACACTATAATGATTTAAATAATTTATATATATATATGAAAATCATTTTTAAAAGCATTCATCTATTAGAAGATGTGGTAGTATTGTGTTCCCCAAAATATTGTGCACCCTAATAAACTTATCTGGGGTCAGAGACAGAGCAGCCACTAGATACAAAGGCTAGAAAATAGTGGCACTCACACCTTTAATCCTAGCACTCCAGAGGTAGAAATCCCTCTGGATCTCTGTGAGTTCAAGGCCACACTGGAAATGGCCAGACACGGTGACACACACCTTTAATCCCAGAAAGCAAGCCTTTAATCCCAGGGAGTGGTAGTAGAAAGCAGAAAGGTATATAAGGCGTGAGGACCAGAAACTAGAAGCATTTGGCTGGTTAAGCTTTTAGGTTTTGAGCAGCACAGTTCAGCTGAGAGCCATTCGGATATGAGGGCACAGAGGCTTCCAGTCTGAGGAAACAAGATCAGCTGAGAAGTTGGCCAGGTGAGGTTAGCTGTGGCTTGTTCTGTCTCTCTGATCTTCCAGTGTTCACCCCAATAACTGGCCTCAGGTTTGATTTTATTAATAAGACTCTTTAAGATTCCTGCTACAAGAAGATATCTTTGAGGAGAAAATGTGATACCCGAAAGGTTTGTGGGACACCGTCCTCTTCTCAAGTTTCCTCTTCTGGCAAGGTTCATGGTATTCTGAGAATGTCTGGTGCAATTAGGAATCTGGAGGGGCTAAGCTTTAGAAGGGAGCATACTCTGACCAAAAGAGTGCAACAAAATCAGAAAAGGCAATGGTTAGATGCAAGCAATTCTTAGAAGACTTCTCTGCAGAAAAATAAGGTAATGTCAGGTTCCCGAGTTTGTGAACAAGCCAAACTCAGATCACTCTCCCAAAGGATACTACTGGACCTAAGGTGATATACATAACTTTTCATCAATCATAAAATGTAACTTTGAATATGAAGACAGAGAACATTAAATATTTCAAAAATCATAATTGTAGATTATTTGCTGTCACTGTAGTTATTGCTTAGGTGGGTTTGCAGTGATAACAAAAAAATTAAAAGAAAAATTAGAAGATAGAACTCATTCAGTCTGTATTTCAGTCCTAGGCAGCATAATAGAATGTTATAAATGTGTATATTTATAAGGATACTATACTTTGTTTTGTGTAATGTCAGTCCATTTCCCATTCTTACTGTTGAAGTGTGCCAAGGATGGAACAGAAGGCTAAGAGCCACAAAGAGTGACAGGAACCACAAAGAGGACAGGATAGGAATCCTAGAGTGAGTTGCATCAGAGTTAGTTTTAGCAGAAGTAGAGAGCTAGCAAGAAAATGGAATTCTTTTTAATCTAGAGATGGGAAATGGGTGGTGACCTCAAGTGTGCTCTAGTCTGTTTATAAGACGAATTTGGGTGCCTAAGTGAAAAATTCAGTATCCCAGGAAAACAAAATTTCAGTTTATTACAGACTTCTAGAGCTTTCTTAGATGTGTGTTATTCTGTCCTTACCCTTCTCTTTGATTCCCAGAAACGGAAAACAAGAGATCAATGTCTTTGTGACTCAAAGCTACATGTATTTCATTATCTCTACAATTCCTGATACACAGTAGTTTCCAGTGCACAATGACCAGGCAGGTGGGATCTGGCTTCTACATCATTGCTCTGTTTCCCTTTTGTTACCTCTGCCTCTCTCAGAGATATGGATAAAGTAATTTTTTATGATTTAAGTCCTAGTCTCTATTTAGGAAGGACTCCCAGGCTCACCAGCCATGAGAAAAAGCCTCCGTTCTCTTCCACAATGCAGACAGCTTCATACTGTAAAACGTAAGTTGCTGGGTATTTCCTTAGTATAGGGAAGTGGGGACTTCTGATGAGATTGTGAAAAGACTGCCCAGAAAGTCTCAACCCTTGTAAGGAAGTCCCCTATGACTCATAAAACTGCCCTTATTTTCCTGAACTGTAGTCCTTCCTTTTATGAAATTAAAAACAAAAAAGCAACAGCAGCAAAAATGGAAATAAAATAGTGTTCTGCAGGCTCCACCCTCTGAGAGGTTTTCACTTTGCATTTTCTCCATTCTTCAAGGCCCCAGTAACTAGCACCTAGTGTTGATTTTTTTCTCCTCTGAGTTCACAATATCTCTATCTCTGCTCTCTAGAGCTAATGCGCTAAGTCAGTGAAGTTTAAAAGTCTCATTTCCAGTGGAGAATTAAACAATTTTCTTGTTTCCTATTTAATCATGATGGTATATCATTTTGTTGAGTATTCTTATAGCCTTAGTCTTTTATTAGACATAGTTCAGAGCAACCATTTTGTCCTTTTTGAATGTCTTTCATTAACTGTGCAAGACTGCCTTTGTGTATAAATTTTTGCTGAGAGTGACTAATCACCACTATGTGTGATATCCTCTGAACAAAGACTGCTCCTTGCTCATAGAGGCAGTTTCAGGCTTTAATAGAATGCATGCTTGACCACATGATCTCAGCAAAGAGGTGTATCAGGGACATGGTTAGAGAATGGGCCAAAGACAAAGTTTGTGGTGTGATCAATTTTGAGGCTATAGGGAATGTTGGATTAGATGGGATGGGTTAGAAAGGGGCATGTGGAGGGCCTTTCTCTCAGCTCTTTCTTAACCTAACAAATGCTGTTGAGTATCACAAGTGAATATCTGTTCAGTGTCATGTGTGTCTGCTAATTATTCCATATTTGCTAGGGGTGCTGACTGTTTTACCTTCACAATGAGATTTTGAAATTTTAAGGTTCTGGACCAAATCAATATTTTCTTTGAAACCCTGAAGTATAACAGCATGTAGAAATTGCTAGGTTCTTGTGAAAGCCTCAATAGTAGTAAGCACTTCACTTTGAAATGTCATTTTTCATTTTGGCTGTCACCTTCCCAGTTCTATTTCCTATATCTCTTCTGCTGAGCTCTAAATTCTAGGAATTCACACACCTGTGGTGAAGATATCAATTTTATATGTGTATAGAGAAAGACAAGCAAATGATACCTTAAAAGAAATAATGGTGCCCAGCCAATTCAGCCTCAAGAGCCAAGTCTAAGAATTCTGTTGACACCCTGGCTACTAAGGGATTCTGGGAGGTAATATGAGAAATCCATGGAGTCTGCTTAAAAGGTGAATGAATTTATTAGGGGAGAAAACTCACTACAGCATGGGAGATTTATTGTAGGGTCCTGGAAAGCTGAGGTACAGTCCAATGCTGTTCTGCCTGAGACAGTCTACACCATCCAGCCCATGAGTGAGAAAAGAATCCAGCATGGCTTACATGCATCTCAGGTTTTAAGGGTAGCCCTGGGCCATGTCCCAAGGGCAAGTACTTCAAGGTCATAGGTAGGTAGGATAGTTACCTGCTACATCTCTAGGGGTAGTATTATAAGGTCAGAGACAGAACAGCTATTCACTACATGTCCTCCTTTTGTTTAAATAAGAAAATTCTAACCTAATACAAAACTATATACAATAGGCACAATTATCAAGTATTGTCCAGGAGAGGGGAAAGGTAATAACATAAACAAAATAGAAATACAACCAGCAAGAGCAACATCAAACAAGAGACACATACTAAAATCTAGAAGTGTCCAGAATATAGGTAAATGGCATGCTACAGAGATACTCTGATAGTTGTTCTATCCTAAAGAATCTAACTTTATTATCTGAAATATTCTTAGCAAAGATATATGAGAGGATTATAACTGTAACTATCTAGTCTTCAACCCAATCAAAGACTTGAGAAGGAAAATAGTATTACCTGAGAAAACAGGAAGTGCAAACAAGCAACTTCTGAAAAAAATTTGAGAATAGACAGAGACAGCTAGCAGCCTGGACAGTCACCTAAAGATTCTCAGCACAATTGGGGCATCCATTTTTGACTAAAGGACTAAAATATCTGACAGACCATTTTCAGAAGCAAGAATTTTGAGTGACCATCTTAACCTGTTTTGGCAAGTTTCAGTAGTCACTTTTCCTTGTGTCCTGCTCATCCAGAAAGGACAGCCTTCGTACTGTCAGCAGTCGAGGCAAGGGCAGTTCTTTGCCCAGCAGGCCATTTTGTGCCAAGAAGAAGACAAACTTTCAAATGGAGTGTCTTAGAAGCCCAGCATTCTCTTAAGGGAGTAGATTGGTCCTTCCAGGAGCAATCGTGTCTCAACATTAACAGAATTCTAAGTTATCAAAACATTTTAAATGTCATGTTCCCTAGGTCTATGAAGCATTTAAAGATTCCTATCCATCTGACGTAAGTTTCTGTAAATCTGGAAAACCTAACTAACATAACTATAGATGACTATTAATCTGTAAGTCTTACCCACCTAAATAACCTAAGGACTAAGGCTTCACATATCAAGGTAAACAGTCTATAAACTGATGTATAGTGTAAGGACAATGACCTCAAAATTGTGACAACACACAAAATATCTTAAACAGAGGTAGAAATGTATAGTGCAATATGATAACAATATCCTTAATATGTATCAATATACAAAATATCCTAAACAAAGGTAGAACATACATACAATATGATAAATATAATTTTCCATTTGTGTCAATATACAAAATATTTCAAACACAAGTAGGAACATGTGTACAATATGACAATTATAGTTTTGAATTTGTATCAATATACAAATTATCTTACATAGGAGTAGAAAAATAGTTTAAATTGTATCAATATATAAGAATCCATAACAGTGCAATTTATCTAAGGCTGATAGTTTGCTAAATTAGTTTCAATTGGTAGATCATGGGACTCTTAATCACAGGGTTGTGGGTCCAGATAATGTGAGAAATCCATGGAGTCTGCTTAAAGGGTAAAGGAATTTATTAGGGGGGAAACTCACTACAGCACAGGAGATTTATCCTGGAAAGCTGAGGTACAGTCTAATGCTGTTCTGCCACTGAGACTGTCTGCACCATCCAGCCCATGAGCAAGAGAAGAAACCAGCCTACATGTGTCTCAAGTCTTAAGGGTAGTCCCAAGCCATGCCCCAGGGGCAGGTACTTCAAGGTCATAGGTAGGTAGGTCAGATACCTACTACATATCTAGGGGTGGTGTTACGAGGTCATAGACAGAACAGTAATTCACTACAGAGAGGGCCAGTTAATTTTCTGCAGTTATATTTCCACTAAGGTATCTACAAGGCTCCAGTGGACAGTCCCTTCCCATGATTGCCCTGATGATCCTGGTTAAACTTGGTAGGTCTCAAAAACAAAAGACACATGGGTCTGTGAAAGGGAATGATAGAGAGGAGAGTAATTACAGTGATAAAAGAATAATAAAGAAGGTATGAAGTTATAGTAATCAAAATGCACTTTATACATGTATAAAATTATCAAAGAATTAATTGAATAAAAAAGACACAAGTTCCTCCTCTTGTGCTCTGAGCATCAAGTCAAGTAAAGGAAAATCCAATAGCAACAGCAACAACAAACAAGGTAGCCTTTCAGTTTTGTTTGAGATTTATTGCATCATTTAGAGAAATGTTGCTTTTAATTGACATGATTCCCAAAACAGGTACAGAATGATGGAATTCTTGGCTTCCTAAGGGAAGAGAAATTACACAAATGTAAGTATTCTGCTGAGGTATATACAGATTATTATATCACCCTGTAATTCTGGTATATACACTCAAAACAGAGAAGAACCAAGGGATTTTTAAGTTTTATTCTACTGAGATGAAATCTAGACACATAGAACATACATAGGCCTCTCAAAATTTTGGTTCACAACAACTAACCTTCAGAAAGACCCATCCAAATCTGAGAGTGTTAAGAAAGAACGCTCTTTGCAGAGAACTGAAAACATGACATCCCTGCAGTGTTTCCTTACTCTCCCCAATAATTATGTCAAACCTAGCAACCTGGACCAGAATCAGTTTTATTAACCTTCGGTGGTCTTTATCCAACCTTTCCCTACTGTATACACACACACACACACACACACACACACACACACACACACACACACACACAAATGATAGACAATGGTACAACATACTTATTTTAATGTCCTGGGAACAGGTAGAAACGTTTTGTCAAAGTCACCCTTTCAGTGGTGGGCATCTGTAAACTATGTTGTGGTTGTTCAAATGAAAATCGAACCTAGAAGAGAAAGGGAGGTTTACAGCCATTATTTTCAGAGAGTAGAATCTTGACTTGAGATGGAAAAAACTGCATTGACTAGCATAACAATAAACAATAACTCAAGGCATTTGTAAGAACCACAGCTATGAGACTATCTCCCAGACTATTACGTTCTCTTGCTAGAATTACAAATATGATGGACACAGGGATATTAGATTCTTTTCCATTTTCTAATAGGGGCAGGATAGCAGCTAATAAAAATGATTATTTCTTAAAGCTTTTGATCACAAAACATTGGCATCATGGAGGTATTGTTGACTAACCAAAAAGAAATAACAATAATACAAAGCTCTTTGGAAAGGACTACATTATTACAAGACAAACATGTCCAGAGCTTTCCCATTAGCACCAGCCTAAATAGCCAAGGACCAGGGAAGTAGAATCGATAAAGCTTCAGAATCCTACCTTTCTGAAAATGTCCTCCAGGTCACAAGACCAGGCATATTCTTTAATGTGTTTGATGAGTTCCACAATGAAAAGAGAGCCTTTGATAGGATGCCTCCAGGAGACATTATCTGTGAATAACATATTCCAAATCTTATGACAGGCCTTACCTTGGATATAGGCCACTCTAACCTTTCCACTCTAGCTGGACACATTATAGAATCTATATTGTATCCTATAAACTGCTTGCCATTTTTCAATGGATATATATAAAATTCAATGAATGCTCCTTCCCTCTTACTCAAGGCAGTTGCTAAATACAATGCAGATTTTCAGATGGTGTAGTTCTTGATGTCAAAGAGCTGAAAATCTAGTAGAGAGGCAGGCCCTAGAGTAAGGGAGTGATTAGGTTGGGAGAATAAGTATCTGAGTGTTTTTTTCCAGGATGCCATGTAATGGCTCTGACTTAAGTCTGTTGCACATTTTGAAATGCAATATTCTTAATTATAAGCTGGGAGTAAATATTTCTACCAAAAAGAGGTATTTGAAAAATAGATAATACACCACAAATATCTGAGCTAGGTAAAGGAAATGAGGAGTAGAAGCAGGTATCTCTGCAAATACTTTGACAGTGAAGAGGATAAAAGGCCAATTTTTTTCCCTAAAAGTCCTACTAAGTCCAGATTCTCTTCCAAAAGGTCCTACTATATGGTTGAGATTTACACAGGCAAATTACAGCTGCATTTGGTAGTGGGTATGGAAGACAAGTGGAGTCTGAACCATTTACAAAGAATAGTGAAGACAGCAAAAGAAAGAGATACAGAAACCAGCAGCATGGATGGCAAGAATGGAAAGAGGAAGAAGACTATAACCAGAGAGGAATGTGTGTGCAAGATGAGAAGAAATGATATAAAGAACAGTTAAATCTAATAATAAAGTTGGCTACATTCTTAAGTTGGAAACGTGGATATTTTGCAATGGTATTTCTAAATTAAATACATTTTTTCTTTGACAATTTCTTCCATATATAGAATGTGTCTGATTATGTTTATATCCTGCCATCTCATTAACTCCCTCCCACTCATAAGCCAATACCTCTCCACTCATATGTCTCTTTCCTGTGTGCATGTCATTTTGTCATTTTAATGATTCATTGAGTGTAATCAGGGCTGTCTGTGTGACCAATGGTATGAAACTATGCATAGGCTTATTACTTGGTATATTTCGGAAGATGATTCTTTATCTGCCAGAATATATCAGTAGCCAATCATTCAGCAAGGCCCTATGAGCCCAGAATGAATCAATAGCCATGATATTTTATCATTGGTTATTAATAATGGAGTGAGATATACATTAAGGCATGAACTAGCCAGTGTAGAAGTAGACTATGTCTGGAGATTGTAACCATTGTCAATAACATAAAATGTAAGCTATTTGATCAGAGGCAGGGCCTTAAGGTTGTATTTGTGTAAAAGAATATAGTCCCCCAAAATGGAAAATTCATGAAATGAAAGACTCAAATGAGTTTTATTTAATACTTAATATAGTAAGTAACTTGAGTTAGATTACAAATTAAAACCTTGATAATAAGAATAACTTAATGTTTAAGTTTTTAGGAACTGTTCGATATTTCATACATATAGCCTTATTCAATCCTTGCCACAATAAGAAGTATATTTGCAAATGATGGTGAGAAATTCAAAGAAATCTCAGGTAAGATAAAACAAATAGACTTAACATAAGATGTAATAATTGGAAGTATTAGGATGTAGTCTGACTATTACTGTTATAAATAATTCAGCATATAACTGAATTATTTATTAATATCTCTTTTCATATATAAAACCATCTCACATTAAACCCTCTTAGCCTCCAATATGTGGCATAGGTTAGCTGGTCATGTTTTCAGGAGGTTGTCCTGTGTCCACCCTCTCAACTACTCATAGCAACATTGGGATTGCAGGTGCTTGTCCAGCTTGGGCTCGGAGGACCTGAGGTCCAGTGATTAATTTTCCTGTCTCCATGTCTTAATCATCAGGATTTTGGAAACACTTCATACCTGTGCACACTGGTGTCCTGACTAAACCCAATGGTGTGCACCTTTCAGATTCTAATGAACTTTAGGGTGCATATTCATCTGTTTATTTCTTTGTTATCCTTCATATTTCTAGGAAAAACATTATGCACCATGGAAGAGTTTACTAATTCAGAAAAAAAATATATGTATATTTTTGTCTCTGTGGGTAAAGTGGATTGAATATGAAGTCATTAAACATCTTATGTAATACTAAGTATGGAGTCCCTTTAACAATAATCCTGACAAATGTCAATCATTCAGCAAGGCCCTATGAGCCCAGAATGAATCAATAGCCATGATATTTTATCACTGGAAAATAATGGAGTGAGATATATATTAAGGCACGAACTAAGCAGTGTAGAAGTAGACTATGTCTGGAGATTACATAAAAAAATTCTTTACCTGGTGTTGAAGAGCAGAAAGCAATAAAATCCTTCTCTATATGGGCTTTCTTAATTCCATCATCTTCCAAGTCCGCATCCACTAGGAATTTCTTTCCAGTGTCTTCTACTGAATCTTTTACCAGCACCACTCCTCGGTTCTCTAGGAAGACAAAATTCGTTTTATGTTACTAACAATTTCCAAGGGAATTACTGTTTCCTTGAAATTTTTATTAAACTCTATTTATAAACATATTAGTTGGCTTTTAGTCATATATATTTGAAAGTGAGTACATACACATATGTGAATATAAATGTATATGTATGTATATATATGTGTGTGTGTGTTTTATAGGAATGTTTCAATGATTCTTTTTTCTCTTAATCTTTAAATGGACTCCAATAACATCCAAAGATCAATATGTATTCACTGACTGCTGATAGTGATATTCTCCAGTGAAAAATGAAGCAAATATTGACCAACTTGAAATACAATCTACAGAAGGCATTATTAACTGTGTAGTAAAACAGATGTTTGATATTTACATATCAACCCCCAAACACTGGAAAGTACTGTCTACATATAAATGATAAAGTCAGACTGTTAATGTCCTGTTAATTTAAACTATCAGAACTCACCCCCACGGCAGGCCTGAATGATGATAACTTTGGGCTTGTCTTTCAAGCTTGGACACTTCAAAGTATTCATCATTCGAAAGATAGTGTCAACTTTTAAAACATCTGGTACTTTATCAGAGTATGTCTTCCCACATATTCCTTCTTGGATACCATGAGACATGAATACAAGGAAAGTACTGTCAGAAGTCTTGTGCTCTGGGCAGTCAGCAAATTCCTTTACCACTTCAGTCATCTCCTGTAAGAGACCAGATCAGTGATTTTAGATGAACTATCATTACACTGTGAGATGTCACTAGAAACAGTAAAGGGAGTCCTTGAATAATTCAATGAAAATGAGTGACATGGAGAAGAAAATATCTAATTTTCAATTTTATGAAAATCAAGGCCATAAAGATTATAAAAAGCCATCCTGAGATCATTCAACTGGTAGAAATATTTTCCAATTAGATGTTACAGGAGACTGGCTAAAGCATTTAGCACTTGACAGGCATGTGTAATACTCAGTAGCTCCTCACCAAAGGATACCATCATTACAAACTTTTGCTACTATAACATGTTTTCCAGCATTATCTAGCAAGACTTAAGTTTTCTGCTATAATAACATGTTTTCCAGCATTATATAGCAAGAGTTAAGTTTTCTGCTACTATAACATGTTTTCCAGCATTATCTAGGGGTTTGAAAGATATGGACATTGTTTTCATATTATGAGCAATACTACCTGAGCTGTGAGATTTTCTTTCTCTTTCACAGTATATCCCAGATCCTGCAGCAGCAACCTCATTTCTCTGAGGTCCACATCAGCTCCATCCCTCCTAGGAAGGTATTCAAACTCTGTGTTGCAGATAATGAGGGCAAGACGTGTACGAGTGGATGTATTCATTATTGGATAAATCTGTATGAAGGGCAGATTGAATGAAAAGCCTTGTTTAATTCAATGTCTACTTTATGTGCTTATGGTAGTTCCTAGTTTCCTCCTCTTAATTCTTTCAAGAAAACAACGTTATGAAGATTAGTTTAAGAACAGGAAGGGAATTGATTCTTAAGTCAAGGTGCTAATAGAATTTCCAAACTTCCACATGGTCTCTGAGCATCTACCCTTAATTTTGAAAGTAAAATTTTGAAAAGCAAAGCTAGGTATCTGTAAATTGTAAAACCGATTCCTCCAATTTTTTACTGACTCTAGACATAATATTGACCCATACCTGATTCAGTTTCTGAATCTCTAATATGGGTCATTTTGAAGGTTAATATAAAGTGTGTGGAGTAATATTTGACTCACAGTAAGTATCTAATGTTAGCCACTGATTTTGCTATTGCTATTATGGTATACCAAGGAATTGGACCAAATTTGTAAAACTCCAAATCAAACCTGAGATTCTAGGGGGTAGGGAACTTTTATGTAAGGCAAAGTGGCTCATGGAGTCTCTGGGACATTTCAATGAAAATGGCTGTGACAAAGAAGCACTGCCCTTCAGGATGGCCTCAGTATTCCTCAGCTCACTCCATCCCAGATTCTGTGCACAGCACCTCTGAAGGGTTTTCTTCCCGTATCCTCTGGGCTCTTTCTAAGGAGCATAACTTGAGGGTCCCACTTGGTCCTGGGAGTGTGCTGCCTTCTTTGTTCTGTTCTTGGTTTGTTTCTGTAAAAGACAAAAATACTATGAATGTATTGAAGCCTGGCGCTCTCACATCAAGTCTCTTACAGTCTTATCTATGTGTGAAGATAGGTGAGGACAACCCTGGGTTCATTACCACACTGTAGAACAAGATACACACCATCATTAATGGGCAGATTGCAAGCCAGAGATGCCCAGTGGTGTGATCTAGGATCTATCTTGTGATTAGTAATTTGACAAATATTTTAGAAAAGAACAAAGCACAGAATATTAAGATTTTTACTTTATTTTAGAAAGTATTTGAAGCCTAAGATGAAATTTCATGCAGGGGGAGGTAGAAAATATATCTTATTTAATTCCATTGAAAAATTTAAAAAACACATGTTTACCTATTCTCTTTTAACATGTATACAATAGTAGCCATCACATTAAGTACTTTTTTAGAAACGATTCTCTATCCTCTCCCTCAGGATCACTTTCTATTGCATGTGTACATTAACCAAAGAAGGAACAACATTGAATATATTTACTAGAATGAACGTGAAGTAGTATGTAAGTGCTAAAATTAATGTGCAAATTTTGTGAATTCATATCACTCATTGTTTGCACAAACTTATGAGGGAGAGCTTTCACAATAGTTTCTATGAGCTCCTGGAGCTCCTATTGGATCCCAACTTCAATATCTTCAAATCAGGTGATGTACTTCTAAATAATTTGATGTACACTTGGTATATTTTCAAAATAGAATAAATTATTTAGGTACTTAGAGAACAGAAATGAAGCAATTAAAATGAGGATATTTTGATTAATTTTAAAAGGTGTTAGATAAATTGTATGTTTAGCAAGTTGGGCCAAGTCATCAAAATGTGTTGACTGTAGAAAAGAATATAAACTACTTAGAAATAATATACTGGAAAAATATGGAAAATACTCATTAATTGGAAAAAGATATCTTGCTTCTGCACAAATAATTATAAAGGAACAACAAATTAAACAAATATTTATTTATAATAGAGGTATTTTTAAGTAATTGAATAAAGTATTCAAGTATATAGGAATGTCACACTACATGAAATATAGAATAAAACATGTAGATTAATTATCATTAATAGATCCAGTAGAATAATTGGGTGTTTTTTTAAATACTTGCCTTTCTGACTTGAGAGGAAGCATTGTTTTGTGGATGAAACTATTTCAGAACTATGGTGGAAAACCTCTCTTGCAACATGCAACACTAGTCATTTCCTAAGAAAGACATGAGCTTATTCAAAACTAACATTATTAGCAATGGATCTGGTGTGTGTGGATCATCAACTTCCATAAGGTGGCGGTGCCATTTCAGTGAAGACCACTGAAATATTAATGTGGTTTCTGTCATTTGGGACATAAATGTTTCCTGTGGTAGCTCTAATATTGTGTAAATTAAGCTTATTAAAGTGGTTTCTGTCATTTGGGACATAAATGTTTCCTGTGGTAGCTCTAATATTGTGTAAATTAAGCTTATTTTTGCTTTTTTTTTTCCAGTAAAGGTTTATTGTACACTCTCAGAATCTGTCTATAACATGCACCCACCCTGTGCCACTAAGATATCCTTGTTATCAGCATTTCAGAACGTATTGTCTGAATGATCAGATGTAAGCAATAGAAGACACACGTGTTTGGTGTGTGACGCATCTAAGCTGAGTTTAAAAAGTCTCCTACAATCTTCTCACATCCTTTCCAATGTCTCTCACAGGACGGCTGGAAACACAGTTCTGCTAGTTCGGTCTATTGTAGGTATGTGAAACAGTGTGGAATATCTCTGGTGTGGAAGAGTGTTGTAGTTTAGTGGTGGTGAGAACGAATCACACCATGCAACAAATCCACGTTGAAGGTTTATTGAGAGGGTTGGGGAGAGAGGGGATTCCTGGAGACCTGCCTCTGAGAGAGAAGTGGTGCAGAAAAAGGGAGGGGGGATGGGTGGCACTTGCTTTTAAAGGGAGTTTAGGGAATGCACATAGAGACTCTGGAGCCACTTAGTGCAACCGCAAAGATTATGTAGTGAGGTATGGCCACAGTATCCTAGGATGGCTAGGCATCTGCCTGAATACTGACAACACATGCATGCCAGAGGTATACTTAGTGGCTGCAGCTGGGGGCCTTGGGGATAGGCCAGGTGGTGCCAGAAATGCTAACAAAGAGAGCTGCTTGCTCATTGAGAATGACTTTTATAATCTTCTCGAATAAGGAACAACCTTCTATAATGTAAGAAACACTATGAATATTGACTTTCTAACTGAGCTCCATATTATCTTAATAAAGGTTTGCGTCATCATTGCTATGCTTAAAATATTGGTAGCTTTAATTCAGTGATAAAAAAATACTATTAAATAAATATTCATGTAATATTTATTTGTTCAAGTTCAATTCAATCAGAACTATCGTTTTTCATGCTTATTATTCTTGAAGATTTTATAGAACAATGTCTAGAGTACAAGTGGCATATGATAACTATTTTTCTAATGACCAAGAAAATTATAGCTGACATAGATAACCGTAGAGAGAGTAATGATTGGCAATTACTGTATGCTATAAATAACAGGTGTGTGATAAAGTGCGGGAGGACTTGAGAGGGAACCCATTAAAACTTAGTCACACACTGAAAGTTGGTAGGAGAGGAAAAGAAGAGCTAAGACTGCATCTTGGGTTTCTCATTTGAACAACAGCTGATGAGGACAGCTTTAGCAAAGGCAGAGAACACTGAAAGGAAGTAGGATGGGGAAGACTGAGAAGCTTGTCTGCGTTGGAGTTAGAAACTCATATCCAGAGGAGACGGGAATATGTGTACTAGGCACTTGAATGTAAGGTTTGGTACCCAACTAGGGAGTTAAGACTTGAGGGACAAATTCCGAAAGCTTTACTATAAATATGGGTGGTAAAGCCATGAGAACTGATTTGCTTGAGTAAGATATGTAGAGAATAGAAGGAGGAAAATCATAGAATCAATGATTGGGAGTTACTCATATCCCCTCAACTTAGGTTTACCCCATGAAGATAATAGCCAAAAAGATTAGGGTCTACCTGAGGAAGAAGGAAGTCCTCCCTGGAAATTATCTGTCCTGATGGAATTTTCAGCTGGTGAACCTGAAGAGAGGCAAAAGCAATTAATTCACCATTCAAAGGTAATCTTGGTTATACAGCCAGTTGGGGGCCAATATGAGCTACATGAGACCAGGCAGAAGGAACAGGAGAAACAGAGACAGGAGATATGATAGGGCCAGGGACACAAAAATGGACTTTGGAGTCTGAGGTGAGGGAGTTCTCTTCAAACCGCATAAGGAACATGTAAATCAGATATTGGTTATAAAACTCACTCTCAGTTTAGTCTGACATACAGGCTCTTACCCAATTCAAGCTCCAGAACTTCTGCCAGGTAGACGTCTTCATTACAAATGTAAGTGATAAAGATTTGGCATGCCAGAGGCCCCTTTTTAGTGACAGAATCACACAGGTCCCGTGCCTTGTCCATAACAGTCGCATTTACAGCTTTTATTCTCTCCATCTCTCCCTGGTTCAGCACTTTCTTCTCCAAAAGTTCATCCAGCAAGCCATTTATTGTCTCTGCACCCACTGAACGGATGAACTGCTTCCTCTTTGCCTTGAGGATGTTGTCTGTTTAAGGCAAAAAGACTTTTCAGGTCAAGAAAACAACCACGTGTCCCTTTCATGTTGTAAAGAGGGCATAGCCTCTTTCAGACTGAATCAGTAAAATGTCTCTTTCACATACATCCCTTATCCCTTTCTTTTTGCTATCTCTGTTCTCTGTTCTCCCTCAACATTACACAGGAGCATATAGGGGGAGGCAGGAGTACCAAGTTACTGTCTTTCTGTTAGAGCTCAAGAAGCATAAAGCCTCATCCCGGTTTCACATGTTCTCAAATCAGATGAATAAAACAAAGAAATAACGATAAACCATTCTCCTTTGCAGCCTACATCTCTGTGAGTCATCTGGTTCCCTCTGTCAGACTAGGGACACATAATAGTTAAGACTGCAAAATGGCACAGGATGCAAGTAAAGCACCATTTCCTCTCAGGCCCTGGCCTTTGCTTTCTGTGGCTTTAAGAATCTTCTGTGCAAATTTCTTCCACACAGTCTTCCCCTTCCCCAGATTCAGCTCAAGTAAATATCTGCAGAAGCTGCTGATAGCTTCCAGAAAAGCCCCCTTCCAAACGACTTATTCACCAAATTAGCCCCTTTAACAACAGGGAAAACTCACCAGCCATGGTGCTTCTCTCCTACCATCCAGAGCTACTGAAACTGAAAGTCCGTTTCCACCAGGGCGTGAATGCAGATTGAGCAATAACCCCTATTCATGTGTGCGCATGCTTCCTTCCCTAATCAGACTTACTCTTCTGAAGCTCAGTTTGGCAAGGAGTCAACCTTGGAAACCATCTTTCCACAATACTTGGAATCGCTCCTGGTAGGAAGGGAGTGTGTCTTAGTCATAAGCAAAGAATGAGCTAGGACAAGGCAACAAGTTTAAGGCAGGAAGGTTAGAAAGGGAAGATCTGTGGGATCCACAGGAAATGGGAACTGGGGTGCAGGGAACGCTGCTACAGTTGTTCCTGCTGCAGAGCTGAGGATGAGACTGGAGACTGGATCTGGGAGAACAGAGGGAGAAGAGATCTGCAGTCAGTTGACCTGGTTTTCTGGCCTGTGAGGTCTGTGAGTCAGCAGGGGCACCAGCTGGAGGAGGGGCTGTAGGAAAGCCAGGAATGGTGCAAGGGAAGTTGGGAGGAGATGCTCTGTGGGATCTACAGGAAATGTAGCCTGGGAGGTGGGACATGCAAGGGAGGCTGCAGCTGGGCTTTGTTACAGAGATAGAGATGAGACTGGGGGATTGCATTGGGAGGGGAAGAGGGGGTGGTGGAGGTCTTCAGTGTGCTTACCTGTTTCCCTGGCTTACTAGGCTGGTGTGTTCACAGGGAATGCCTGCTGGTGTTGGGGCTGGAATAATAGGATGAGTCTTGGAAAGGAAGTTTTGGGGAGAAGATCTTTGTGATCTGTTGGGGATGAGGACAGAGGAGAAGGAGAAGGCAGCAGGTTTTCTGCTACAGGGCTGGGGATGAGACTGAGGGTGGATCTGGAGGAGGAGAGGTGTGGATCCTCAGCCAGACTATTCAGTTTCCTGGCAGGAGCTGCCCTTGGGCTAGCAGGGGGTGCCTGCTGAGGTTGGGGGCTGAGACAAAACACAATGAGCAGGGTCTATAAGGACACATCAAGCTGAGCTGCTTGTGTCATAAAAACACAGCTCTCATCTTACAGGTAAAGAGAGGTTTATCCTGGAGCCATTTCTAGGGCCCAGGAACACAGACTTCAGTTATCCAAATCCCAAGTTCCAACATGGAAGCAGTTTCATCAAGTTTTTTGAGTTTTAGAAAACCAAGAAAGCCATAAATCCAGGCAAGTTTAAAACGCATTGGTGAGTTCAGCAGGTACACTGAGATGGGCAAAGCTTTGCAATAGTCCTAAACTGTTATCTGATGACCATCTTAGCGCTCTGATTGGTGAAATCTCATGTTCTCCAGCGTTAATAGCTTCTCAGTGGTCTTTATTTATTATCACTAGGTGTTAGTTCAGATACAGAGTGGAGCAAGGAGCGGCTGTTGCAGAAGGCTAAAATTAGCCCAACATAAACTAATTAGTCTCTGAACCTACAAAATTCCAATCTTCCCACAGTACAGAAATTCCAACTGGTTCATCAGTCTCTGTAGATACAAAATTTTCTTCCAGGAGTTTTTTTGTTCACATCCAGACATAGCTTCTTTTGGGGGATTTTCCTTCATACTTGGATTAGATGACTTAGTTCTTGTCCTCTTGGCTTTTGTTTCCTGTAATGTACATATTTAAGGAACATAAACTTCATTTAAAATCTTAAAAAGAGAAAGGAATGACACTCAACTATGCTGCAAACATATGACTGAACCTTCAATGGTGATATACACACTTGTCAGTCACGTTAGAAGCTACAGTGTAGGGAGGAAGAGAGAGATCCAGAAAATCCACTTCGTGGAGCACTTATTTTTAATGGAGACCCATGACAATATAGAAACTATGTTGGGTCTGGGGTCACACAATAATGGACGACAAACCACCAAATTCTGTTAAACCAGAAGCAGATTTTATTCCAATACCCCCCACCCCTGAAAGAATGGAAATCTCACTGCAGGGCACAAAAACTTATCAGCTAGCTAAGACCACAGCCAGTGTTCAGTATTCTGAGGCTGTGGCAGTTGGGGGGGGGGGGGCTATGAGCCTCTTTTTTATAGTAAAGCATTAGACATAGACAAAGGAATTTTTACAATTTTGAAGTTAAACTTTTAGAGACAAATTGTTCTAGGTTTTTACAATTTTTCCATTTTCAAGGTTTTAGGGGATTTTAGCTAAATAATATTTGTATATTTCTGCAGCCCTTCTTGACTCAGTTAATTGATGTTTGTCCAAACCTGCTATTAATTTCTCCTGACATGGCTGGGTTCCCATAGGGTGGGGGCAGATAGGAAACAAGGCAAGGCAGGCTGTCCCAGAGAACTGATTAAAAGTTAACTTTGGTTTTGGTAGTGAGTGGTAGGGGTTATCAAAGAATAGCTAACCCCAGAGCTGCAAAGGGCAGTCTTTAGTCAAAGAAAACTGACATTTGGGTTGTCAGCAGCCCATCGTAAAACACTGAAGGCAGTTAAAGGTTAATCCCTTTTTGCCAGCCAAGCTGAAGGCTGTCAGTTTCCATTTCTTAAGCGTATTTCTATATTCCTATCTTATTCCTATATTCCTGGACCTTACAGCTAGGCATGCAGAATCAGGTGATAACTGGAAGGGTAGTAGATTGGCATATACACATGATAAAAGAATCAAACAATGTGCCACAGTTTGAGTTACCAGTTGGGGTGTTGCCCTTGCTAGTTTTTTTTTTTTTTTTTTCAACTTGACACAAACTAGAATCATAAGAGAGGACAGAACCTTAGTTGTGAAAATGTGTGCATAAGCTCAGGCTGTAGGCAAGCCTGTGGGGCCTTTTCTTAATTAGAGATAGATATGGGAGAGCTCAGCCCAGTGTGGGTGGAGTCATTCCTGGGCTGGTGGTCCTGGGTTCTATAAGAAAGCAGTCTGAGGAGTCCATGAAGAGCAGGCCAGTGAGCAGCATTCCTTCATAGCCCCTTCATCAGCTCCTGCATCTACATTCCTATGTGTTTGAGTTTTTGTCCTCAATTCCCTCAGTGATAGATTGCTATCTGGAAGAATAAGGTAAAATAAATCCCATTTCTCCCCAAGTTCTTTAGTTATGGTGTTTCACCATAGCAATAGAAACCCTAACACAGGTGTCAACAGAAAAAGTGACATTCTACATTAATTAAAAACATGCCTACCAAATTATGCATAGATAGTGATGCCCTTAGCAGAATAGGTAAAGTGTAAGAGGAAAAACTTTGGAGGAAGATGACAGCTTTAGCTTTGGACATGCCCAGGTTAACGTGATGTTAGAAACTCGTTGGTCAATTAAGAGAAAGTTTACAAAGCGACAAAAGTGCTTTACTTTGAGGACTTGATAAAGGGTGATGCGACCTACAGATGAGAAGATTCAAAATAGGGATACAATGAACAGTTCTGAGAATCTTTCCGGTTTTTTCTTTCAATTGTTATTGCTTTTATTTGAGACAGGGTCACATTATGCATCCGTAAATGACTGGAAACTCACATGCAGACCAGGCTGGTGTCAAACCAACAGAGATCTGCTTGCCTCTGTCTTCTGAGTGTTAGAATTAAAGTTGTATGCTACCATATCTGGCTCAGAGAACATTTCTGAGTGTGATTTAGAAAAGGAACATCTTCATGAATCTGTAAGTAGTATCAAAAGGGATAGACTTCAAAGACTGTACTTGATTTAAAAAACAAACAACAACAAAAACCAACATATTAATTTACTTGAGAGGGAGGCACCTATGGTTAGGAGGCTTTTGTATAATAACAATTTCTAAAATGGTAGATGATATAGCAATGACACCTAATAAAACAGCCACTGGACAATTTTCCAGAAGTGTCAAGAGAATTCTTCCACACACTGAATACTTGTTAGGAAAATCTCATTTCCTAGGATAAATAGTTTTGACTATTTGGAAGCAGTGACATTACCAACTAGTGTCCAGAAGTGAAATTCATCTTTTAAAATAGATATGCTGGGCCTGAAGAGATGGCTCAGTGTTAAAGAGTACTTGTTGCTCTTGCAGAAGGCAGGGGTTCAGTTCCCAACACCCACAATACCTGCAACTTTATTTCCAGGGGATTCAAAGCCATCTGCTGGCTTCTGCAGGTACAGACATGCACATCATACACATGTATGTATGTGGCATAAAAATGAATCAAGTTTAAAGTGGATATGTATTTAATAGTCCAAAACTGACCACCACTATAGAAGTATTTCCAACATGGAGTCATTCACCTTGGAGATACTAGTCTAAAGATGAATACAGGAAAGAAAATTGGAAAGAAAAAAGGGGTGGGAAGCCTCTTTGCTTTGAGATAGTCTTGCAGACATTTACTGTAGAAACAGAAATCAAGTCATCTTGCTTCCCACAATCATAGGGTGCAAAGGTCATCATCAGGCCCTACATAAATGGTGAGATCACTCTGCTTACATTGCTTAGAGTAGCTATGTTAGCCTTTTACTCTGGTTTGAGGAGTAGTTAATAGAAATGTCTCTTTTATTCACAAACCACAATTATGAAAATCAAAATTTTTTTTAAAAATTAGAAAGTTAGGATTTGATATGAAGAACAAGTATTTTGGACAGTAATTAATAGGCTACTAGTATCAAGATTGTTGGATAGGATACTGAATTTTGACACATAGTAAAGGCTCCCTAACAATTCACATGAGAAGAGTCAGTAATAGAAAGAACTGAAGATTTAAGTGTCTATGCATGAGATTGGGGTGAGGGGAAGGAGAGCATTCTGATGAGAGAAGACAGAAGTTGATTCAACCAGTACACTGAAGGCTTAAAATGGGGGAGGCTAAATATTCCACAAGAAAGCCAGATGTGCAGATAATCTTTGTGGTAACTTAGCTTGACTTGAAATCCCATAGGAGACCTTGGTGAGTCTTTGAAAGTGTTTGCAAAGCACTTTAGCCCAGAAAGGAAGATATGCTCTTTCAGGGTGAGAATAGAACCATCATGTACATGGGATACCCAGAGAAATAGAAAGGGTGATTAACAAGTTGAGTACCAGAATTCATCATTTCCTGCTTTCTAACTAGAAATTCTGTATGACCAGAATCTCATGCTTCCATCTCCGGGACTCCCTTTCATGATGATTGTACCTTCTTAAATGTTAGACAAAATAAGCTTTTTCTTCTTTAAGTTGTTCTTTTAGGTATTTGACATAACATTGATAAACGTAACAAATATGCTAGGTAAGCTGGCAACAGAGAATTGCCATTTGGGGGGCATGTTTAAAAGCTATTAAATGAAGCTGTTCTATTTGAAAAAGAGAATTTCTCTAGGAAGGTTCTAACTACAAGTGGTGGCTCTGAAATATTTTCGTAAGAGAACTTTCCTGATTAAGAAAGTTGTGAATTCAGAAACTAAGGCAATTGTTTTAAACTACTCTGTCTTAAATTCTTAGATTTGATTTACATTATACATAGCTTGACTAGTGTTAACTAAGAGCTTCTGAGCTTCAGAGATCAAGTCAGGGTGGGTGGAAGAGGCCAGCTGTTCTTACTTTGAGTCTGTCCTTCCAGGCACTGTCATGACTACCAGGGCTTAAGAGTGGGTGCTGCCCAGTGCACATGCCCATGACCTCAAGGCCCTCATTTGCTTTAATAGCTTTTCTAAACATGAAGCCTCTCAAGAGCCTCTCTAATCCTCTTTGAAATTATTTGAAGTGAATAAGCTTGTGCTATGTTGATTGGATTAATTGTAAGTTTTGTAGTATTCATGATGTTAAAAGAAATCTATTTGTCACCTCTGCAGCAGGGGTTATAATGCATATTTCCAGGATTTTCTTTTACTCAGTCTCGTGATTCTGTGTCTCTATGGATAGTGATAGCAATGCATATAATAAATTCACTACTTTTCATTTTGTTGCTATCAAGCATTCAGTTAGGCCATTGCAAGTTCCTTTAGTTCTTTGAGGGATGACATGTGGACAGTGGTGTTAATTCCATTTTACATATGAACAAATTATGGCCAGGAAATTTTAGATGGCCACACATCCTATGATTGTCCTGCATTGACCCTAGGTAGTACTCTTGATTCTTGAAATGATATCAGACCATCCTCAAACTGTGTCCTCACAAAGAATTCATGTCATTATAAAAACCTCCAACATATACAAAAGTACAAAATCACTGTCAGTGGCCAGAACCTTGTCTGTGGAGCAAAACACTGAATATACTCAATATTGTATTTAGCTTCAACTTACAGCGACTTCATTCTGTGACTTATAGAGATAGTTTGAATGTAATTGGACCCCATAGCTGATAGGAAGTACCACTATTAGGAGGTGGGCCTTTGTTGGAATAGGTATGGCTTCATGGAGGAAGTGTGTCACTGTGGGGGGCTCTCAGGTCTCATATATGCTCAAGCCATGCTCGGTGTTCAGTTCACTTCCTGTTGCCTGTGGATCAAGATGTAGAACACTAGCACTATGGCTTCATGCAAACCACCATGTTTCTCAACGTGATGATAATAGACTAAACCTTTGAAATTGCAAGCCAACCAAATGCTTACCTTTATAAAATTTACTGTAGTCATGGTGTCTCTTCACAGCAATTAAAACCCTTACTAAGACACTTACAGTGAGGAAACTCAAGAGAATAGGAAACACATTAGATTTTATTTCAGCTTCATAAAGAGCTCATCAAAAGTGCACTAACTTAATATTCCAGTAAATGTATTGGTTTTCATTCCTGGCACCCATCCTGTACTATACTCTATGCTTGAAATTTTAGAAATTGACAGGAGTTAATGAATCAGAACTTGCCCTGTACCTTCTAGAAGATTATACTTGATATATATCACTATGTATGCAAGCAGAAGTTAGCCTAAGAATGATGGCCAATTTTCTCCAGAGAAAGATTCAGAGCCTTGATAAGTCAATATACTCTACTGGCTGTGCCCATCTTTATTCCCCAGAGAACAAGCAACATCAGCCACACCTTCACATTGGAATTGAAAGACAGTATCAGTACATCCTGAAGCACATGTTTTGAGGAAGGTCTGCTTCTAGCAAATGCGTCGTCAGAGCTACTCTATTGCATTCAAAGTAAAGGAAATTTGTGAACTTTATTTATTTATTTATTTTGGTTTTTCGAGACAGGGTTTCTCTGTGTGGTTTTGGTACCTGTCCTGGATCTCACTTTGTAGACCAGGCTGACCTCGAACTCACAGAGATCAGCCTGGCTCTGCCTCTCGAGTGCTGAGATTAAAGGCATGCACCACCGATGCCCGGCTGACTTGTGAACTTTTAATAAATATTTACTATAGACCCAGATCTGAAATATCAGAGTGTTTGTGTGTGTGTGTGTGTGTGTATCTTACAAGGATGCAATGTTACTGAAATTTCAGAATGAAGACTTCATTTGGTTTCCATGGCTGTAGCTCATACTGCCTGAAATTATCATAGTGAACAGTTGGTATATCTTAAGGATTATAATGAAACTCTGAACAAGAAGCAAGAGAATTTGGAAGACTAACAATTTGTCAGTCTCCCACAGCCTTCACTGATGTTGGTTCATCTCGGTTGGAATGATAATGTGAAACATAAGAAACAATGATTTAAAAAAAACAAACAGAAATTTATTTGAAATAGAGAACCAATGATGACATGGTTCAGTGCAAGGATTTTTTTTTTCATCTGAGAAGAACTCGTACTCCTGAAGAAGCTCTGTAAAATGACTGAAGTCCATCAGATCTCATCTTCACTCTGCAGAGGAAGCAAAGGGTTATAGGGAATGGTCAGATAGATGATCTGGATGTGTTCTTAGAAGGGCAAATTCACAGTAGGCAGATCTCAGAAAATGACTGTAGATTGAGACTATATAAAGATACCATTATACACACACACACAGACACACACACACAGACACACACACACACACACACACACACACACACACACACACAAGAACCAATAGCAAATAAAAATATAACTGTTTGACACAATTTTAAATACATATTCAACTTATTCTGTGAAAATTTCACCATCAATGCATACTCTGAAATATAAATAACATGGATTGAGTCAGTTGGGTGGAAGGTTGGACAATACGTTTCTCACGGCTTCTGTTAAATTAGGACTTCAGTCTGCTGTTTCAGGAACCTACATAGGACATCACTGCTGACTAGTTGCTGCTGCCTAGCAGACATGATAGAGCACTGAGCTCTTCATTTTCTTCAGTAGTTTTACTGAACATGAGGACACCCCAGATTCCTTTCCTGTATTCATTGAAGTCAGCTTTGGCTATGTTGATTTTCTACTTTGGGGTATTATACTATTTAGAGAGAGAGATGAAAAGAGGGGGAGAAGGAGAAGGAGAAGGAGAAGGAGAAGGAGAAGAAGAAGAAGAAGAAGAAGAAGAAGAAGAAGAAGAAGAAGAAGAAGAAGAAGAAGAAGGAGAGAGACAGAGACAGAGACAGAGAGAGACACAGAGAGAGATCTGTGCTATATGTTCTGTTACTCTAGAGAACCCTGACTAATAGAAGGAGAGATTCTGGTAGCAGAGAGGTTGAACCAGTGAGTGTGGTTGGAGGATCGGATCAGGAAACAAGGGAATGTATGAAAGGTTAGTCAAAATGAAGCATGTAAGTAAAAAACTATATGGAAACGCATGATCTTGCAACCTACGTAATAATTCTAATAAGGACAAGTAGAAAACATATGACATGAAAGGATGGGGGTGGGCATAGGAACATTTCAGGTTAAAAGTTTAAATGTGCATCAGGATAGGGTGATGGAAAAAAAAGAGAAAATAAGGGATAATCAAAACTAAGACTATGTAATGGAGCCTTATAAAATCTCACTAATTTGTAAGCTAATTAAAAATATATTTTTAAATGAGCTTGAACATACATATCCTTTATGTTTGGACAGTGCTGCTCCCAGAAGATGCCATTATTGTATGGAAATCTCAGTGCCAGAAATGGCTTACCTTCCTACTACCTGTTGATTAGGGAGGCCCCAGAGGCATTCAAAACAATACAAATGATTGCTATAACTCTTAGTTGCCATTTCAACTAGATAGTAAGACCTTCTTGCTGAAGACACCATACACTTTGGCATTAAGACATAGAGAAATGACTTCCTAGTACTGCAAGATGTTATGCAGGCTGATGGGGAAGAAAAGATATCAATAGTCTCATGTAGCACTGGACCTTGTGTTTCAATACTGACTTATCTGGCAAGATGTGTCCACTGGTGCCACGATGACTGTGGCATGACTATGAGGGTAACCACTGCTTCGTGACTGGATCTGAGGCCACAGGAAGCATTTTATGCCTGATACTGTAACTCTTGTCAAAGCCCAGGGAGGTCATAGGTCCTGGTCAGTAGATTTAATGTTGTTTTGTTAAATGATCATGGTGTCAAATTCTCTTCTAAATACTTGTATTTATAGCCACTAATTTGTGAGGTTATCAACCCTGGCCAAGGAAGTTTACGCCTTTCCCTCCCCCACAGTGGGTTGTGGTTAACTCAGGAACATGGAAGTATTTAAAGTGTTGAGAATACATGACTGTGAGTCCTTATCCACAGATGAAGCATGCATACTACTCACACATATACCCATAGGCACCCTAAAACTAAGAAAACATCACAAACGTTGTGTGGGTATAATGTAAGAGCTGGAGGATAGGACGAGGGCTGTCTGTTGCAAGCACAAACCCAGAGCAGCTGTGGTTGCTCACACAAGTTCAAGCCAGTTAATAATTCCAGCATGACTGGAGGTAGCTTCTCAGAGAAAAATCTTATGTAGGAGACAATGAGATGGAGATGCTATCTTACAGTTGACAGGATGGAAGCAGAGTAGAGTACAGATTAGATCCATGCCAAGGAGCCCTTCTTGGGACCTAAACACATAGGCGCCACAGAAATAGTAGGATAATAAACAGGAAACAATACCATAAAAATTACCATTAGAATACCAAAAGCAGTGTTTTATGCCCAGTTCACTAGACCAGATCAGACTTTGTTTATCTGATAGTAAAAAAAAAAAGAAAAAAAAGATGAATTTATCAGGGACCTTGGCCTGGGATACAATTTCAGAAACTAGTAAATCCCATGGTAGGGATAAAGACTATGGATTAAAAACAACAACTAAATATGTTAGTATCTCCCCCTCCCATTCATGCCACTATACCCAATTGATTGATTAAAAAAAATTCAATAAAATTGAGAAGATTTTTTCATACTGATTAGTCCTTACTAACATTTATTTTTTAGCATCCACTTAGCTTGCCAAGACCAACTATCACTTATTTGGAATAGATCTCATATCACAGAGATTCATAACCACTAGTGAAGCTCCAGTAACTATTTCTGTGACATAATGGCCTAATGCTTAGCCTTAGACAGACAGGTACATCAGCCCTCTGCAGTACAGGGAACAGGGTTGGTAGAGGAGATGGAAAGAATAAAATAGCCAGAGGAAGGGGTAGAATAGTATGCAGCAATTTCCTCCCAATCAAAGCATCCATCTTTTACAAAAGCTCCTTAGGACTCAGAAAGTCCTAAATTAAAGCTTGTCAAAACTCAGAGCATTCTAAAGTAGGTCTCCTTAATATTCAAGAAACAAACAACTCAGAAGCTTCAGGAAGTCTCTAAAACTGGCCAGGTGCACTAGGCGCTCCCATGCCCAAGCTTGTAGAAACAGTGAGACCTGCTGAGGAAAAGATACAACCAAGATGCCTGGATGAGGCCCAGACTAGGAGAGCTGCCTAGCAGAGATGTTCTGTGATTATCAAGCTGCATATAAATCATGCACGGAGTTCAGTGCTGGTGTGGGCATTCTGTGGTGCAGCTGCCTCTGAGCTGTTCCTGCTCCTGTAAGAAACTTACCTCAAGTCCTATAGATGACCCCAATTAATAACTCCTTGTTTCAGCAAGGTGAGATTTGATGTGCCCTTACTTTTCTCTATCCTCATTTCTCCATGTAGCATGCGCAGATATTTGTTCATCTTTCCCTAGGAGGAGTGTCAATCAACACAACAGCACCCCTTCATCTTTGGCATCCATAATACCCATGGCATCCCTCTTAGGTCTATACTATTACACACCGGATGCTCTCCTTGATGGATGCCCACTGTCTTGCAATTGTCATTATCATCGCCATTGCAATTGATGCTTCATTTTGGTGAATGGCCTTCATTGTCTCTCCACAGGTACTCTTGGCTTACCACAAACCCTTCATGCCTTCAAAATCAGTTCTGTGAATGACTCTTATATTACCAAGATATGTTCCGAATTTGAGATGTAGCCTGGCTCCCTTGGACCACAATTGCATGAGCTTCTCTGCTGATCCAAGAAACTACTTTTCTATTATCTCAAATGAATCACAGAAGGGTTCAGCTCAGTGATGCTGACTGAAACTAATCCCAGCTGAGATTTTTATATGAAGTCTGAAGAGCAGACACAGATTCTTGACCTTAATAATAATATCACAGGCTCACATGAATGGCTGATGCCTAGTTACTAATAAAGTGCACATTCTCTCTGAAACCTCATGAACTAGGCCTTCAGAGTTTGCATTCCTCTCAAGATTCTCCTCTTCCAAATGTCCACTGTAATGGACTGTTAAGCTTTGTCCGTACACTCAATGGCTTACCCAGGCCTAAATTCCAAAGCCCCATATTCCTTACCTTACATGATGAGGGTGATCACAGCAAAAATCTCACCCTCAGTACCAGCTGATTCCTGTTATAGTTTAATTCCAGATGCAGTGACAAAACAACTTGCCAAAGATCAACTGAGTGGAAAAGGGATTTTTTAGCATACACCTCAGTTTTCAGTCTATTACTGAAGGAATGTCAAGAACCGAGAGTAAGCACAGGGAAACTTTCTTGCCTGCTTGTCTTCAGTACTGTTCTCTCTCTTACACTGTTCTTACACTGCCTATGGAATGGCACCACCCACAGTGAACTGCATGGCTATATCAATGAACAAATTTGAAAGTCCTCCATAGCCAACTGGATACTAAATAATATTTCACTAAGACTTTCTTCCCAGATAATCTATATGGGTCAAATTGACAGTCAAGATTAACTAGCACATAAGAAAATAAAAAAGTTAACATTGGCAAAAATAAATAAATAAAATTTCCTGGGAGTTTTGTTCTTACTCTAGGAGAGTTCCAGAACTTCTGCCAGGTAGACGTCTTCATTACAAATGTAAGTGATAAAGATTTGGCATGCCAGAGGCCCTTTTTTAATGACAGAATAACACAGGTCCCGTGCCTTGTCCATAACAGTCGCATTTACAGCTTTTATTCTCTCCATCTCTCCCTGGTTCAGCACTTTCTTCTCCAAAAGTTCATCCAGCAAGCCATTTATTGTCTCTGCACCCACTGAACGGATGAACTGCTTGCTCTTTGCCTTGAGGATGTTGTCTGTTTAAGGCAAAAAGATTTTTCAGGTCAAGAAAACAACCACGTGTCCCTTTCATGTTGTAAAGAGGGCATAGCCTCTTTCAGACTGAATCAGTAAAATGTCTCTTTCACACACATCCCTTATCCCTTTCTTTCTGCTACCTCTGTTCTCTGTTCTCCCTCAACATTACACAGGAGCATATAGGGGGAGGCAGGAGTACCAAGTTACTGTCTTTCTGTTAGAGCTCAAGAAGCATAAAGCCTCATCCCGGTTTCACATGTTCTCAAATCAGATGAATAAAACAAAGAAATAACGATAAACCATTCTCCTTTGCAGCCTACATCTCTGTGAGTCATCTGGTTCCCTCTGTCAGACTAGGGACACATAATAGTTAAGACTGCAAAATGGCACAGGATGCAAGTAAAGCACCATTTCCTCTCAGGCCCTGGCCTTTGCTTTCTGTGGCTTTAAGAATCTTCTGTGCAAATTTCTTCCACACAGTCTTCCCCTTCCCCAGATTCAGCTCAAGTAAATATCTGCAGAAGCTGCTGATAGCTTCCAGAAAAGCCCCCTTCCAAACGACTTATTCACCAAATTAGCCCCTTTAACAACAGGGAAAACTCACCAGCCATGGTGCTTCTCTCCTACCATCCAGAGCTACTGAAACTGAAAGTCCGTTTCCACCAGGGCGTGAATGCAGATTGAGCAATAACCCCTATTCATGTGTGCGCATGCTTCCTTCCCTAATCAGACTTACTCTTCTGAAGCTCAGTTTGGCAAGGAGTCAACCTTGGAAACCATCTTTCCACAATACTTGGAATCGCTCCTGGTAGGAAGGGAGTGTGTCTTAGTCATAAGCAAAGAATGAGCTAGGACAAGGCAACAAGTTTAAGGCAGGAAGGTTAGAAAGGGAAGATCTGTGGGATCCACAGGAAATGGGAACTGGGGTGCAGGGAACGCTGCTACAGTTGTTCCTGCTGCAGAGCTGAGGATGAGACTGGAGACTGGATCTGGGAGAACAGAGGGAGAAGAGATCTGCAGTCAGTTGACCTGGTTTTCTGGCCTGTGAGGTCTGTGAGTCAGCAGGGGCACCAGCTGGAGGAGGGGCTGTAGGAAAGCCAGGAATGGTGCAAGGGAAGTTGGGAGGAGATGCTCTGTGGGATCCACAGGAAATGTAGCCTGGGAGGTGGGACATGCAAGGGAGGCTGCAGCTGGGCTTTGTTACAGAGATAGAGATGAGACTGGGGGATTGCATTGGGAGGGGAAGAGGGGGTGGTGGAGGTCTTCAGTGTGCTTACCTGTTTCCCTGGCTTACTAGGCTGGTGTGTTCACAGGGAATGCCTGCTGGTGTTGGGGCTGGAATAATAGGATGATATGGTGATATTTTATTTGTATTAAAATGTTATTTGTATGTTAATAAATAAAGTTGCCCAGGGGTCAGAGCTATTAGCAAGCCATAGGAAAGCAGGGCAGTGGTGGCGTACGCTTGTAATCCCAGCAGTTGGTAGGCAGAGCTGGGTAAGTCTCTGTGTATTCAGGGATACAGCCAGTATTGGATACACATGCCTTTAATATCAATACTAATCATAGAAAACCTGGAGGTCTATACAGACAGGCTGTGACGAGGCGGTCATGTGGTTGGGTTTACAACCAATGAGAAGGCAGAACAGGAACTCTATATAAAGACTTTAACACAGGGGTAGCTCTGGTTCGGAGAGGTAGGACCACTGCAGGAGGAAGGGTAAGGTTTTAGCTCTTAGCTCTGACCTCTTGGCTTTCTTCTTTGCATTGGTTCTGTGTTTCTTATTTAAAAAGACGGTTGGTTACATCTACAGGATGAGTCTTGGAAAGGAAGGTTTGGGGAGAAGATCTATGAGGACAGAGGAGAAGGAGAAGGCAGCAGGTTTTCTGCTACAGGGCTGGGGATGAGACTGAGGGTGGATCTGGAGGAGGAGAGGTGTGGATCCTCAGCCAGACTATTCAGTTTCCTGGCAGGAGCTGCCCTTGGGCTAGCAGGGGGTGCCTGCTGAGGTTGGGGGCTGAGACAAAACACAATGAGCAGGGTCTATAAGGACACATCAAGCTGAGCTGCTTGTGTCATAAAAACACAGCTCTCATCTTACAGGTAAAGAGAGGTTTATCCTGGAGCCATTTCTAGGGCCCAGGAACACAGACTTCAGTTATCCAAATCCCAAGTTCCAACATGGAAGCAGTTTCATCAAGTTTTTTGAGTTTTAGAAAACCAAGAAAGCCATAAATCCAGGCAAGTTTAAAACGCATTGGTGAGTTCAGCAGGTACACTGAGATGGGCAAAGCTTTGCAATAGTCCTAAACTGTTATCTGATGACCATCTTAGCGCTCTGATTGGTGAAATCTCATGTTCTCCAGCGTTAATAGCTTCTCAGTGGTCTTTATTTATTATCACTAGGTGTTAGTTCAGATACAGAGTGGAGCAAGGAGCGGCTGTTGCAGAAGGCTAAAATTAGCCCAACATAAACTAATTAGTCTCTGAACCTACAAAATTCCAATCTTCCCACAGTACAGAAATTCCAACTGGTTCATCAGTCTCTGTAGATACAAAATTTTCTTCCAGGAGTTTTTTTGTTCACATCCAGACATAGCTTCTTTTGGGGGATTTTCCTTCATACTTGCAATTAGATGACTTAGTTCTTGTCCTCTTGGCTTTTGTTTCCTGTAATGTACATATTTAAGGAACATAAGCTTCTTTTAAAATCTTAAAAAGAGAAAGGAATGACACTCAACTATGCTGCAAACATATGACTGAACCTTCAATGGTGATATACACACTTGTCAGTCACGTTAGAAGCTACAGTGTAGGGAGGAAGAGAGAGATCCAGAAAATCCACTTCGTGAAGCACTTTTGTCATGGAAACCCATGACAATGTAGAAGCTAGACATGCAGTATCAGGTAGTACCTGCAATGTTGGTAGACTGGGGTACACACTGAGGAAAGAAACAATGTGCCACAGTTTGTGTTTCCAGTTGGGGTGTTGCCCTGGCTAGTTTTTTTTTTTTCAACTTGACAGTAGCTAGAATCATAAGTGAGGACAGAACCTTAATTGTGAAAATGTGTGCATGAGCTCAGGCTGTAGGCAAGCCTGCCAGGCCTTTTCTTAATCAGTGATAGATATGGAAGGGCTCAGCTCACTGTGGGTGGAGTCATCCCTGGGCAGGTGGTCCTGGGTTCTATAAACAAGCAGTCTGATCAGGCCTGGGGAGTAAGCCAATAAGCACCACCCCTCCATGGCCTCTTAATCAGCTCATGCATCTGGATTTCTTTTCTGTTTGAGTTCTTGTCCTCTAGTTTTATTCTTGATGTTGTGACAAAACAACTTGTCAAAAATCAATTGAGTAGAAAAGGGATTTTTTTAGCACCTGCTTCAGCGCCAGTTTTCAGTCCGTTACTGAAGAAACGTCAAGAACAGAGAGTAAGCACAGGGATACTTTCTTGCCTGCTTACCCTCAGTACTGTACCCTCTCTTACACTGTTCTTACTGTGCCTATGGAATGGCACCACCCACAGTGAACTGCATCTGCCTATATCAATGAACAAATTTGAAAGTCCTCCATATCCAATTGGATACTAGATAATATTTCATTAAGACTTTCTTCCCAGGTAATGCATATTGGTCAAATTGACAGTCAAGATTAACCAGCATGTAAGACAATAAAAAAGTTAATGTCAAGAAAGAAAGAAAGAAAGAAAGAAAGAAAGAAAGAAAGAAAGAAAGAAAGAAAGAAAGAAAGACACAAATTTTCCTGGGAGTTTAGTTCTTACCTTAAGAAAGTCCTATATTTCTTGCCAGGTAGACGTCTTCTTTACAAATATAATTAATAAAGATTTGACATTCCTTGGGACCTTTCTGAATTACAGAATCACACAGGTCCCGTGCCTTTTCCATAATAGTGTCATTTTCCAGTTTTATTCTCTCCATCTCTTCCTTGTTCAGCACTTTCTTCTCCAAAAGTTCATGCAGCAAGCCATTTATTGTCACTTCACCCACTGAGCGGATGAACTGCTTCCTCTTTACTCTTAGGATGTCGTCTGTTTAGAGCACAAAGATTTCTTAATTCAGAAAAACAGTCCTAGGTTATCTTCTCATCACAAACAGGGTATGCCTTCTTTCAGATTTCATCAGCAAAATTCTCTTTTCACATCCTTTAACTTTTCTCTATCCTCTTTGTGTGTCTGACCACATTTCCCCTCCACATTACCCATATATGCACACAGGGCAAGGGATGCAGTCTTTATTAGGACCTTAGAGGAAACCATCCTTTAGTGTCCCATGTGTATTCAGATTAACAAAATTAGAAATAACAGTAACTCATTTTCTTTCAGGGCAACAGTCTCTAAGACTCATTCCATTCCATTTGTTAGACTAAGGGCATTTAAGAGCTAAGATTTCAAAATGACAGAAGGATGCCGGTGAAGTACATTTCACTTCTGGCCCTGCCTTTCCTTCCGATGGCTTTGAGAATCTTCTGTGCACGTTTCCTCCCTGTGCACGTTTCCTCCCTGCTGTACTCCATTTTCCTAATTGTAGCTCATCTAAACACCTACAGAGTCCAACGATAGTCTCCAGGAACCCCAGCCCCTTCCCACGTGTGTATTCACTACCCTAGCCCCTTCCCACGTGTGTATCCACTACCCCAGCCCCTTCCCATGTGTGTATCCACTACCCCAGCCCCTTCCCATGTATGTATCCACTACTCCAGCCCCTTCCTACGTGTGTATCCACTACCCCAGCCCCTTTCAAAATAGGAAAACTCACCAGCCATGGCTTTTCTCTCCTATCATCCAGTGCACCTGAAAGTATGAACAGGTTCCAGGGTTCTTTATACTGAGGTATGTATGTCGATTGAGAAATAACCATTGCTCATGTGCATGTATCCTTTCATGCCCCAATTAAACTCACTCTTCTGGAGTAAGTGACCCAAGGAGTCAATCACAGAAATGACTCTTTCTCAACACTTCAAATAGCTCAGGGTAAGAGAGGATTAGATCAGATGGAAAAAGAAAGGAAAGACAAGGTGATTGTTCGGTGCAAAAATTGTAGAATAGTGAACAATTTTTATGAAAGTATGACCCATGTACTAGTAAGTTTTTACTGTCAACAAAACTTAGAATCACCTGGAGAGTCTTATTAAAGGATAATCTATATAAAATTAGATTGGGCATGTTTGTGGGGATATTTCTTGGTTTTTAATGAATGAAGAAAGACATAGTTCAGTGTTGGTAGCATCTTCCCTGAAGCAAAGGTTCCTGAATGGCATAAGAGAAGAGAAAGCTAACCAAGGTGAACAAACTATCATGTATGTGTCTTTTCTCTCTGCTCTTAGTTGTGGATGTGATGTGACCAGCTTTCTCAAGCTCATGATGCTGTGACTTCCCTACTATGCTGGACTGTAACCTGGAATTGTGAGCTGAAATGAGTCCTTTCTTTTCAATATTTCTTTTTGTTACTAACCCAGAAATGAAACTAATACAATTCATAAGAGGAAATGAGAGTAAGTAATAATAAATGTTCAAGTTTAGCAGTCCAACAAAGTGGACAACCCCAGGTGCCTGGAATATATCACTGCACTGAGAGGATATTTAGCAGAAGAACCAGCTTTTACTGTACTGATGAGTCTAAGGCAGAGTGCCAGAGTGGAACAGTAACATGATCAAGATGTCAAAGAGCACAAATTCTGAAAAGAACCCTACAAAGAATAGAACTGAGTACATAGCATTTACTGTCTCATCTCTGCAGCTGAGCCAAATAAGGAAGGGTAAGAAGGGTAAGCAACAATCCCTATGCTATTCTCACTAGTACTGCAGACAGCTGGGTACTTGTTGCTGGAGGAGCTTATAGCTTTCACACACCCTAAGACCATCTGGGGAAATTTATCAGAAACCCATAGCATAGTGTGGCATTATGCAAATGTTCACTGCTGTATCCTGTGAATCACTCATGGTGCCTACATAAGCTCCTGGTGGTCAGCACAGTTTGGGGATAGCAACTACTCAGGGCCTTATGAAAAAGCAAGATATTTTCCTACAAAACCTTGGCCAATCTTGTTCGGTCAGTTATCAGGACAGACCTGCCCAGACTTGCACAATCACAATAAACTGTTGAGAAGCCTAATCTACCTCTTGCAGTCAACCATGTCTAGTGCCTACCCTATTGTTACCACAGGAAGCAACAGGGCCACTCTTCCCAGAACCTGGCCCAGCAAGCCTCCTGGGATATAGCCAGGTAGTGCTTCACACCCTTTCTATACCCCCAAAAAAACATCCCAGGTAACATCACTTACCCACACTAATGAGTCATCAAACATTTAGGCTTCCCATTCAAAGAAGTTTTGTTTATTTAGACCCCAGGAAGCAACTGGACTGTGTGCAGCTGGCTTAGCTTTCTGCAGCATTTGCTTTAAACTTGGAAACTGCTGGGTTCCTCCTGAGTGATTGATGCTAGCTGGCCTTTGTGAGGATCTCCTTAAGTAAACAGATGACCAACTTCTACTATCACACCGGACACAGAGAATTTGCTGAACTAAGTTTATGTCTGAAAAGGGATACTAACTATTGGATATTTGGCACCCAGTAATTGTGCTTCTTACAGTTGACATTCTGGCCTGCCCCTTGGGGACCCACCCTGCAAATTCTGAAGTAAAGCCTACTTTAAAAGAAAATCCCTCCTCCCCCTTCTCTTTCTCTCTATTCCCATGAGGTGCCACTGAGACCCTTCACCCTATCTGTAAGATTCTCCCCTTCCCTTCTGGCCATTTTCCATGAGTGAGGACTCATGTTATCTCAACATTGGTTTCTCAAAGACACTGGCCACCATGTGTCTCAAGCTTTCAGCTCTCCTGCCCCATTCCTATGTGATGGCATATGGCACAGCTTGTGCCCACTCACTGCATGGCCCATAGCCTTTGTATGATGATCCTTTGGCTATCTTGAGCTGTTAATGGTCCTCACTGACCCTCTGGGACACTAGAGGTCAGTTTCTTGGACCTTCCACCTCTCTGTGGAAAATGCACATAGTGCCTAAATGCCTCATCCTTCTCTGTCTCTGTTTCCTGGTTTTCTCCTCCTGTGGCCACCACTGCCGTGATGCAGCCAGGGGGCCCTCTCTCCCACCCTGCTGTGCTGCTGCTGCTGCTGCCTGTTCCACCTGCCGACTCAGCATAACCATTTTCCTGCAGCTGCCTGGTGCCTTCACCCTCCTGCCTTTGCTCTCAAACTGTCTCACACTGTTCTGTCTGTTCCCTGGTTGCCTCTCTTCTCCTTCCCTCTGCCGCCACTGCCACCTCTGCAGGTGAGCCGAGCAGAGCCACGGTCCTCCCCAAGCTGACAGCATCTTCCCTCTGCTGCTGCCGCCACTACTAAGGCTCAGGGGCTGGCCACGCAAATGTGTTTCTGACTTACTTTTAAATGCTTCAGTTTATCTTTTCCTTATCTGTTCAGTTTGTCTTAGAAAACAAAACAAAACACAAACAACAACAAAAAACCCAGGTGAACACGTGGTCAGGCACCAGAGGGTGATCAACATACTCAGGCAAGCACTGTCTTAGATAATGTCAAAGAGGGACAAGCCATATGACCTCACTGCCATCTTAACTAAGGTGCTAAAAGTCACTTCTTGTCAGTGGCTCAAGCATGGGCAGGGTGCCTGGCACTGAGCTGTCTGTACCAGGGGTGGGGCAGTGTTAAAAAAGTTCCACCTTGCGCCAATGCATGGCACAGATCCAGTCACAGCCTGGTGTTCCTTCCTCCAAGGCCACTGATTTCCTCTGGGGCTCTCAGGCATCAGTGGAGCCACATGCTAGAAATATGGCCAACTTGCCAGCTTATTTTATAGTTTAAAAAAAAAATCAAGACTTACTTTTCCTGAAGCTACTAGGTCTCTCAACATAAATAAATGATTTAAATGCTTCAGATTACTTTCTCCTTCTACATATTAAGATTTTAAATGTTCAGATTTTAACATATTTAATGTTAAACATTAATAGAGTTCTGATGCAGTTTCAGTCACAAACTCAGGATGTTGGATTTCCTTTGGTTGTCTTCCAAATATAAACTTATGGGTATGAGTCCACTGCTGTTTTTCAGATGTCCCACCCCTGCTTCAGATAAAGGAGTTTTCCTTGCCTGTCTGTTCCTGAGAGAGTATTTTTGTCTCCTGGTCTCCCTTTCCCAATTACTAAGACCATGAGACTAAAGGTTCCAAATAAGTTCATAAATTTCAACTTTTGTCTCTGGTCTCTGCTTCAGCAGGTTTCCACTTGGCTGGCAGACACATCCAAACATCAATTGCTGACTACACTCTGCTCCAAAGGACCATGAGCTCTAGACTTGCTGAAGGCTGATATGATATGGACAAGTCCAACCAAACATAAGTTGTTCCCAGTCTCTACAGCCAGGTCAGATGACCACACACTTCCCTATTGCCTGGGTTCCCTCGTTACCTTTGAATGGCCTCTCGGCCTCCTTGGGCTCTGCTCACCTGCACACCACTTCAGCCTGAAGCAGTTACGGAAGAGAATACATCCTCCTGTGCTCTCCACTCCCAGAACAGGCTAAAGGCTAAGTTAAAGGTAGACCCCCTGGCATAGGGGACAATTTGGTTAGCTAATGAGCCTTGGTATACCAGGAAACTGCACTCAGTATTGTCAATTGATAGATTTATTAATTAAAACAATTCTGCAATAGGATAAGACCCTTGACCTTCTTTATGCAGAACAAAAGAGGTATTATTTGAGCTTAAGAAATAATTATTTCTATGTAAATCATTCAGGATGGAGTTTCTGGTCCCCGGGAGGGTCCTTTTTTCAGAGGGTCCTTTTCTCAGAGTTGGGCCATTCCCCAATTCACCTCTTTTCTCCTGTTCCCATTTGGCCCTGGGATCTTTCCCTGTCACTCTTATTTGCCTTCTCAGGAGACAGTAAGCCCTAGCTTTATGCAAGCTGCAAAGACATTGGAGACTTAGGGAATACTAGTTGATAGTCAATCATTCATACCTAATAGACAGACAGTTCTCAAATGTTCAGAGATCTGCAGAATATGGCATTTGAAATGTTTAATTAGAAAGCTTTTCATGATAGAGAGACATGCTGACTCCTGGCATCACCTTTATTTCCTCCAAAGAAGAAGGTTGGGCACAGAAGAACCTCCACCCAGAACTTGCTTCAGAATGGCAGCACCAGCCACTGAGATGGGCACAGAAGAACCTCAGCTGCTGCCAGGGCCTTCTTCAGACCATGGACAGCAGGACTCTGGGAACACATTGCCTCACTTTTGCCTTGACAAAGGTAGGCTGGTCCTTCCCACAAGCGCCTACTGTTGGTTTATTTGCGGCCCTCTTACCCTGCGAGAAAATGTCATGAAACACAACAGAATCCACTTATTAAGATAAGGGAGAGGAACAGATATGCACAGGCCTGTGGAAAGACATGTGAGTGAAGTGGGACCGGGAATCATTGTGCCTGCTTATAAAGGCTGGGCCGCACCTGTGCACAAAGGCCCATGTGGCTATTCCATGGATGCACGGAGATTACATGGTTGCGCTACATGCTTTATGCAACCACGAAAAGCTATGGGGTCCTGGTCACGCAAGACGTTTTGACCCAGAAATGACTAGGCGGAAGTGACTAGGTCCCTCCGGGCATGCAAGACCATGCCTAACCATAGGGGCGTGTTGTGAATCCATATCACCTACCCCACAACCATTGGCTATTCTGAGGCCTGGAAGCTGAAGACTAATGTTGTTGCTCTCAATGACCAAGGAGGACCCTGGGGTGGCTGTCTAGGTAGCCAGTAGGTAAGTCTCTGTCACTTCCAATTGCTAACTAAGGTAAAATTTATCCTTCTTAGATCTCTGATACCATCTGACAACCAGGATTTGCTTCAGTTGCCTTCTTAGTTCTCTATGTAAATAAGCTGGCCTCACCCTCTTAAGGATAATACTGCTCTCAGTATCTTCTGGTGAATTAGATAAAAATACAGTTTTGAGGATTATTTATGTGAAGACAGGAAAGTTGTCTCACTTCTGTTCACTCTGATGATGTTTAGGGAAGCCTCCCCCCTCCTCCACTCACTCAACCACTTCCTTTCAGTAAATTTTCTCTGGCTATAGATTTAAAGACCTGTTTCATTGGGCTGAAGCCAGGAGATATTCATACCCTTTAACTCAAAGCCATAGTCTTTTGCTATGGCACCAGGAGGTAAATCTGTTCCAGCTATCTGACAGATACTTGCAGGCCCCTGGGAAAAGTTCTACTATAGTATCAAGAAATCTGGTCCAGTAAAAACTAACAGTCTTCAGAGCCCATTTAGACCACACCCATTTTTGAGCATATTTTGCAGTCTCACTCCTCCTGCCTGGGCCAAGGCCAACCCATAGAGGGTCCTCCAAATATGCCAGTCCCTGCACCAGCTCCGAGGGTACCAACTACCAACCGAGGATGCCAACTGGGATGGATGTACTCCAGAGAAGCAGCAAATGTGATGGCTCATATACTCCTAAAGATCACATCATCCCTCAATTCGCTACTGGTACCACCTCTCCAGACTCAAGCAGGCACCTGCCCAGCAACCAGAACCTGGTTTTCCAAGATGTCCTTAAAGGGGTGTATCCGTTCTTGTGTCTCACTCATTCACCCTTGCCTCTTTTGTACAACCAGGGCACTTCTCTGTTCCATTCTTTCTGGCAGTTGTCACTCTTTCCATGGTTAGCCCCACTCATGAGGCCAATGATAACAATCTATGTTTTTCTCCTAGCAACTTGTCTGCCTTCTCAGCTCCCTCAAGGAACAGATGCCTGAGCTCTCCATGATGACAGCCAACTGAATGTTCCTTCACTCACACATCCTGCTGTGCATGACTCCAGTTCCCAACTTCCACCTCCCACTTTGCCCCCAAATCAGTAGGAAGCAGTCTTGAGAATTCTGCACCCTCATTCCCCCACTTGCTATCCATAACTTGCCTTTTAATAATAATCAAAATGGAGTAATGTTAGTATTGTGGCCAACCCCTTGGGGGCCTGCCCTGTGCATCCTAATGTAAATCCTACTTTAATATAAAACTCCTCCTCTCTGCTCTCTCTTTCTCTCTATTCCCATGAGATGTGCACTCCTCTCACCCATCTCTCTCTTTCACATCCTTTCCTTTCCCCCCTCTTTTCTCCCCACCAAATAAAACTCTTTTTGAGCACTGCCTTCATGGTGTCTCTGTCTTGCATCTACCATGGAGCAATTTGGCCAAAAGGCCCCCTCATGCCATATCATTACAATTACCTTTATATTGTAATCAAGTATCTGTAAGATAGCAAAACATAAAGAATCACCCCCATAAGAGAAATGCTACATGTTTTCACTGGATGCAGCAGTGAGCACCTGTATTTATTTCTATAGTTGAGGTGGGATTCAACAACCGAGACACTGGACTGATTGCCATGGGGGATAAGGATATAGCATAAGTCTCATACACAATGAAGAGTGAGAAATGAATTCACACTCTAAGTCTGAGAGAAATCATCATTCATGTCATGTACCCCTTAGTGCCTTATCAAACATGAAGACGTTGCAGCCCAGGCCTCTTCTTCTGAGCTGTCTGGAAGAATCTTCAAAGTACTGAGGTCTGCTTTGCTTGGCACATGTGGAGACAGAAATACGGTGGAAGGGTGGGTCTCTGTGGAAAAAATGCAACAATGAATTTCAGTAGAACACTGTCATATGCTCTTAATTGCCCATTTTATAGAAAGGTAGTTTATGCATGTTTCATAATAACACTTTAGAAATCCTCTGTAACTACTGACTCTTTTCTTTCTGCTTACTAAAGTCCCTGTTTTACTGGAACTTGTGGTGTAGACCAGACTGATCTTGCACTCACAGGTATCCACCAACCTCTGCTAGAATTAAAAGCTTGTAACACCCACATTCAGTAATCCTAAGACTTTTATTTTAGCTGACTAAATATCCTCATTTACATCTGAGTAGCACATGACTTCCCAATTCTTCTGTTATATGGCTTATTCGCATGTAACCATTAAATGTCTAGGCAACTACTTCCTTGTGACAGAATGCCCAAACAAACAAAAGTATTCTGTTTTATCAGTGATATAATCTAGAGCCTATAAGGAAATGTTTCCATATAATCTAGTACATATATTACTCATGCATATTCATTCACAAAGCACATTTCAATGGTGGCTTCATCATTGGAATATTTTTTTTGTGTGTGTGCAAATCTGTCTGTCTCCTCTACCACCCTCTTATCCACAGCCAAGTCTTTGAAAACAGGTATAACATGCTTCTGGTCACAGGATCATATGTACATTTCCAAGTTGTTCAGTCACCTGACAGCAAGATAGATGCTGTAAGAACCCAAGGTCCCAGCAGTCAATGGGAACATTTTCTGACTTCCACCAAGCTGCAAGTACCATTATATAACCGAAAAGGCACTCATAACTACAGGAAACTTGCAAACTTGCCATGACTCCTGAACTAAAGCAAGGTAGCAACTGCATGAGAGGAGTGAGAGAGGTGGTGTAATGATCTTTGGCTTGTCCCTGAAGCTAGAAAAAGTCCCAAGCACCCATTCTTCTAAAATAGCATTACAGAAAGGGCAATCATGTTGGTGTACTCGGAAAAAAGGTGGAATCATCTGGCAGAAATACCACTTTGTCAGCTGCGTTCAAAGTTTCTGTTTGACCAGATAGTGTGAACTTTGTTCACAGCAGCTTGCAGGGGTAGGGTGGGGTGTGGTAGGGTGTGGTAGGGTGGAGAACAGCAGATAGCTCTTTGAGGTCAGTTTATTAGACCAATGCTGAATTTTGGGTTACTGGCAGAGCTCTGGCTTGAATTCTTTGAGTCTGAAGTGGTGAGACCCACTGTTCTGGCTAGCATGCCTTTGTAATTGTTGGGAGACTGCATGTTTGCATCAACCAAAGCCTGGAGTCCTTGCCACCACAGAGTAACCCCAACCCAAAGAGACATGCCCTCTGCTCTTCCATGGCTGCCTTAGTCTTTCCAGCTTTGGTGAGGAAGTCCCTGAACTGTCATTTCTTGTGACTGAAAATAAGGTTGGCAGTTATGAGAAGAACGAGGAGGCTGCTCTGCTGCTTGAGAAAGTTAAAGCTTAAACTGACATTTAAAAAAAAAGTCTATTCTTCTCTGAGAAAGAGAGCCAGCAAGGCAAAATGAGAAACTGACCACATATCCAGTTCAGGGGCTTCATAAACACCCCAGTATTAATCTGCTTAATGTAAGCAAGCTGAACATTATGAAATTTGTTCCTGGTGGGACTGTGGGGCACTTGGAATGAAAGTGCTTTCTGGAAGTTAGATGATTTGCATGGCACTTGGCATGAGGCTGCTTCCCTTAAAGTAGCTATAACTTTCCCATGCCCAAGATGATGAACACAGACCCTAATAGAATCTTGAAAGGTCCAGGACCCAAAGAGCCCTCCGAGCACCAACCAAGAAGATTCATTGTAGAATCTGGAAGAAGAATCCAGTGATAAACCTGAGATTCATGTTGAAGCTGCACCCTTATGCAGACTACACACAAGAATGCCATTCTTCACCAGGCCAGAAATCACAAACGCCAGTGAAGAAAGTGCCAGTGCCAGAAGCCACCTGACAGTCAAATCAGAGAAGGGGTCAGCCCGGAAGGCAGCGAGCAAGCAAGCAAGCAAGCAAGAGGCCTGTGGGTGACAAGATGGTTGAAGGAGCCTTGGGGTAGAGGGTGGTGGGACTTAAGCTACCAAGAAACCACCAGCTGAGAAGAAACCAGCAAAAAAGAAACCTACTGCAAAAGAAAAGCCTGCTACAGAAACTATTAGAAGGTGTTTCATTCCATAGAGCAAATAGAGACAGACTACTTGAATAAAACCTGATCAAATACGCAATGAGAAAGAAAATAAATGAATAAAACAATGCAAAATAGCCAGTAACAACAAAACTATAATTAAATATGGGCAAATGTTATGAATAAATATTTTCCAAGAGAAAACAGTCAACATGTTTCTGAAAAAAACTTAACTGTATTAGCTGTCAAAGAAATGCAAATCAAAACCACAAAGCTATCAGATATCAGTTAGAATAGCCATTATTAGAATGTCAAAAAAAAATATTGCTGGTAAAACACAGAGAACAAGAGGAGCCTATATGGATGGTCCAAGTATAATCACCAATAGCTTTTGTGAAGAACAGTGCTGTTTCCTTAAAAAACTAAAAATAAATCAATGTACACAGTTTAGTGGTTTTGACCACAGAGTTTTGACAGCACAGAAAACATATCTTGTGTCTGACAAGGCATTTTGTGCACAGGATCAGGTTCCCAGTTTCTTTCTGTGTACTGTGGAAACATTTGAATATAACAGCAGTTGGAGCACTGTCAAAATAAGAGATAGCCAAGACTGCCTTGTGATAATTTATACCAATCACTTAGAAATGTAGGCTGAAGTTTCTGTCCTGCCAGCAACTCCTAAATACTCAGCATCTGCTTCTCAAATATTTCACTGAGACTTAATATTATTTATAAATGCTCAGTCAGTAGCTCAAGCTTATTACTAACTAGCTCTTATGCTTAAATTAACCCATAATTCTTATCTATGTTTAGCCACGTAGCTTGGTACCTTTTCTCAGTAAGGCATTTTCATCTTGCTTCCTCTGCATCTGACTGGCAACTCCTGATTCTGCCCTTCCTCTTCCCAGAATTCTCCTTGTCTGCTTGCCCTGCCTATACTTCCTGTGTGGCTACTGGTCAACCAGCATTTTATTAAAGCAATTCAAGTGACAAATCTTTACAAAGTACAAGAGCATTATCCCACAGTGTAGGAATACTTCTACACTCAGTTAAGCAAAGACCCATTTGCTTTGCACTTGGCCATCTACTGAGTAAGAGTGAGATGATTCTCCCTGATGAATAACTATGTGGTCAGTTAATCACATGGGCATTAATGAAGAAATAACCCCAAGATAGCCATGTCCTTCCCATTGTACAAGTTATTCTTGGTTTACTTTGTTTTTAAACGGATACCAGGAAATCTTGGAGGAAAAAGGAACCTATTAGTTTACAGTTTATGACAAAATGTTCCTTCTAAGTTTCCAGAATATCTAGTAAGTTAATTGCCTTTGAAATGGTAGAAATATCTTGTTGGAAGTGATATTTCAGTCATTAGTGTCTGTACACTAATACATAGTTGTCTAAATTACTCTTGTGCTTGAAAATAAAATAAGTGTCTTTGAGGGAATACTTATTTGCATGAAAGGTATTGTACCATGTACCAAAGCGAAACTAACAAGTTGAAAATGTGCAGTATGAAAAAGAAGATCTTTCCTTATTTAAACTGCAACTGAAGTCTCAGATTGAGGAAACTCCCATCAGCCACACCTTCTCTTTAATGTGATTCTTCTGTCTCAACTTCACCTACTCTTTAAATTTAAGGCCTTTCAATTCCTATAATGTTGCAATGAACCAGGGTTCTACACCATCTTTCTTAATCAACTAAATGGTGATCTAGACCTTGAAGATTTCAACTCTCAACATTCACAAGTCTCTGATTTTAGGTATTTTGAAGCTTAAATCCTCAGCTTTTATTCTAAAGATTGACCCTGAATTCTTTTTATATATCTGTGTACTAAGAATGAGGGTGTCCCTGCAGATTTTACACAAGGAAGTGAAACCCATGAAGAGATAAGGATGAAAACAAAAACCTGGTGCAGATTGAATCATCAACCCTGATTAGACTTCGGGGAGTCTAATTACTTGTGGATTATTCCTAATATGTTTAACCTGGGAACAGATTGAAAAGAAGTTGGTTTTCTAATGTAACACACTCCTGTTACACAAAGAAGTACAGTTACATTGAAAGTCAACTCAGGGTATATGCCATTTCTTCCAATGAAAATTTTCTTCCACAAAATGATTTCATTGTCTAAATTTCTATGGTTACGTAGAAATTTACACGGCATCACTTTACTCTTACCTCAAACTTCCTATTTAGTATTTTGTGTATCTGATAGCATCCTTTAACATTAAACATGTAAGAATCTCTTCAGTGAAGTTAGCCTCTATGTTTATTTGATTTCCAGAATGTAGTAGTTTTGTTTTGATTATAAATGATAAGTATACATAAGTAATAAGACATTTATCTCCTTAAATGCATCTTAAATGAAATAACACTAGGAATATTTTCAGAATTGATAATTAGAATTCAGTAAAGAACCATGTTTGTTTTTGATGGCATGTTATATGTGAATAGAGTTCATTAAATAGATTCCATTTATGAAAAGGAAGAGAATAAAATTCCACATAGAATAGGAGATAGGCAAGACAAAGGGTCATCCTGTCATACCTGGACTGATACATACACACAATGCTACATCAGTTTTCACCAAATATATGAGAATAAAAATTTGATTTTGACAACTACATGCTTAACCGCTAAAACAGAAAATGGAAATAGCTTAAATTCTTGAGTCATCTTTTGGAAAAGAGCCATTCTCTTTATGGAAGCATACTTCTGAGGGTTGCCCTATGTAATAAACATATATCAATCACATTTATGTCATTGCATATTTTAGTTTATTTCCTTGTAATACATAGCACTTTCAAGATGCTTTTACCTCCAATGTATAATTTAATAATTTGTTAATGAAGAGCATGTTTATAGAAAGTGTATGTCACCAGGGACCTCTGTTTGTTCAATTTTTTTTTGTTAGTATCTCCAGGCAACAAAACAGTTTCTTAAATATTACAGATGTACAATAGATTTTGTAATCTGTCTATTTATCTATTTGGTTTTAAATAGATACATTACCACTTCTAAAGGATTTTTCTCTCAATAATACATTCAACTATTATTTATTTGGTGTCCATTTATGAAGCAGACCTTCTGCAGCATTGGGCTGTAGTCATTTGCAAGTAGGACATACATACTCCTCATTCATCACAGAAGCAGTGGTCTAGGGAAAAGGAGAGATAGATTTAGAAAATAAAAACATAGTGAATTTTGGAGCTAGACAGATGGATGGTTCATTGTTTAAGAGCACATACTGCTCTTCTTTTTTTAAATTTTTAACCATTTTTTGTTTTTATTCTTTACATATGTTATTACATCCTGATTATAGTTTCCCTTTCCTCTACTCCTCTTGGTTCCCCCCATCTCTCTTCTCCTCCCAATCCACTCCTCCTCCATTTCCCCTCCCTTAAGTAAAGAACAGGCCTCCCAGGGAAATCAATTGAACATGACATAATAAATTATAATAAGGCTAGGCAAAAACCCTCATATTAAGGATAGACCTAGCTCAGCCCCCATGCAGGGTCTGTGATGGTCGCTTCTGTCTCTGTGAGCCTTATGAGCCCTGCTTCGTTGACTCAGTTTGTCATATTCTACAGTGCCTAGAATCCTTCCTCCCCGTATTCTTTGAGTTAGCCTGGCTTGCCTGGCTATGGGTCTCTGCATCTGCTCCATCAGTTGCTGGGTGATACCTCTCTGATGACAATTGGGCTAGGCACTGATCTACGAGTGTAGAAGAATATCATTAGGAAATATTTCATTGACTGTTTTTTATTCACTTTTTTCCCTAGTTGTATTTGGTTCTATCCTGGTCTCTGGGATGCCCAGCCTCTGGTTCCTGGCCATCCATGCAGTGTGAGATGTGAGTTCCCTCTTACGATGTAGGCCTCAAGTTGGACCAGTCATTGGTTGGCCACTCCCACAAGTTTTGAGCCACCTTTACCACAGCACAATTTGCAGGCAGGACATATTGTGGGTCAAAGGTTTTGTGGCTGGTGATGTTCCACTCTCATGAAAGGGAACCTTGCCTGGTTATAGAAGATGGTCAGTTCTGGCTCTGTATCCTCCATTACTAGGAAGCTTCACTAGGGTCACTCTCTAGATTCCAGGGAGTTTCCTCTGCACTAAATTTCTACATCACCCCCCCCAAATTCCCACCCAATTCCAGTCATCACTCCCAGTACTCTCTCCTTCCATCTCTGCCCTGTTCCCCCAGCCTGAACCCTCTTGTTCCTATCTACACTAACTCCCAGTCCATTCACAAAAATCTATTGCAATTCCTCTTCCCAGAGAGATCCATGCATCCTCCTTCAAGCTCTTCTTATTACTTAGCCTCTCTGGGTCTGTGGATTGTGGCATGATTATCTTTTACTTAATAGCTAACAAATGAATACATTGGATAATTTTTGTCTAGTTCCATCCATTTGCCTTCATATTTCATGATGTCATTGTTTTTAACAGCTGAGTAATTTTCCAGTTGTGTAAATGTACCATGTTTTCTTTATCCATTCTTTGGTTGAGGGGATTCTAGGTTGTTTCCTGATTATGGCTATTATGAATAAGGCTGCTATGAACATAGTTGAGTGAAAGTCCTTGTGGTATAATTGAGCATCCTTTGGATATATGCCCAAGAGTGATATAGCTAGGTCTTGAGGGAGATAGATTCCCAATTTTCTGAGGGTCCTCCATCTTAATTTCCATAGTGTGTATACTAGTTCACATTCCTACCAGCAATGGGGAATGCTCCTCTTGCTCCATATCCTCTCCAGCACAAGCTGTCACTTGTGTTTTTTATCTTAGCCATTTTGACAGACATAAAATGGAATCTTAGAGTCTTTCTGATTTGCATTTTCCTGATGGCTAAGGATGTTAAACATTTTGTTTTTCAGCCATTTGAGATTCTTCTGTCAAAAATTCTTTGTTTATAGCTTTACCCCATTTTTACATTGAATTATTTGTTTTGTTAAAGTCTAGTTTCTTGAGTTCTTTATGTATTTTGGATATTAGCTCTTTTAGATATGGAGTTGGTGAAAATCTTTTCGCATTATGTAGGCTGAATTTTGTCCTTTTGACAGTGTCCTTTGCTTTATAGAAGATTTTCAGTTTCATGGGGTTACATTTATTGATTGTTGTTGTTATTGCCTGCACTAATGATGGTCTGTTCATGTAGTTGTCTCCTGTGCAGTTCAATAGTTCAAAGCTATTCCTTACTTTCTCTTCTATTAGGTTCAGAGTATCTAGTTCTATACTGAGGTCTTTGATTCACTTGGACTTGAATTTTTTTGCATGGTGATAGATATGTGTCTATTTGCTTTCCTCTACATGCTGACATTCAGCTAGACTAGCATCATTTGCCAAAGATGCTTTCTTTTTTCTTTTGTGTATTTCTGGCTTCTTTATCAAAAATCAGGTGGCCGTAGGTGTGTGCATTCACTTCTGGGTCTTCAATTTGGTCCCACTGATCAACCTGTCTGTTTTCAATGCCAATACCATGCATTTTTAAAAAGTAGAATTGCTCTGTAGTACAGCTTCAAATCAGAGATGGTGATACCCTCAGAAGATCTTTTACTGTATAGGGCTGTCTAAGCTATCTTGGGTTTTCTTGTTCTTCCGTATGAAGTTGAGGATTGTCCTTTCAAGTTCTATAAACAATTGTGTTGGGATTTTGATGGGGATTGCATTGAATCTGTGGACTGCCTTTGGTAGGATGGCCATGTTTACTATGTTAAGCCTATGGATCCATGAGCATGAGAGATTTTTCCATCTTCTGATATCTTCTTCAATTTCTTTCTTCAAAGACTTGAAGTTTTTATCAGACCAGTCTTTCACTTGCTTAGAGTTACCCCCAAGATATTTTATGTTATGTAGGTATTACAAAATACTCAAAAAAGGAGTCCAAGGGCACATACAAAAGATTACCCACCATGATCAAGTAGGCTTCATCCCTGAGAAGTACGGATTCTTCAACATATGAAAATCTGTCAATATATTCCACCTTATAAACAAACTTTAAGAAAAAAAAAACCACATGATCATCTCATTAGATGCTGAAAAAAGCTTTGACAGAATCCAACACCTTTTCATGATAAAAGTTTTGGAGAAATTAGCGACCTACCTAAACATAATAAAGGCTATTTACAACAAGCCAATAGCCAACATCAAATAAATGGAGATAAACTCAAAGCAATTCCACTAAAATCAGGAATAACACATGGCTGTCTACTCTCTCCATGTCTATTTAATATAGTACTTGAAGTCTTAGCCAGAGAAACAAGACAACTGAAGGAGATCAAGGGGATAGAAAATGGAAAGGAAGATATCAAAGTATGGTTATTTGCAGATGATATGATAGTATATATAAGCAAGCCCCAAAATTCTACCAGAGAACTCCTTCTGGGAGCCTTGCTCCAGATGGGTTAGATAATCTGGGACTGACATGTAAAGTCAGTGCAACGAAGAAACTGTGACCACCTGTCTTTCAAACAAATGGTTCTGGATGGCCTGGGCTGTTTTTATTTATATAGTTGCAATGGTTTGCATGAACAGTTGTATAATCAGTTTGTACTTCAAGTTTCTAAAAATGGTTAGGATAATTACCAGTTTGTTCCTTTGCTTCTTTCCCCCTTCATCCTCCAACTTTCCCACCAGTAGCCATTACCTTTTTGATCTATATCTCTGCCATTAGAAACATAATCAGTCTTCCAAACTACAAAGGAAATTTTCTAACTAGACACATTTACAGGTAGAACAGTATGCCCAATTGACAGCATTTCTGGTTATAGCATCATGCATGATCAGAGACAATTTTGTCTCTAGTGGTTAATATTTATATCTGGTAGGGTCTGGATTCCCACAATCAACTCACCAGACAAAGCTGGATCAATCCATTCTACATTCTGTACTACTCTATCACCTCTGGGGGTATACTATGTTCTTCCATTTATCCTACAGGCAATATAACTTGGAAACTTATTTTGTTGTTGTTGTAGTTGTTGTTTTTCAAGACAGAGTTTCTCTGTGTAGCTTTGGCACCTTTCCTGGAACTCTCTTGGTAGCTCAGGCTGGCCTCGAACTCACAGAGATCCGCCTGCCTCTGCCTCCCACGTGCTGGGACTAAAGGCATGTGCTACCACTGCCCAGCCTCCCACGTGCTGGGATTAAAGGCGTGTGCTACTACTGCCCAGCGGAAACTTACTCTTAATAGTTGACACTGCTTATCCCTTGTTCTTATGTCTATCTCTCTTTAGTTCTTAGGGTATTGGCACAGTTACTGGAAATGAGAGAACTGAAGGTTTCTATGATTCTGCTTCATTCCCTGTTTCTAGACTGTTCCCATTAACTCCTGATATCATTTATTTATTAACATATCTCACATGTTAATAAATCATTCTTTTCAGACCAGTTATGCAAATAAGTAATATTGAACTTCATGACCCATTGTAACACATTCAGGCCAGCAGTATGGCTAGCATGGTGAAATCAAGGAGAGCAGGCAGCACACACTCCCAGGCTCATACCCAGAATCGTGCTGCGAACTGTCCACAGGCTTTGCCAAACGGGTTAGGGTCTTCAGAGATTGCCACAAGGAGAGTCACTCATGCTATTCTCAGGCCTTGTTTCTCAAAGAAGTCACATGACTCCTGCCAAACTCCTACAGCTGATGAACACTTTTTGTGAAATGGGTAGATACAAGATTAACTCAAAAAAATTAGTAGCACTCCTATTTAAAAATGAAAAATGGTTTGAGAAAAAAATTAGGGAACACTTACCACTCTTGTAAAGCACCAGAGAATTGTACTCAGCATCCATATCCTGAGGCTTGCAACCTCCTGTAACTCCAGTTCTAGAGGATTCAACACCCTCTTTTGGCATCTTCGGTCACATCATTTAACAGTGAGAATTTCTTTCCTAGATAGGTGAACCTCCATTTCAAGATACGATTATCTCAAATCAATGACATCCTAAAGTGAAATTCATCTGTTAAAATTAATATATATTTAAGAGACCAAAGCTGATGACTAATGCATAATAAGTATTCCAAGCATGGACTCATTTGGTTTAGAGATTACTAGGCCATGGAGAGAAACAGAAAAGAGAATTAGAAAGAAAAATAAGCCATTGAAAGTTTATTACAAAAGCAAGAAATCATGTAACCTTGCTTTTCCCCAAACATAGGGTACAAAGTCTAGGACCAAGCCACATACACAGGGTAAAATTATGCTGTCTATGGTGCTTAGAGTTAAACATATTAGGGACCAGTGAAATGAACCAACTCCAAACTCTCTCTCTCTCTCTGCCTGTGTGTGTGTGTGTGTGTGTGTGTGTGTGCGTGTGTGTGTGTGTAGGCTTTTATGCCAGTGTTTGCATGAGTATGTTAGGGGACAACTTGCAAGGGACAATTGCTCCTTCCACTATGCATGTTCCAGAGACAGAGCTGAGGGCTTCAGGTGTGGTAACACGTACCATCTTACTAGGCCTTCTGTATCTCTTCTCAAACTGTTATCCAAGATAAATTTTTCTTCCTTATGTACTGTTTTTTGAATATTTGTCACATCAATGAGAATAGTAACTTATAAAGTAGATAAACAGGCAGTAGCGAGACGCCCTTGTTGAGCATGCATAAAGGCAGTTAAATGAAGCCTAGTATGCTTGTCAAAGAATTCCCAGATAAGATGCTAGCTACAAGTGTCTCCAAAATATTTATGCAAGAAATGTTTCCTGATTAAGGACGTTGTGATTTCAGTTGTGAAGCAATCATTTAAAACTCTTATCCCTTAATTCTTGGATTTGATTTACATTACATGTACTTTGAATAAGGTTAACTGAAAACTTTGGAGTTTCAGGCATTGAATCAAGCCAGGTCGTAATCAGGAACCTGTTCCTCCTTAAGTCTGTTCTTTCAGGCCTACATGATAATCAGTGCTCAATGGTGGCTCCTATCCAACAGACATGGCCAGTACCTATGGTTTATCATTTATATTAGTAGGTTTATTGAACATGAGAAAACTCTCAAGCCTTCTATAATCTCATTGAAATTATATGGATGGAACAGGGGTTTGTCATGTTCATTTGATTATTTATAAGCTTTATACTGCTCATGATATTAATTTGTGATCTCTGCAATGTTCATTATGATTCTTATTCCCTAAATTTTTCTATCTTTTACACAAACTTTTGATTCTGTGTCTCTATAAATAAAAGCAGTAATAAAGTAACTATATGTACAAACAAAATCCATTTCTTGTTCTGTTGCTCTCATGAACTGAGTTAGACCTTGACAAGATTATTATCATTTTTCTATTTCTTTAAGGATAGCACTTATATACTATTGTTTTTTTTGAAGAAAAAGTTTCATTTAATCTTACATATTACTTATTACAGTCCATTCTTGAAAGAAACCAAGGCAAGAACTCAAGGCAACCTGGATGCCGGAAGTGAAGCAAAGACCATGGAGGAATGCTGTTTATGGGGTTGCCTCTGCTGATTTGCTCAGGTACTTTTCTTAATAAAACCTGGACCCATACCCAAGGATGGCACCATCCCCAGTGGGCTGGTCCCTACTACATGAATTAATAATGTCCCACAAACATGACCACAGTCTTTCAATATCTCAGTTGAGGTTCCATATTTTACAGGACTCTAGTTTGAGCCAAATTGACAAAAATTACCTAGTATAACTGGTGGGCTACAAAGGGAGAGGAAAGAAGGCAAGATTAGTAAAACTAAGCCATAAAGGAATAAATTATCACATGTCAGCTGTACAGAAAGTTTGTAATGAATATGTAAAGAACAGATGAAGTTCTAAATGAATGTACACTGTTGACACACTCATGGCCACATCATGGACCAATGTCTAAGACCCATTAGAATGGCAAAGCCTTCCCCATACAGATTAGGCTCAGAGGAATGGGAAAGTCATCCTCTGGTTGAGTGCAAATGATGGCAGAGTGTGCACAAACTAGAAACTGCATTTTCTTCTTCCCAGGTATTTACAGTCTGGCTGCTTGTCTCCATAGACTTCCTACTGAGACTAGCTACCCTCTACCTCTGTGCTGTATATAATAAGCATGCTAAGATTATGTGCTGTTACACTAGTTGGTACTTTTCTATCAGATTGTGCTGGGTCCATCTGAACCCAACATTTCTATTTGTGGATCTGTCCTATCTTCATTAACTGCTGGATCTAGTCAGGTCTGGGACCTAAGTTTCACAGGTCATGATGATTTTTTAAAAATATTTTTATTTTATAATTAATTTAGTTTTACATATCAGCCACGGATTCCCCTGTCCTCCCTTCTCCCACCCCCCAGCCTTCCTCCTCAATACACCCCCCATTCCTACCTCCTCCAAGGCAAAGTCTTCCCTGTAGAGTCAGTCCAGCCTGGTAGATTCAGTTGGGCCAGGTCCAGTCACCTCCTCCCTACACCAAGACTGATATTTTTGTTGTCCTTCTGATCTGGAGAATCATCTACCTATATTCTAGGCTTTGTGCTGTGACCACACCCCACTGAAATTTTGTTAATTTTTGTTGTGTATTTTTTATTTTTACTTTTTTTTTTTTGAGACAGGATTTCTCTGTGTAGCTTTGGAGCCTGTCCTGGAACTCACTCTGTAGATCAGGCTGGCCTCGAACTCACAGAGATCCACCTGACCCTGCCTCCTGAGTGATGGGATTAAAGGCATGTGCCACCACCACCACCTGGCTTTACCCCTGTACTTTGTCTTGCATAGTTGCTCCAAGCTGACAATTCTCCTGTCATATCTAATCTGGTACAAATCTTCAATGTATTTTTCATCTCACACAGAAATCATTCTAGTTTTTCCTATCGACAAATTCAGTTCAGATCTTCTTTTTTAATTTTTTACACATATTTACTCAGGTTTTGTATGTGTATGTGTACATGAATATGTGTGTACGTGCCACAGTGCTTGGATGGGGCTCAGAAGAAAACTTGTGAGCTCATCATGTGAATCCCAGAGATTGAATTCAGGTCTTAGACTTTGTTGCAAGTGTTTTTACCTGTTACACCCTCATGTCAGCCTAATTCAAATTTATCTTGACCCCACTTAAGTATTTGTAAATTATAATAACTGTTTGCTATACTTTTATGCTAATCCTGAAATATATAGATCAGTTTTGATTGATCATTTATGCTGCTTACTATTAATATTGGAATTAATTTCCTTTATTCATTGTGTATTTGATAGCTTTTATTAGATGAACATCCAAAACTTTGAATAATTTTGTATGGGTGCATAGAAATATAATTATTATATAATATATATTCATATATACATACATGCATATTGTATTTTATCCTTATGTAACTCACTTAATATTGGTTCTTGGTGTTAAGATTTAATATTGGGTCTTGTCGTTAAGATTTATAAAAACATAGAGTTGTTTTCCCCGGGGTTCTTCTTTCCCTACAGTGTTGGCAAGACCCTTCTGAGTGCTCTGCAGGGAAATGGTGTTTTTTTTTTCCCAGTCTGTCTGCTGAGAACACCCCCCCCCCCAACTTTCCTCTCCATATAGTAACATAACAGTGTCTTTTTTAGTCTGTTCCTGTGGTTCTCTCCCTTAATGAAGCAGGTTCCCCATACAAGTGTTGAACTGAGCTTGGCTAAATCGCAGATGGATGTTGACGGCCGTTCTGGGTGTCCGTGCTCAGGTCTTGTGTCCTGTGACCTCTGCATGCTTAGCTCTGCTCTGCAGCCTCGGGGTTTGCAGAGTGAGCCTTGCTTCTGCCTCCCTGTTGAATGCCCAGGACACTTTCTCAAGATAATTTTAGCGCTTTCTTGTTTCTTAAGGGGAAAGGTTCTTTCCTGCCTTATTTAATTTCTAGTATATTGAAAGCTATTGCTTTATATATGTTTTTCTATATTTTGTGACAAAGTGTCAGAGTGACAAAATGACATTTTTTTAAAAGGAGCCAAACAGGCATTTTGCTCATCTAAATATATATGCATGCATGCAAATAAGAAGAACATGAGCTCTGCACTAGCAAAATGCAAACACAGGGCTTACAGCAAGAAAAAAAAAAAAAGAAAATCCATAAAATGGTCAGGAATATCAGTAGTATCAGTATGTATTTGTTTTAGAAAGGGAGATAAATTAATTTCTGTTTACCTACACAGGAAGGATACGATCTCTAAGGTAATTTTTTTTTTTTAATTCTAAATTTCCCCTCAAAGTATATGCACTAGACTCTTAAACCTGGAATCTCTGCTCTAATCCTTGAAGATTCCAATCCATTTTACTTTTTAATCTCCAAATCTATTATCTGAAATGCATACTTTATTCATAGTTCTTCAGGTCAGTGAAGCCATTATTTATACCATCCAATATCACACAAACACTTACGTTTTCCATCAATCATATTGTGGGCAAACATATTTGATATAAAAATTCTTCCTCATTCCCTCTAGAAATGCAGAAGACATATTTTTCAACATGTTTTTTACTCTCTACATTTCCTCCTAGAACATCAGCTACAAAATGAAGAACTGTGATTGATCATTTTCATATTTTCATATATTAAAATACCAGGAAACTTTTATGTATTAAAAGGTTTCATGGCAATTTTTTTTCATACTTTAAGTATTTACGTAACTTTTTATATGACAGGTCATCTTCATAGAAATAAATGTTTTCATCATAGAAAACTATAGTCCCTGAAGGACGATGGGCCAGGAATGATTTCTGGATGGCACATGTTGCTTTCTTCATTTATGTTGCCACTGAGAAGATGCCCTCGCCCTTACTCCTGTCTCCCATGCTTGGGCAAGAAACTCTAGTTAAACCGAATGGGTCACACACAAAAGGAGACAAGAATGTGGAGCAGGACTTGTTGAGGAGATGTGTTTCAGCTCAGAGGAAGGGGGATGAGGGAAGAGAAGAAGGGGTAAAAATGGTGTAAATTAGTTATGTAACTGTATAAACTGTCAAAAATTAAAAAAAAATAGTATCTCTTACTTTTTTTTTTACGTTTTGTACAGAATTTCAGTATATGTCAAAATCATAGCCTTACCTCACTTGTGTAATAAAAATTAGGTTTTCAGTTTAATTGTGTTACTTTCTCTTCCAAGGAGAAGGAACCATGATGAAAAGCAGCACTGGGGGTACCAACAGGGTGAGTGGAGGAGAGGTTACCTCTGAGCACCCAAGACTCAGTAGAAAGTGTGTTGGAAATGACTATGAAGGCAAGTTCAGAATGGAGAATACTGACATTTAATTTTACCATGAATGTCAAACCCCAAATGAGGTCCCAAAGAATATAAAATGACAAGATAGACAGATGGTGTTGGGCTTTTGTTTGTTTACTGGGTGTTTGCTTTCAGTTACTATAAAACTGAAGTAGAATAAGGATTATTAGAATTAACAGTGTTTGTATAGAATTTTAGTTCAGCAACCTTGGATTTTAAAAAAGGTTTATTTATGCAAGAGTCACTACATAAAATTTATAAAGATAAGTTTGAAAGCAGGTTTGACCCTGATTCTGCCACATAGTACCCATGTGAACTTGTGTTACTTAAGCCCGTCCACAACAATTTTCTCTATTGGAAGTCAGAATGAAATTATATTTTAGAGTATTGTATCATGAGTTAATAGATGAAAGTGCTTAGAGTGCTGTCTGACCACATCAGTCATGTTATAAGTGTTGACATCATTGTTGTCCTACAGCTACTAAAAATGTAATGTGATTCAGACACAATGGAATCCTACATAGGAACTAGGTACACACAAGGTTCCAGTGAATCACAATGTAGCAATATACCCTGCCTGCCCTTGCTGCTACAGATTGGTGAGTTGATTTAATCTAGAATTTAGAGTAGTTCTTAGCTCCAGAGACTCCTGACATTGTCCCCTTGCCTTGTCTTAGGTATCCCAGCCTTTACTTATGATTATTTTATCTAGTCCCATGATGTAAAACTCAGAATTTTTGTAACCAACCATTCCAATATCCCAGCTGACAACCATCTTCTTCCTTAATGGTGCCTGTTACAACAAGAATCTTGAATTTAACATGTACTAACAAAAGCCCTGGATCCCCTGACAGATTTTCTTAGGTTTTTGGTTCTTAATAAAGGACACTACAACCTGTTCACCAAGTCCCATGCCCTAAGTCCAGGAATCTTCCTTGACCTAGTACTCCTCACCCTCTTCTGTCCACTTTGTTTCACATATCCATTTCATCACCTTGTCTTATTAACTTTACACCTGTCATATGACCTTCCTGTCTATTCTTGCCTACTCACCCCTACCATCCCAGTCCAAGCAGCCAGAACTTCCTCCATGACATACTGAAACAGCTCTCAGCTCACCTCTCCACTGCCACTCTCAACTCATTCTATCCACTTCCCTAATAACAGCCGGCGTGACTTTTCCACATGGTTATTCAGATTTTCCTCACTTCAGAAGCTCACTTCAAATGACATCTTTTCGACTTTTCTTCTTGTCTCTTTGTGAGCCAAAGGTATAAAAAATTCTACTCTAAAAACCTTGGTTCTTTACTGGGTTGATATACTCCATTTTATGAGGATGTATTTGAGATGGAAGAGATTTCTTTGTCCACAATTGCCTTTACCATATGAATAATTTTGCTGGCACTGAGTAAGTTTTATAGTCACTTCACATCTGTCTTTCTTAGGGTTTCTATTTCTGCAGTGAAACACCATGATCAAAAATCAAGGTGGGAAGGAAAAGGTTTATTTAGCTTACACTTCCACATTGTTGTTCATCACCAAAGGAAGTCAGAATAGGAACTCAAACAGGACAGGAGCCTGGAGGCAGGAGCTGATACAGAGGTCATGGAGGGATGCTGCTTACTGGCTTGCTCCCCTTGGCTTGATCAGCCTTATAGAACCCAGGAACACCATCCCAGGGATAACACCACCCACCATGGGCTGGGCCCTCCCCAATTAATAACTAATTGAGAAAATGCCTTACAGCTGGATCTCATGGAAGATTTCCTCATCTGAGGCTCCTTTCTCTCTAATGATTCTAGCTTGGGTCAAGCTGACACAAAACCAGCCAGTACAGTATCTCACTTAAAATAATATTCATGTAAACTTATCATACTATGTGTGAACAGACATGATCAAAGTCCTGTCTATAATGTGTCTGCTTTCAATTCTTACTCAGTAGCATTTTCTATTTTCTTGCCTTTCTCAAATGTCCCACACCTGTCAGTGCCTTGAGACCACCCCAATTACTGTCCTTTCTGCATGTGTCTCTCTTTCATAAGACCAATGCAGGACTGGCATTGGCCTTGATATCTTCATCTCACAAGTTACAGCCATTCTTCGTTCTAACATTCTATTATTCATCTTAGAGTTTTTACATCTCTTCTGAGTGTCTGCAATTAGTTCTTGCAGTTTTTTCTCATTGTTACTCATTCCCACCAGAATCTCTGACCTATGTCTCATCTTAATATTACATATCTCTAATCTTCAAATGATACTAGTTTAAGTGAATGTGTTTGTTTACAAAAAACATAAATGAAGCATGAACTTCTGAATTCAAGCAGTTAAGGTTAACTTTTTTATTAAATTATTTTACTAACAGTTTGTCACCAGCAAGTTAGGTTCTAGGACACCACGACTTTAATAACAATTAGTACTTTAAGGTCCTTGAAATGAACATGTGCTTATTATAGGATGTTCACTGTTACTAGAACATAGGAATTTTTTCAAAGGAAAACAGAAGCTGAAGCTTTAGGTATAGGGTATGTTCTCCAGATTAAAAACTGAAGGCCCTGGCCATGAACTAGAGGTAGGATAAGAGATGGGCAAAGAGACTCAAATTGTGGGATGTTTTACTGTTTGCTAGAATTTTGTCCTTGTTACTTTTATTATTGCAGTTCCTGTGTAGCACTTTTCATGAAGCAAAATCAGTTGATTAGGAAGGTAAGACAGTGGGAAAGGTCTCTAATATTTCTACCTTGCAAAGTTCTGGGTACTTTACCTTTATTACAGGAATGATGTATTGGCCCTACTTCTAATGGAAACTTATTTTAAGGGTAGAAACGTTGCATGATGATTGGATTGGAACCTGTATGTAAATCAAAGGATTAGAGAGGTGGGAAGGAAATACATGTCTAATGTGTCCTGTGGGCCTGTGGGGGCTACAAAAACCTATTTTTCAATGATCAAAGGGATGGAGCATTAACTCTTATTTATGAAGAGGCCTTAAGGAAAGCCCTGTAAAATATTTCTGAAGAACTGTATGTCTATGCTAAAATTTAAAAAGTTAAAAAATATAAAACATAAGGAACTCTTGATATATAAAGCAGAAAACAGTAAGAGCAGGCCCACAAACCTAGAGCCTGGAGGAGGAGGATGTGAGGTTGAGGTTGGCTGAATCCTCTATTTACTGAATTAAAAGCCAGTAAACAGATATTGTTGGCAATAATGAATGCAAGGCGTGATTGTGACTATAGCTAACAATAATATGTACTTAAAGACCTTTCTCAGAGAATACATTTTAAGTGTTGTCACCAAAATAAGCTATGTAAAACATACACGTGTTAACTCGATTTAGTAATTTTAATGCATATATATTTTTAAATACTATTACCCCACAAATATACATAAGTTTCTCCAGTTTAATTAACTGTTTTAAAAATAAATTTAGAAAACTTCTCTGAACAAAATTCAAAGTGATAAGCCAGGACAGCACCTCTCATGCAGATTTAAGCAATAAATATTTCACAGGCCTGATGCTCTCTGTGAACCACGATGTCCATCAAATCACAAGCCCGGTCTGTGATAGAAACTTTCTTGTTCACTCTTTCAGCTTCCTCTCGGTTCAGCACCTTTGCACTTAGGATATCCCCTAGTAAGTTAGCAAGTATGTCCTTAGACCCTAAGCTAACACACATTCTCCTCCTAACCTTCAGTGTCTTATCTGTTGGAAGCAAAGGACATTGAAAATGGTAGCTACCTAGAGCAATATCCTGTTACCTCAACAGTTGGGCCTTTCTTTTTTCTCTTTCCTCTTCAGTGTTCAGGCACCCCAAAGAAATGTGTTTGTATTGTATCTCAAATGCATTTGATTCTTTTTTTTAACCCATGGTCAGACATTCTTAGACTTCTGACTGACCTGATTCAAAACAAGACTGTCCCTCTCTGGGCTGTTGTACTAGTTCTGTTTTGAAAAACAAAACAAAACAAAACAAAAAAAACAAAACAACAACAACAAAACAAGATCAACCTGTGAAATTATTTGGAGAAAATATCTATGGTAGTAAAAATGAATACTAATCTGAGTAGCATCATTTTCCCATTTTTTGTAGTGACAGGAGCCCATGGTATGACCCCACCATGCAGACTCTGACTCAGTCAGGTTTGGACATTTGGTACCTCAGGGAAGATCGACAAAAGAACCTGTGGACCTAAGTTACACGTCTTGGCATTTACCTCCTGCACAATATGAAAGGAAAAATCCTACTAGGCTGCATACCTGGCATACCCCCTTGTTGTGGAATATTTGTGTAACTAGGCAAAGATGTGTTACATTTGTTTATGCTGCATTTATTTAACTATGTAAAGATACGTTGAATTTGCAATAACCTGAGCTCAAAGAGTCAGGGTTAGCAAAGAGTTGACATGAAGTAGCAGGGAGGAGCCTAGTGTGGGATTTTTAGTTAGGGTGGTGTGGAAGGAGAGTGGCTTCTGGGGATTCAGGCTAAGAGAGAAAGTTAGCCAGTTGCTTTTCTAGCTCTCTGAGATTGAGGGTTTTCACGCTAGCCTTTGAATCTTGAGTTTTATTAGAACTATAGAGATTTAGTTAAAGCTTATCTGGGGAACAGATTTCCTCCCAGGCATTAGTAGCCAGGCTGCTAGCAATTTAAAGTATAGCCACTGTGATGACAGTAAAACAGCATTTTGGCACTCCAACACTTGGCACAACCACACAGATGGAGGGACACACAGGCCAGCTCTGCTGGCAGTTGCCATCTGGGCCTCTGCATGAGCATTTACAGCAGGTGTCTTCCACTTGCCAGATCTCCCCTTTGAAAAGTGTGGGAGGGGCTTGACTTCGCTACCTACACCAAGCAGATATGGTGAGATAGATGGGAAAACCTTTAAGAAAGATTTTTTTTTCCACATTAAGAATGGGGAACATCATAATGCAGGGTGATAGGACCCTGTATAGTGCTACTATGGGTATTTTAATGGAAAATGTAAATGAGGGGGTAAATGATCTAGCTGGGTTTGACTTAATGTCAATTGTAATTTATTGTCAGTTTGGTAATTAATATTTTGTCCTTTAAAATTGATTTAATAACTATGCCAAATATGATAATTTGATTGATGAGATGCAAGCCTTAGAAAGACCTCCTAAGAAAAATAAGAAAAACATTACACAGGGACAGAGAAATTTAGAGTAGAACCTACTTCACTATTGCATTATGAAACTGAAGAGGAGCAGCCTAAGGTAATTAGAACACCAACCAGTTACTGTACAAGAATGACCACCAAATGATAGGAACCCCCAAGGTTATGCAGAAGTTAATTAGAATCCCATAGAAATGATAGATTTGAGAAGATTTAAAGAAGCAATTCCTTCATATGGTATGCATTCACCCTATGTAAGACAGATGTTAAATTCATGGTCAACCAGCAACAAAATTACTCCACGAGACTGGAAAGATTTAGTTACAGCACTATTGGAAGTTGATCCTCAGTTACAATAGAGAACATGGTAATGATAGGAAGCTAGGGCCATGAAACAACAATATAGGGTTGGAGGTCATGAGATTTCCCAATACCAAATTTTAAGTGAGGTTGAGTATGCTGATTTGTAAAGACAAGCTATATTTAATGACCATACCTTGGTTCTATGCTGTGTAGCAGCTTTGAATGCTTGAGACAGGGTTGAAGAATGAAGAAAGAGGACTGAGCCATTTATTAAAATTATACAAGGTCCCAAAAAGCCTTCACAGATTTTTTTTTTTTTACAAAGATTGACATCAGTTGTAAATAGAATGGTATCTGATCCAGATGTTAGAGAAATATAAATTGAATCATTGGCTTTTGAAAATGCTAATTCATAATGCATAAGGGTCAGTAGCCTTTAAATGTAAGATCATCACCCATAGAAGAATGGATCAAAATTACAGTTGAAATTGTTCCCCACACTTCTAATGATACTTGGTCAGGTGCACTGCTTTCTAAAAACATGAAAATGTTAGATGTTTTAATTGTGGTAAACAAGGTAATCTGAAAAAGGATTATAGGCAAGGTGCTCTTCAATGTTTATTCTAGAAATAATCCAAACAAAAGGCATTCTGGAGTATGGAGAAGATGTGGCAAATGCTGGCATTGAACTAATGAATGAGAATCAAAAAGGAACAAGCAAGATAAACCTTTGACATCGGGAAATGCCCTGAGGGTCCTCCTGCAGGCTCCAATATCAAATTTGGTTCACTCATTCCTTGCTAGCATTAGAGAAACCCCTCCACAGAGCAATTAAAAGATTTAATGCCTGCTGTTAAAAACCATTGTGCTCTGGATGCCAGAACAGCATCAGTAGATAAAAAAAGATTTTCAGGAAAAACCATAAAGCAAGTATTTCAGCAAACATCCATAAATGACCAAAGACCATTGCTAAAAATATGAATTAATGGCATAGAAATTGAGAATTTGATAGACGCAGGTATAGATGTAACAATAATTGCACCAAAATCTCAGCATCCAGGTTGGCCTCTTTAGGAGTTAAATGTTCAGCTTCTAGGGATGTCTCAAGTGTATAGGGCAAGAAGGACAGAGAGGAAAATTAAAGCCACATGTGGCTAACATAGCAATGAATTTCTGAGGGTATGATTTGTTGCAGCAATAGAAAAAGCAAAGATTAACGTTCCCCCATCTCAGAAACAAGCTATAATATAAGGAATACTTCTAAGAAAAATATTAAAAAGTATTATCAAGGATGACCACAGACCATTCATTGTACATAAGCAGGGCATAACAGCTGATGATCTTTCAAAGGTTCCAACAATCTTACCTCTAAAACAGTTAACTGACAAACCTATGTGGGTGGAATAATGGCCTTTGAAATCAGAAAAATTACAGGCACTAGCACAGCTGGTACAGGAGCAGTTAAATACTCATATATTAAAGAATCAATCAGTCCTTGGAATTCTTCTTTACTTGTTATTAAAAAGAAATCTGGAAAATGGAGGATGTTAACAAGAGCCATAAATAAACTGATTCAGCCAATGGACAATTTACAGCCTGGAATTACCTTGCCTTCTTTGTTACCTAAAGAATGGTCTATTACAGTGATTGATTTAAAAAACTACTTTTTTAAAACTATATCTTTACAAGAATAAGATAGACAAAAATTTGCCTTCACAATGCCTACTTATAATTTCCAGCCTGTTAAAAGATGCTATTGCAAGGTTAAACAAGAAATGTTAAACAGCTCCACCTTATGTCAATATTTTGTTTATGAACTAATTCATAAACAGCTTCCTAAATGTATAATATACCATTACATGGATGGTATTTTATTAGCTTATTCAGACATAGATACATTAGGAAAATGTTGGATGAAGTAAGGAGAATTTTGTTAAGCATTATAAACTGCTCCTGAGAAAACACACATATCCTATTAATTATTTGCGATATAAAATAGGTTTAAAGAAAATACATAGAAAGTACAAATCAGGAGGGATGAATTATGAACTCTTAATGATTTTCAAAAATTGTTAGAAGATATTAACTGGCTATGGCCTACAGTTGAATTAAAAACTCAAAAATTAAGTAATTTATTTCAAACCTTAAAAGTTGATAAGGACTTATAGTCCAAGAAAAGTATCAGCTGAGGCTGAGAGAAAATTGGCTCTGGTAGAAAAGAAACTACAGGATGCACATGTGGATCACTTGGATTCAAAGCTTGATTGTATTTTAGTTATTTCACCTTCTACTCATTATCCCACAGGATTTTTATGCAGAGAGAAGATAATATCTTACTAATTAGGAGAGGCAATAGATCATCAAACATCTTGGTCACTCAGTCCTAACTAACTTATAAGAATAACAAATGCCTTTCATTCGATCAGGTATGAAAAATAAGTAAATAATTTTTATTAGTAAAAGATAATTAGTAAATAAACCAATAACTTTTATTAGTAAAAGATAATGCTTTTTCTGTTGACACAAAATATTTTGTCTTAACAAAAATTATAATCTGGCAGAAAAGGAACTCCCCAAAGTTAGTGTTGGGACAGGGTTTTCTTTTTTTCTTTCCAGAAGAATTAAAGCATCTAATTAGTAATCTGAACCATTGGACGAATGAGACATCTGAAGAAGAATGATGAATAATTTTCCTGAGAAAAATGTCCCAAGAAAAACAATAAAATTGGCCTAATGGTATGGCAAATTTCAAACAGGATAAAATTTCATAAATCTTCCCAAATAGTTTTTGCTGTTGCTCTTTACAAACATATAAGGCACATGGTCTTTTAGTGGCCTTAATTCAATTAAAAAATCAAAGCTGGCTTTGGAGTTAGAGCATGGCTCTCTACCTCTCTAAACCCAAGCACACTTGTTAAAGTGTAGCTGGATCATAACAGCTCCCTCAGGGGAGGGGTTGAAAGGGCACAGCATCAATGACACAGATACTGGGAGTCAGTTGAAGGTAAATGATGAACTCCTTTATTCAACAACAGGGAAGGCCTTATATACCCTCCTCCCAGTACCCAGTCTGTGTGGTTGTCCCTCATTGGCTGGGCATGATCAGGAACAGTGACTAGAACCTCTGAAAGTGACAAAGAACTCTGACAGCTCCTGTTGCTAGGCCCTCAGACAGACTCCATGTTGGTTCTTAAGAAGTATGTTATGTGCATACCCTGGCAATTGGTCTGAGCCAATTCCTCGACCCTATGGGCCTGTCCTACTTCATTAAAGGAAAACCCAAAATCTCTATCTTATGTCAGAAGAGCCACCTGATATTGGACAGATGAATACCAAAATTAGGGACTATTCTATTGTCACTAGTCTCTACAGTATAAATATTATCTCTAAAATTGTAAGATTATGTAAATATATTTCCCATTGTAATATTAATGGTCATATTAACTAATTCTAGAAATAAGCTTCATCTAGCTTCTTGTACATGATTTTAGACTTGAATTTAAAGCAGGTAACCAGGAATGAAGTTTGAACACCCTGTATAAAATTAATAGATTGTGGTCCTTTAACCTCTCTGAGATTTGCTGCATATAACATTTACAATGTTTAAGTTTTCTGCACTAAACCATAACCGTTCCTAACAGTGACATTTGAAATTTCTAAAAGGATAATGGGACACTACAACAATGATTCCACCTGGATTGTTGAAATGCCATTAAGCTGGTAAACACCACCCAAAGACCAGTTTCAAACTACAAACTGCTCAGGACAATTTCAAAGCTGATAGCTGGGCAGGTCCAGCCTTACAAACTACTTTTGCCAGGACTTTAGATAAACCTTGCATTTTCCCATTGTTCAGAGACTGGCAATAAATGTTACAGCTAGTCTTCCCAGGACTTGTTCATTATTTCAATTTTCTCAGGATCCCCTAAAGATACTGTCACCCCTAGACAATAGGAAGTAATTTTAAGAACATGACGTCCGCATTTCCAAGAGGTAGGTTGGGTGGTTTTTGGTCATTTGGTGGGTTATGGATGCTTGTCATCATTTAAGGGGGTTGGTTGGGAATCATTACTGGTCATGGTAAAGGAGGAAATAAATAAGGGAGGTTAGATTCAGAGATCTCTTTATGAAAAGAAATAGGGTAATATAGAAATGACAGGACAAAAAGGTAGATTATTGCATCTACTTTAAATTAAAAAAAAACTAATAATCTCAAATATTTTACATTGGTATAGCTTTTTGTGTATTGATGTGAATTTAAGGTTATTTTTGTTATACTGTATATATGTTTGAGAGATTTTTGTATATTGATATAAATTTATATTTTTGTTATAACATACTGTATATGTGTTTCTACTCTTGTTTAAGGCATTGTACCTATACAGTTTACTTTAAAAGGTAATGTAAAGGTTTAGTCCTTGAAAGCTATTATTATAAACCACTTAGTATAATTAAGAAACAGAAGTTAGTAGTTAGTCTTCTATAACAATTAAACTTGTAGTTTTGTTAGGTATGTTTTCAAGATTATACAGAGATATATTTTAGATAGATGATCTTCAAACACTTCTATGACCTGAAGAATATGGCATTTAAAGTGTTGTGTTAACGCAGGGCTTTTCATTGACAGTGAGACATGTTTGCTCCTGGCAGCACCAATTTACTTCAGAAAGGATGATGGGCATCAAAGAACCCCCATATACAGTTTGCTCTCAATGTGGCAAAGCTATTTTCCCCATTTGGGGGAAAAAACTGTTCTTGCCTTGACTGCTGGCAGTATAACATCCAAAGTAGACATGCAGGACACAAAAGAGGGGATCTGCTGAATTTTCCAGTACAAGGCAGGACAGTCCTTCAAAATTCCTGCTTCATAGAAAAGTGTGTCAGATATTCTAGGTCTGTAGGCCTAAGATGGATGCCCCCATGTTGCAGAGGAACCTGGGTTCACTGCCCAGGCAGCCATTTGTGTCTGTCATTTCTAAACTTTTGGAAGTTGCTTGCTCTATATTTTCTGTTTACTCAGGTAATAGTATATCTTTCTGGAGTCTTTGATGGAGTTGAGGATTAGATAGTTAGAGCTATAGTTTTCTGTAATTATGATAGAAGGTAAATTGGGTACAGAACTTTGAACTTATCAAGATAAGATAGATGAGTGGTTTCTCTGAATTTGTCAAATGCAAAGTAATTGGATATTATAAATCCATTTATAAATGTAATTATTTTGTATTAACTGTTCTAATTATATATAGTTTTACTACATTAAAGTTAAAACCTTTACTTTTATTTAGACAAAAAGGGGAAAATCTTGTGGAATATTTGTTTAACTAGGCAAGATATCTTACATCTGCTTAACTATGTAAAGACATGTTGCATTTGCATTAATTACATAAAACTAACCTGGGCTCAGAGAGGTATGGTTAGCAACTAGTTGACAGGAAGTAGGAGGGAGAAGAGTAACATGGGTTTTTTGGTTGGGACAGTGAGGAAGAAGAGTGGATTCTAAGGATGCCAGCTAAGAGAGAAAGTTAGCTAGTTGCTACTCTAACTCTCTGAACTCACAGGATTTTAATTTAGCCTTTGAATCTCAAGTTTTATTACAATGATAGAGATTTAGTTAAAGCTGTTGATGACTGACAGACTCATTTAACAAATACTACATTTTACTGTGTTCAAGTAAATCTCAATGTTGCAGTGATGGTATTAGTGTTGCACTTTTATATTGAAACAATCTAATACTTGACAAGAAACAGTTAGGGAGAACAAAAGGTTTATGTTGGCTCACAGCTTGTAAGGATAAAGTTCATCATGATGAGGACATCTGGATGGCAGGACTATAACCTAATGGGAGACATTGCTTCTATAATCAGGAAGCAGAGATCAAGTAGAAAGTAAGGATTGACTATGAAACCTCAAGACCTGCCCCTTGGTGACCTACTTTCTTTACATCCCAAAGATTCCAGAATCTTTGAAAACAGCACTAGCAGCTAGGGATCAAGTATTAAATCAGCCCTGGAATCATTTCACATTTAAACTACAGTAGAGATCCTATGAAGTAGGTAATAATAGAAAGCCAAAGTCACATGGAGACTAACTGGAAGAGTCAGAGCTTAGATGAAGGATTGACCACAAAATCTTTTTCTGTATCATTATGCCATGTACCAGACTTTCCTTTTGCTACCTACTAGCTCCCAAATCATGTCATGGAGACTTCTTATTAGTTATGGATGCTTGGTCTTATACTGGTTTCTTGCTGTCTCTTATAACTTAACCTGTTTCTCTTCATCTACATTTTTGCCTCAGAGCTGTTTCTCTTTCTTTCCTTCTTTTATCTTACTTTCACTGCTTCTACTGTCTGGCTATCTAGTAGCTGCTTGGCTCCTGACCCCTGGCATGCCCCTCTCTTTCCCCCTCATTCTCTCTCCCCTCTCTCTCACCCCTATTTCTCCTCCTAATTATTCTCTCTGCCTGCCTGTCCCACCCATCCCTTTCTCTGCCTAGCTACTGGACATTCAGCCCTTTATTAGACCAATCGGGTGGCTTATATAGGCAAGGTGAAACAAATGCAGCACATCTTTACATAATTAAACAAATGGAGCAAAAAAAAGATAACATACCTTTACCTAGTTAAAATAATATTTCACAACAATACCAGGCTATGTCTCAGAGTCTGATAGAATTTGTGGCAGGTGTCTGGCACACAGCTACAGTTTGGCCCATTGTGTTTATAGTTAGATTATTGATATTATATTTTTGAATGAAGATGTTGAGCCATACATTACTCTCTGAGCTTTATATACTGTATCATCACAAGCACCTTGTGTGTTTCATGGCAAACATATTACAATCTCTTTCTGTAATGAATAATGAGCCTCATACTGCCAAAGGAAAGAAATGAGTCTGAATGAGAATTGACTTTTTTCTTCCTCAGGCCAGCTTGAAGAATACTACAATGCACCTCTCTAAAAATCATTGTGCCAGTCAGAAGTCAAAGAAGGTCATATTGAGGGAGGATCTGCTTGAGGATCAAACTACTGAGCACAGAAAACAATAAATGATGATGTAGAGGACTAGAAAGCCCCATTACCTGATAATCCAGCATATTGTAATTGGATTTCAGAATACAGAAGATGTGTTTGTGGAAGTTTTCTGCAGTACACAAGAAAGTCACCTTACATAAGAAGAGCCTACTAAGCACCAAGTTTTGGCTCGATGCTTTGCATTCAGTATTGCACTGCTCATTCATTCTCCTGTGCAGATGATAATGGTATCTGGCTTTTATGCTACAAACCTAAGCCTCCCATTAAGATTCCTGTAGACAAATCATATTGCTAATGATCAGTGAAGATCAAATTTAAGTTTACTCCCGCAACTACAAAGCCTTAGATACTTCATGCAAAAATTTAAGAGAAAGAAGGGCCCTCTATGCCTGAAGACATATTATAATCTTATATTTTACGGAAAGCATGGAAATCACAAGTAAAACAAGAAACACACACACACACACACACACACACACACACACGTTAGCAGGTAATGTCTGTTATACAGCAAATAAAACAAAATAATCTAGGTAAATGAAACTTGTTTTATGACCATTTGACATTTTAATCATTTATTATCTTGCTATTTCACTATTGCCAAATGAGTTCCCAAAGAAGAGTCACCTTACACTCAAAAAAAGAATGATTTTGTGTTTATATCTCACCTTTGCTTCTACAACCCCATCATTTATAATAGCAATTTCTGTCTTGAGGGTAGTTGACAGACATATTATAAAATATGACAGGCTTCAGAAAGAATGAATGTAAACCATTTCACATATGTAAATAAAATACATAAAATATAATATTCAGTTTAAAATACAACTTGAACTGAAAAGATAAATATAGAAAGTACAAATATGAATTACTTCAATAATAATAGTCACACACATTCATCTATTATATATATATATATTCATCATATATTTAGTAGATGACATATACTAAAAATAATCCAGTGATTTAGAACATAACACCCAGTGTTGCCTTTGCCCTTAAATATTGTTGTTGGGTAATAACAATGCAGACATGCAAGTTGGTAAATAAAACACTACAGTGTTTGTTACCCAATTAAATCTCCCCAATGTGGGCAGGTAATTCATGCAGTGAATCATGTACTATTACACAAACAGGCTTGACAATGTGTTTTTTTTTTTGTGTGTGTGTGTGTGTGTGTGTGTGTGTGTGTGTGTGTGAAGAATAAAGAACTGATGCTTCATTTTCTCTAAGTTTAATATGTGGTTGAGTGACTTAACACAGTCTTTTCTTAATTTTATTATTTTATTTTATAATTAATTTAATTTTACATATCAGCCACGGATTCCCCTGTCCTCCCCCCCCCCCGCACTATTCCCCCCCAACCCATCCCCCATTCCCACTTCCTCCAAGGCAAGGTCTCCTGTAGGGATTCAGCTCAGCCTGGTAGATTCAGTTGAGGCAGGTCCAGTCCCTTCCTCCCTACACTAAGGCTGAGCAAAATGTCTCAGCATAGGCCCTAGGTTCCAAAAAGCCAGCTCATGTACTAAGTATAGGTCCCAGTCCCACTGCCTGGGGGCCTCCTAAATAGTTCAAGCTAATCAAATGTCTCACTTGTCCAGAGGGCCTGATCCAGTTCCATGGGGACTCCTCAGCTATTGGTTCATAGTTCATGTGTTTCCACTACTTTGGCTAATTGTCCCTGTGTTTTTTCCAATCATGGTCTCAATATCTCTTGCTCATATAATCCCTCCTCTCTCTTGTCGATAGGACTCCTGGAGCTCCACCTGGGGCTTGGCCGGGGATCTCTGCATCTGCTTCCATCAGTCACTGCATGAGAGTTCTATCCTGACAGTTAGGGTGTTCGGCCATCTGATCACCAGAGTAGGTCAGCTCTGGCTTTCTCTTGACCATTGCCAGTAGTCTATAGTGGAGGTATCTTTGTGGATTTCTGGGGACCTCCCTAGCACTTTGCTTATTCCTATTCCCCTGGGGTCTTCATTTATCATGGTATCTCTTCTCTTGTTCTCCCTAAGCTATCTTTCCCCCGACCCTTGCCCTCCATTACCCCCCTCACATCCATTTTGCTCATGTAGATCTCATCCATTTCTCTGTCATTGGGCGATCCCTGTGTCTTTCTTAGGGTCCTCTTTACTAGGTAGCCTCCCTGGAGTTGTGAGTTGCAGTCTAGGTACATACCATGTTTGTCTTGCTGAGTCTGGGTTACCTCACTCAAAATTGTATTTTCTAGTTCCATCCATTTGCCTGCAAACCTCATAATGTCATTGTTTTCCTCTGCTGAGTAGTACTCCATTGTGTATATGTACCACATTTTATTTATCCATTCTTCAGTTCAAGGGCATCTAGGTTGTTTCCAGGTTCTGACTATTACAAATAATGCTGCTATGAACATAGGTGAGCATGTGTCCTAGTAGTATGATTGAGCATTCCGTGGGTATATACCCAAGAGTGGTATAGCTGGGTCTTGAGGGAGGTTGATTCCCAATTTTCTTTTTCTTTTTCTTTTTTTCAGAGCTGAGGACCAAATCCAGGGCCTTGCGCTTGCTAGGCAAGTACTGTGGCATTGAGCTAAATATCCAACCCTGATTCCCAATTTTCTAAGAAAGCATCATATTAATTTCCAAAGTGGCTGTACAAGTTTGCATTCCCACCAACAGTGGAGGAATGTTCCCCTTGCTCTATATCCTCTCCAGCATAAGCTCTCTTCAGTGTTTTTGATCTTAGCCATTCTGACGGGTGTAAGATGGTATCTCAGAGTCGTTTTGCATTTCCCTGATAATTAGGGATGTTGAGCAATTCCTTAAATGTCTTTCAGTCATTTGAGGTTCTTCTGTTGAGAATTCTTTGTTTAGCTCTCTAGCCCATTTTTTATTGGACTGTTGGGTATTTTGATGTCTAATTTCTTGAGTTCTTTATATGTTCTGGATATCAGCTCTCTGTCAGATGTGGGGTTGGTGAAGATCTTTTCCCATTCTGTAGGCTGTAGTTTTGTCTTGTTGACCGTGTCCTTTGCCCTTCAAATGCTTCTCAGTTTCAAGAGGTCCCATTTATTAATTGTTTCTCTCAGTGTCTGTCCTACTGGTGTTATATTTAGGAAGTGATCTCCAGTGCCAATGCGTTCAAGACTACTTCCTACTTCCTCTTCTATCAGGTTCAAAGCAATTGGATTTATGTTGAGGTCTTTGATCTACTTGGACTTAAGTTTTGTGCAAGGTGACAGATATGGATGGATCTATTTGCAGTCTTCTACATGTTGACATGCAGTTATGCCAGCACCATTTGTTGAAGATACTTTCTTTTTTTCCATTGTATAGTTTCAACTTCTTTATCAAAAATCATATGTTCATAGGTGTGCGGATTAATGTCAGGGTCTTCAGTTCAGTTCCATTAGTCCACATTTCAGTATTTATGCCAGTACCAAGGTGTTTTTATTACTGTATCTCTATAGTGGAGCTTGAAGTCAGGTATCATGATGCCTCCAGGAGGTTGTTTTATTGTACAGGATTCTTTTGGCTATCCTGGGTTTTTTGTTTTCCCATATGAAGTTGAGTATTGTTCTTTCCAGGTCTGTGAAGAATTGTGTTGGGATTTTGATAGGGATTACATTGAATCTGTAGATTGTTTTTGGTAAGATTGCCATTTTTACTATGTAAATTCTACCTATCCATGAGCATGGGAGATCTTTTGATTTTCTGACATCTTCTTCAATATCTTTATCCAGGGACTTAATGTTCTTGTCATACAGGTTCTTTGCTTGCTTAGTTAGAGTTACCCCAAGGTATTTTATACCATTTGTGGCTATTGTAAAGGGTGATGTATCTCTGATTTTCCTCTCAGCCTGTTTGTCATTTGGATATCAGAGGGCTACTGATTTTTTTTTGAGTTAATATTGTATCCTGCTACATTGCTGAAGGTGTTTATAAGCTGTATCAGTTCCTTGGTTTAATTTTTGGGGTCACTTATGTATGCTATCATGTCATCTGCAAATAGTGAAAGCTTGACTTTTTTCTTTCCATTTTTTATCCCCTTGATCTCCTTATGTTGTCTTATTGCTCTGGCTAGAACTTCAAGTACTATATTAAATGGATATGGGGAGAGCAGACAGCCTTGTCTTGTTCCTGATTTTAGAGGAATCACTTTGAGTTTCTCTCCATTTACTTTGATGTTGGCTATTGGCTTGCTGTAAACTGCCTTTATTATGTTTAGGTATGTTCCCAGTATTCCTGATCTCTGCAAGACCTTTATCATGAAGGGGTGTTGGATTTTGTCAAATGTCTTTTCAGCATCTAGTGAGATGATCATGCAGTTTTTTTCTTTCAGTTTGTTTATATGGTGTATTACATTGACAGACTTTCGTATGTTGAACCACCCTTGCATTCCTCGGATGAAGCCTACTTGATCATGGTGGATAATTGTTTTGATGTGTTCTTGGAGTCTGTTTGCCAGTATTTTATTGAGTATTTTTGCATCAATGTTCATGAGGGAGATCGGTCTGTAGTTCTCTTTTTTTGTTGCATCTTTGTTTGGCTTGGGAGTCAGGGTAATTGTAACCTCATAGAAGGAGTGATTTAAAGACTATTGGTATTATCTGTTCTTTAAAGATCTGGTAGAATTCTGTGCTGAAACTATCTGGTCCTGGCCTTTTTTTAGTTGGGAGACTTTTAATGACTGTTTCTATTTTCTTAGGAGTTATTGGTCTATTTAAATAGTTTATCTCATCTTGATTTAACTTAAGTATGTGGTACCTATCCATAAAATTATCGATTTCTTTTAGATTTTCCAGTTTTGTGGAGTATAGGTTTTTGAAGTATGACCTGATGATTCTCTGGATTTCCTCAATATTAGTTGTTATGTCTCCCTTTTCATTTCTGATTTTGCTAATTTGGATGCTCTTCCTCTCTGCCTTTTGGTTAGTTTGGATAAGGGCTTATCTATCTTGTTGATTTTCTCAGGGAACCAACTCTTTGTTTCACTGATTCTTTGTATTGTTCTCTTTGTTTCTATTTTATTGTTTTCAGCTCTCAATTTGATTATTTCTTGGCATTTTTCCTCCTGGTTGTCTTTTCTTCTTGTTCTAGAGCTTTCAGGTGTGCTGTTAAGTCACTAGTGTGAGATTTCTCCAATTTATTTATGTGGGCATTTAGTGCTATGAATTTCCCTCTTAGCACTGCTTTCATAGTGTCCCATAAGTTTGGGTATGTGGTGTATTCATTTTCGTTGATCTCTAGGAAGTCTTTAATTTCTTTCTTTATTTCTTCCCTGACCCATTGGTGATTCAGGTGGGCATTATTACATTTCCATGAGATTGTAGGCTTTCTGTAATTTTTGTTGTTGTTGAAATCTAATTTTAAACCATGGTGGTCTGATAGAACACAGGAGGTTATTCCAATTTTTTTGTATCTGTTGAAATTTGCTTTGTGGCCGAGTATGTGGTCAATTTTAGAGAAGGTTCCATGGGGTGCTGAGAAGAAGGTATATTCTTTTTTGTTAGAATGGAATGTTCTGTAGATATCGATTAAGTCCATTTGAGTCATAACATCAGTTAAGTCCTTTATTTCTCTGTTAAGTTTCTATTTGGCAGATCTGTCCAGTGGTGAAAGTGGGGTGTTGAAGTCTCCCACTATTAATGTGTGGGGTTTTATGTATGATTTAAGCTTTAGTAATTTTTTTTACATAATATTTGGGGCATAAATGTTCAGAATTGAAACTTCATCTTGGTGGATCTTTCCTGTGTTGAGTATGTAATGTCCTTGATCTCTTTGAATTGATTTTAGTTTGAAGTCTATTTTGCTGGCTATTAGGATGGCTACACTAGCTTGTTTCTTAAGACCATTTGATTGGAAAGACTTTTCCCAGCCTTTTATTCTTAGGTAGTGTCTATCTTTGAAATTGAAGTGTGTTTCTTGTATGCAGCAGAAAGATGGGTCCTGCTTTTGTATCCATTCTATTAGTCTGTGTCTTTTTATACGTGAATTAAGTCCATTGATATTAAGGGATATTAATGACCAGTGATTGTTCATTCCTGTTATCTTTTGTTGGTAATGTGTGTGTACTTCTCTTCTTTGGGGTTTATTGCTCTGGGTTATCTATTGCCTGTGTTTTTGTTGGTGTATCTGACTTCCTTAGGTTGGAATTTTCCTTCTAGTGCTTTCTGTAAGGCTGGATTTGTAGATAAATATTGTTTAAATTTGGTTTTGTCTTGGAATGCCTTGTTCACTCCATCTATGATGATTGAAAATTTTGCTGGGTATACTACTCTGTTTGATGTTCTATAGGCTTCTTGTATCTTCATAGGCATTTCCTTCTTTAAGTTGGGAAAGTTTTCTTCTATGATCTTGTTGAATATACTTTCTGTGACTTTAAGTTGCTATTCTTCTCCTTCCTCTATCCCTATTATTCTTAGGTTTAGTCTTTTCATGGTGTCCCAGATGTCTTGGACATTTTGTGTTATGACTTTTTTAGCTTTGGTATTTTCTTTAATTGACAAATCCATTTCCTCTATTGTATCCTCTACACTAGAGATTCTCTTTTCCATTTCTTGTATTCTGTTGGTTATGCCTGCATCTGTGTTTCCTGTTCATTTACTCAGATTTTCTATTTCCATCATTCCCTCCTTTTGTGTCTTCCTCATTATTTCTATTTTTCTTTTCATGTTTTGAACTGTTTCCCTCACCTGTTTAATTGCTTTTTCATGGTTTTCTTTAGTGGATTTATTGCTTTCTTCAAATTTTTTATTTCGTATTTTTCCTCTATTTCTTTATGGACTTCTTTCCATTTTTTGTTTGACTTTTTTTCCAATTTCTTTATTAATTTCCTCCACTTTTTTGTTCATCTTTTCCTCAATTTCATTTTTCATTTAAAGGCCTGTAGCATGTTCATGATGCTATGCTTAAGGTTGCTTTTTTTCTGCTTCTTCTACCTTGTGATTTTCAAGTCTTGCTGTTGGAGGAGGGCTAGGTTCTGATGATGCTGTATTGCTCTTTATGTTGTTGTATGTACTTCTGCCTTGACAACTGCCCATCTCCTCATCTACTATGCATAAGAGGTTCCTGTGTCTGAGTGAATTGCTGTTGGTTCACTCTGTGCTTGTTATGTCTGTGTCTCAGGGAGCCCTTCTGTGTCTAATCTTAGCTCTTGGTCTAATTGGAGCAAGCAGCTTCTGTGACTCAGGGAGCTGCTCTTGGGGTCAACCCAGTCTAGTTGATTGTGTGACCCACGGATTTGTTCTTGGTCTTATCAGGGCTTTTGGTCCAGTCAGAGCTGACAGATTCTGTGTTTCAGGAAGCCTCTATTGGTCCTATGAGAGGTGGCAAATTCTACTTCTCAGAAAGCCACTCTTGGTCTAATGAGGTTAGACCAATTAGAGCTGGGGGTTGGTTTCCAAGTCTCAGGAAGTGGCAGGGGTCTTGGGCAGATGGGTGTGGGGCAGGGCGTGTAGATTGCTGGGTCCACTGGTGAGTTTTGGAGAAGGGGAATCTTCCTGCAGAAGCCTGCCAGCTGGCGGGCAACTGGGTTAATACAGTCTTAAAGTTTGTTCACCTATCGCTCTCCAATATATTTTATGTAGCCTAGCTGAATGCAAATGTAGTGGTAGGAATTAGTAGGGGAAAACACCGAGGGTTTATTTGGATTTCTCTCTGAATCAAACTCCATCAGGAAGGGAATTCAGGGAAGGAACTCAAGGCAGGAACTGAGTTCCTGGAGCAACACTGCTCCTCCATGGAGGAACACTGCTTTGTGGCTTTCCCCCTTATGGCCTGCTCACTTTGCTTTCTTATACCTTCCAAGACCACCTGCCCAGGGGTGGCACCATCTACAGAGGGCTACAACCTCTCCATCAACCATTAGCCAAGAAAAGGCCCTGTAAACATACTAATGGCCCAATCTGATGAAGTCATCCTCTCAGTTAAGATTTTTCTCTTCTCAAATTACTCTATCTTGTACCAAGTTTACAAAATCCTAACCAGCACAGCCAGTAAGGGCATACTTAAGAGTCTTGACTTCATAAAGATTATATGTTATTACGAAAACGACAAGGTCCACAATAGGTTAAACAAAACAATGCTGATTGTAGTGTGTACTATAAAAAAGACATCTGAGAGATTCATTAATTTTCTACACCTTTGTAGTGCATGACTACAAAATTAGTAGCTTAACAAATATAAACTTTGTATATAACATGGGGAATTCCTATCTCTTGCTGATTGTTTTCTTCTACATGTTGCCCCTGTTTCTTGACTTGTGGCCCATAGTTACTTTGACCTGTTTTTATGTTCACAAGCACTTGTGCAACTTGCTTTCTCCTGTTCTATTTTACTTCATAAAGACCTTGGTGTTCACACAGAGTGTCAGGGACAAGGACAGAATCTCTAGTTAGTGGAAAAATACAGACCCCCTCCCCCCATAAGACAGGGAACTAGATCATCTTACAGTCAGGTTGCCTAGCAACAGGACATTGAGGCAGAGCCCTTGACCCTTTCACCCTGTAAACATCCTATACAAACATCCTGTTAGCTTGCCCCACCTTATGCAAATAACAGCTTCTTGCTCCCCCCACCCTGCAGGAACTATATAAACCCTCTTGGAGAAAAATAAAGTGGCACCTTGATCAGAATCTAGACTTGGTGTATTTCCTTGTAACTCCTGTCCCTATCATTCTGTCCTTAGGGTGGTCGAGAACCCGTTGAAGCCCTGCAGGCGGGGCAACAGAGCATTCAGAATATTTTCTTTTTCAAGCCACTCACTGGCATCAGTATGGCCCCTTCCATGATTGTACAATCTGTACAATCTGGGGCCTGACAACTGGCCATTTTCACTGACTATATGAAGCTATATATTTACCAAATCAATTTCAGCTAAAAGACAAAAATTTCCAGAATCTAGTTGCTCTCATTGAGAGGAGGGAAATCACACAGAGTTGTTTAAAAAAATTATATAAACAATGTGATGACCCAGGCAACATTTTGATGCAAGCATCTTCTCCCCAAGGACTGATTTTATGGGCAGAGGATATTGTTCTTCTAAAATGTTCCCTTGTATTTAAGGAACATGGACATCAACAATTTTCTAATGTGTCCTTGGTGGTAATTTTTGTCCTCCTTCACCACATACCTTCCTATTTCTGTGTGTGAAAGAGCTTAGTGTTAATTCATATTCACATTGTGGTTTAGTATTAATTCATACTCATATCATGGACTCAATTATTTACATATAATCTACTATTTTTCTAAATTGGAGAATGTAGAAAAGTTGATAATTGTAATTTTATCTTTAGACTAGTATCTATCAAGAAAACTTCAGAGGTGAACTAATCTGAAGTTTAAAGGTGATTTTAAGAAAATGGTACAAAAACTGTAATGAGAAAGTGCCAGAAAAAAAGCTACTAAGAAAATTAATCCAAACAATATACCTTATATTTTCTCTCATCTGTATATCTATATGACTTGAAAGTAAAAGTGAAGCCGTCTGGGAAACAAAGAGGACTAACACAGGTACCAGAAAAAAGATAGTGGGGGACTTGGCATAGTGATAAGCCCAACAATGTCTACAGTGTGAAAAATATTAAAGAAAAGATTTGAATCTATGTAGTAGCTGAGAAACTCTTAGGCCTGTTTTTTAAGGCCTTGTCTATAGCTAGTCTAGATATAGTAAGCTTTATGCTATATAGTATGATTCCATATGGGTGATGGAATATTAATGTTACATTTTTTTTTCACAGAAAAAATTGGTGGTTAATGGTCCTGAAACTGCAGGCATCTCACCTTGCTAGATACTATCCCAACGTTCTTTCATCTGTTGCTTTCCAAGAAGTAAATACATATATCAGCCAAGACAGAAAGTGTCAAAAAGTGTTATTTGCTAGGGAAAAATCATGTCTGCTTGACAAAAGACTGTTGGCTCTGAAGAACCCTGGAACTCCTGAGGCAGTTTCCCCATAGAGGTACTTAGTCCAATACTACAACAAAGAGCAAACCTCATGCAGGGCTTCCCAACTCAGCTGACCTGTTTCCAGGAGTGCCTTCCCTCAGCTACTAAAGTCAGAGAATCAGCAGATGGAACCACTGGGCAACTGTGAGGATGTGTACACAAGTCAGAGGCATGTGCATGGATGTGTACGCAAGTCAGGGGAATGTGCTGAGATGTGTATGCATGTCAGGGAAGTGTGCACAAATGTGTATGCATGGCAGGGGAATGTGAACATTTATTAGGGAGTTCAGGGTGAAGATTTTCCATATCCCCTGATAAATCTGTAGAGCATGTTCTTATATTTTCTCTCTTCTCACTCTTGTCCCTGAAGTAGGGCTCCAGACATAAATTCAACATCCTTGTAAGAAATTTTCTGGTCTCTCCTTCAGTTACAACTAGAAGAACAAGGCAGGAACTGCAGCTCATGGGGCAAAGCCACTTACATCTCTCTGCTTAAATATTTCTAAGTGCCCCTAATTCTCACCTCTTCTATTTCTTTAGTGGACAACGGATTTAATGTAATTCCTACTTCTGAGAGAACTGCCTGAGCTCCATTGATTCTTTTTCAAAACACTTCTGCTCTACTGTGGAAGGCAAGCTCCCACCTTTTGAAGGGTTCTTAGGAGAGAGGAATAAGAAATATTAGATACAAAGAAAGACCTAGTTGTTGAGAAGAAAGACAGAAATACAGGATAGCTTTGGAAGGGACTAGATCAATATCCACTAGCCAAGGAGTGAGACAAAAGATCTTCCCTGTAACACGAATGGCTAAATGGTCTTATTAATAAAAACAAAACAAAACAACAACAACAACAACAAAACTCTGAGAGCCAGATATGTGTTAAAAGCTGAAAGATCAGAAAGGCAGAGCAACAAGCCACTTATTCTTACCCCTACAAAATCCACCCCACAAAAGAGTGAGCTCCTCTCTCCACCATGCCTCATCACTTCCTCTCTCCACCAAGCTCTATCACTTCCTGTCTGTACCTCCAGACCTCTATGGTTAATTAGTGGCTAGCTCCTCCTTCTGATTTTCATGCAAGCTTTATTTGTTAGAGCACAAATAAAATATCACCACATTTCTTCATTTTTTTTCTAAAATAAAAAAGGTTATAACTAATATAAGAAAAACTATATACAATAAGTACAATAACTATATACAATATATATAGGCAATAAATACATCAACAATGTCTAGTCCATTTGAATTTGAAAAATTCAGCACAAATACTCCATTATATATCCTATTTTGGTGAGTCAAAAATGTACCTAATTCATTTTCTATCCTAACTTGTATTACCAACTAAAATCTATCTTTCAATGTCTTTCAAACTTATACACTTTTCACTGCTTTAGTGAGCTTCTGTTCTGCATTTATTAACAAGGAAACTATAACTACAACTATCAGATCTTCAACTCCCTCAGAGACCCAAGAAGAAAATAATATTATCTAGTAAAACAGGAAGTGCAAACGAGCAACTTCCAATAAATGTGAGAAATGATAGAAACAGCTGGCTTCCTGGACAGTCACCCAAGGTTTCTCTGCAACATTGGGACATCCATCTTCAGCCTACAGGCCTAGCATATCTGAGAGACTCATCTGTGAAGCAAGATTTTCAAAGAATCTTCCGACCTTGTCTTGGCAAGGATCAGCAGTCCTTTCTTTTGTGTCCTGCTTGCCCATTTTGGACAGCATAATGTCAGCAATTGAAGCAGAAGCACTTTCTTGCCCAGTGGCTAACATTTGCCACAGAAAAAGTAAACTCCATATGGAGTTTCTTCAATGCCTGTTATCTTCTCTGAAGTAGATTGGTGCTGCCAAGAGCAGCTATGTCTCATAATCATAAAAGAAAAAAAAACTATGTTATTAAAATATTTTAAATGTCATATTCTGTAGATTGCTGAAGTGTTTGAAGATGATCTGTATATTTAAGATATATCTCTGTTTGATCATGAAAACATACTTAACATAACTACAAGTTTGATTGTAATGACTAACTACTAACTTCCATTTCTTTATATCCTAATTATTTGGTAATAAAAACTTTCAAGGACTAGCAATTTGCATTACATTGTTAAATGAACTGTATAGGTACAATACCTTGAATAATATTGGAAATATATGTACAGTATTTTTTTAACAAAATCAATCTCAAATTTGTATCATATACATAATTTATATATAATATACAAAAATCCAATCCAATGTAAAATATTTAAAACTAGTATTTGTCTTTTAAAAGTAGATTAAATAATCTACCCTTTTAGCCTATCATTTCTTTATGTCTTTTTTTCAGAGTAGATTCAATTCAATAATATCTCTTATCTGCATCTTCTTTTTTTCTTTTTTTCAAAATAAGAACCCTGAATCTAATCTCCTTTGTAATCAAACACCCTAAACCTAAACAATGACAATTATCCATAACCCATTGAACAAAAAAAAAAAAAAAAAAAAAAACCCACCCACTTTACCTCTTGGGAATGTGGGTGTCAAGGCTTAAAATTACTTCCTGCTGTTTGGGGGCAAAGGCATCATTAGGGGATCCTGAAAAGAAAATTTTGAGTTAATTGTCAAGTTCTAGGAGATGTAGATGTATCATTTGTTTTCCAGTCTCTGCATAATTCCAAAGTGCAGGGCTTGTCTAATTCCTTGCTTGAGTAGTCTGTGAGGCTGGATCATCTCAGCTAGCCATCTTGAAATTTTCCTGAGCAGTTTGTAGTTCAAAGCCTCTCTTTGGGTGGTGTTTGTCAGCTTAGTGGTATTATCATCATCCTGATGGAATCCTCATTGTGGGGCCCCATAATTTTTTTGGAGACTTCAGAGTCACAATTATATGCACTCATGGTTCCCTACAGAAAACTGATAGAGACTCAAACCTGAAATCATATACAGGAAACTAGATGAAGCCTTCTTTCTAGAATTAGTTAGTACTCAATACAACCATTAATGTCATGACAAAAATTTAATATATATATTAATATTATTAATTTTGATATAAAATTCATACCTTAAGAAAAGTTTTAAAGAGTAAAAATCAAAGAATTATGAGATTACCTTGATTTTGTTTTTTCTTCTGTCCCATATCAGGTGGGTCTTCTGACATGATACACAGATTTTTGCATTTTCTTTTAACAAGCATGCTTGGGTTTAGAGGAGAGAGCCACACTCCAACTCCAAAGCCAGATTTATTTTTTAATTGAACTGAGACTACATAAAGACCATTTGCATTGTGTGTCTGCAGAGAACAGCAGAAACAAATATTTAGGATGACTTATGAAAATTTACATGTAATATAACAATAGGCCAATTTACTCTTTTTCTGGGGACATTTATTTTATAGATAATTTGTCCTTTTTCTTCAGATGTCTCATTTGTCCAGTGTTCTTCAGATTCATTTGCTTTCATTCTCCTGAAAGACAAAAACAAAACCCCTTCCCCAACCCTAACTTTGGGGAGGTTCCCTTTTGGCAAGTTATATCTAATTAAATGAAAAGCATTTGTGAGTTGTATAAGTTAATTTAAATTGAATGGTAATGCTGGTTGATGAACTATCACCTCTTCTAATTAGGAAGTCTCTCTTGTTCAAATTGAACTTTTATGAATTTTGATGGTCTCCATAGCTTTTCTTCTCCTGTAGAAACAAAAACAAAACCTCATCCCCAGTGTAACACATATCCTGTTTTCCATTCTGAGGTCAGTGCTTCTTTAAAGTATATATAATTCTGTAGTTTTTTTCTATTATCCAATGTCTCTCTGAGTCATTGTTTCTTTCTCATTAGCACTGAGAAAATGCAAAGTTAATAGAGCATTATGTAATCTATTTCTGGGTTTTTTTTTTTAACCCCTTTCTGGTTATTTAGCCTATCCTTTAGAGTTTGATTTGATCTTTCTATGACTGCTTGGCCTGTAAGATTGTGTGGTATACTTGTAATATGCTTTTTTTTTTTTTTTTGGTTTTTCGAGACAGGGTTTCTCTGTGTAGTTTTGCGCCTTTCCTGGAACTCACTGGGTAGCCCAGGCTGGCCTCGAACTTACAGAGATCCGCCTGGCTCTGCCTCCCGAGTGCTGGGATTAAAGGCGTGCGCCACCACCGCCCGGCGTAATATGCTTTATATGGTAATAAACAAAAAACGGTTTCATTATACCAGAGACATATGATGGAGCATTGTCAGTTTTAATTTGTGCAGGTATACCCATGATGGCCATAACTTCTAGGAAATTCCTGATCAGCCTTCTTGGAACTCAGAGCAGTTGCCCATTGAAATTCTGAATAGGTATCAATGGTGTGGTGTACATATTTCAGTTTTCCAATTTCTACAAAATGAAACACATCCATCTGCCAGATTTCATTCTTCTGAGTACTCTTCAGGTTACATCCTGCTGGTAGTAGAGTTTGATTGTAAAAAGAACAAGTAAGATATTTCCTTATCATTTGCTTGGCTTATTGGCAGGTTATGGAAAAATCCTTTTTTAAACCCAAGAAATGATAGAGTTGGGTGGAGAGAGAAGGTTGCTCTCTTTTGGGGAACAATTTTTTTTTTTTTTTTTTTGGTTTTTCGAGACAGGGTTTCTCTGTGTAGCTTTGCGCCTTTCCTGGAACTCACTTGGTAGCCCAAGCTGGCCTCGAACTCACAGAGATCTGCCTGGCTCTGCCTCCCGAGTGCTGGGATTAAAGGCATGCGCCACCACCGCCTGGCTGGGGGGCAATTTTATAAGGGTAAGAACTAGTGGCTTGCTGCTCTGCTTCTCTGATCTCTTAGCTTTTATCTCAATATCTGGATCTGGGTTTTTTTTTTTTATTAATAAGACCTTTTAGCAATCTGTGTTACAGTCCCCCTTACAAGATCACAACATACTTCGCAGCCAAGTGTAGACTTTTCCAAACACCTGGTAACCATGCCCATGATCAAATAATTCCTTTATGTATCCCTCCTGGCTACAGCAAGATCAAATTCTCAGACCCTGAGTAAGTTCTCACTAGGAAACCTCTGTGGGTCTCCACAGCTCCCCTTTCTTAATATTTTAAAGGCCCCCCCCCAGAGTCCTCAGATAGACTGTGCCTGTCTTAGGACTTCTTCTTCTTCTTCTTCTTCTTCTTCTTCTTCTTCTTCTTCTCCTCCTTCTTCACTACTCAGCCTTACTCATCATTGAAATGCACTTTTACCAAGTATACTCTGTCTTAGGTTGACAGCTAGTAAGGAGGTCTTACCTATCTCTAACTACCAGCCTGTCAGGGGAAGGGACAAGCTTATGCAGTGCTGAATGAAGTCCCCACTAAGAGCTTGAAAGTAGCTGGAACAACCACAGCAATCCCTATAGTTGCCATACCTTCCAGTAAAGGAGTAGAGGATGACCAAGATGGAATGTCCTTTTTGAATGGGTCTAAGTTATCGTTATCTATAGAAGACTCAGTTGCACCAAGCCCTTTTTTAAATCAATAAACACTTGATGCAACTTCTTCAAGAAACTCGTGATGCAACCACATCAAACCTAAAGACTCCCTTAGCATCACCAAAGCACAGTTCATCAATATCAACAGATTAACATAATTTGAGCATGAATATTCCTATGTACAACTACAATTCTTACAAATTTACATCCAAAAGCAAACTCCTAATAGGACTATTTACACTTTACAGAAATTAGCAAACATACAAAAGCAATTTCTTAACAGAACTCTACAAAACATAGGGCACATTAACACAAGTTAACATCAGTTCACTCAAGGGACAAGAAAATATTTTTTTAAAAATTAAGTAGAATGAAGAATATTAACTTCTTCTTTGCTTTATAATTTTTTAGGCTTCATCTTGAACCTTGGTAGAAAAAAAACCTAAACTTCTCCACTTAAACAGTTCCATTTTTAACATAAAACAATTTGTGAGTTACCAAAGTTAATAAAGCATATATACATAAAATAGTTCAACTGATAGCCCAAGATTAGGGCCTTGCTCATCAGCTGCCCAGAAGTCTTTGTGTGACAATTCAAGTTGTAATAACTCTTAGGCAAACAGTTCCAAATATGAAGAGTCCCATTATCCAAATTTGTTGTAGCCGCCCTGAATGAAACACCTCAACTCAGTTCAAATAAGCATCTCTGAAGCCTCACTCTCAGCCACAGAGGCACTTTTAGTTATCTTACCCCCATGTGAAAACTGCTTCAGGGCAAAAGCTGGTAGCCAGCTGGGGCAGAGTTCTCTCAAAAGAGACCTTTTTACAGCCAGCAAACAGAAACTGCAAGGCTTTTGGCTCCTGACTCTTCCCGTTACTTTTACAGTCCCAGTCTGTCTGTGCCTCCTGCAACTGGCCCACCTGGCCCTAGGGCTCTCAATAACCTCACACCAGGCAGGCTTACAGGGCTGCCCCTGCTGCTACGAGCTATGACTCTTAAGCTTCAACCCTGGGTCCAGGAGGAAAACCAGCTATGGCCAGTTGCAACTTCTGCACCCTGGCTGTTACCTGCTTTGCTGGTGGTCTTCACATGTAGCACTCAGAGTCCGGGAAGCCTTTTTGGGCTGCCCTGCTTGCAGAGTCAATTTGCCCTCAGGGTAGTTCTATCTTACTCTGTTGCTGGGACCTCAGGATGGCCTGAGTTTCAGCATGTCCACTATTCAACCTGGAGCACTGCTGCTGCATGCTATTCTAGAGACTCAGAGCCTGTACATTTCATTGCAGGGAGGATTTCAAAACCTCTGCTGCTCTCTCCACACCAGGGCTCCGTACCACCCCATGCGTCCCATCAGCCCGCAGCTACCTAAGGGTCCCACACCACCTCTGCTGCAGTTCCACTCTTGGGGATGCTGCCTGGCCTCCACAGGGCTTCCCCTGCTCACCACTGCTCATGGTAATCAAGCCTACCTCGGTGTCCCCAAATGAACACATGCAGACTCAAAACCACCTGTTCCCTGGCCCTCCTGGTGTGTGCTCTGTGAGTGTCTTTCTCTGGAGCCTTTGTCTCTCACACAGCTGCCACAGCACCCTGCACTCTCGTTCTCCAGCCGCCATACAGCTCTTCTCTGGTAGCTGGGGTCCGAAGTCTCCTCTGTACTCTCCAAGCCACGTGCTGCCATTCACCTCGCCTGCAGAGTCTCTTCTGTGCTCGTCAAGGTTGAGTATAGCCTCCAGTCATATCTCTCTGGCTAGCTGACTGCATTCTCTGGCCGTGGCTCTTTCATGACAGAAAGCACATAGAACCCTTCTGCCTGCTCTAGGCATCTGCTGCTTGTTGGAGGCTTCTGGAGCCTGTGAAGACAATTGGGCTGCCAAGTTCACAATGTCTGCTCAGTCTTGGATGCTGCCCTGTGCGCCCCAGGTCCTGCTCCGGAAAACCTGCTCTTACCCTAAGTGACTTTCTTATTAAATCTTCACCGTATCCCTAGACCTAAAGCTTATTCTACCCTAACATACCTAAGCCTACACTGCTCAAACTAAACTTCATTTTTTACAACTTTAGAGAGAAAGAAACAGAGAAAAATAGACATAGAAAGAGAGATACTTGCTACAGCCTAAATTTTACTACTTGCTTCAGGTTAACTTTAGCCACTCTTTTTATATATATGTATACACACACACACACATACACACACACACACACACACACACACACACACACACACACACACAGAGTTCTACTTCCAAAGAATAGAATACTACCGCACAACCTTAATTCATAACTGGACATGTTCTCCTGCTTCTGTGGTGCCCCTCCCTCTCTTTTCCTTTGCACCTAAGTCCCATGTTCCAGTGCCATCTTTGGGAGGCCAGCTCCCACCTTTTGAAGGATTCCTCTGAGAGAGGGATAAGGAAATATTAGATAAAAAGGGAAACCTAGCTGACCAGAAGAAAGACAAACACATAGGATAGCTTCGGGAGGTGCTGGATCAATACCCAACAGCCCCCTCTGTTTATTCAAAAGGGCTTTTTATAACAATGTCAAGGGGTGAGGCAAAAGACCTCTCCCTTCCAATATCAAAGCACACTGCATAGCCAAGTGTAGACCCTTCCAAATACCTGGTAACCATGTCCATGGTCAAATCATCCATTTATACAATTCTTCTAGGTAAAGCAAGCTGAAATTCTTGAACTCTGAGTAAGTTCTCACTATGAAACCTCTGTGGATCTCCATACTCTGCAAACTCACCCTTGGCTAAAAGGAACCTAATTGTCATCTAGGAAGCCTGGAGAATCTTGCTTCACACCTTAGTGTGAATTTCATTAAGTAGTAAATGAAAGCTATGTTTACAAATGCCCTCGAATGTGGGTGGGAAGCCATCCACTATCCCACACACTCTACACCACTGAATCAAGGAACCACATGCTGTGTACACCATCACTACATAGAGAGACAGTGCTGAGGATTTTGGAATTTCTGCCTTGCCCCTCAAAGTTATGTGCTTATCAAATATAAACAGGCCAATTTCTTCTTAGATGCTGTTTAAAATGTAGATTTAGACTTACATTTGAAAGAGTTATATTATGAATCTATGCAATTCTGTTCACAAATATGTCTACAAATGTCAAGATTTTTTTAAATAGAGAATTTCATACATGAATATATTGTATTTTCATCCTTTCCATCCTTACCCCAATTCATCACCTGTCCCCTAACAAACCTCTCCCTCTTTTTCCCCTCTTGAATTCATGACATATATTCTAATGAGTCCAATGTTAATGTTGTCTTTATTTGCACAGGTTTATGACCAACTCCTTAGGATTGCAGTCTCATTGCTGAAAAAGAAAACCTGGATCCTCCATTCCTCAATAGCTACTGTTTGCCAGTAGCTCTTCATCTAGTACTGGAGCCTGTGACATTTCCTTCCATCCATGTTGACCTGTCAACTGATGTTATCTTTGCAAATCTTATGCAGGCAACCACATTGTTGAGAATTCATGGGAGCAGCATCCTTGTCCTGTCCAAAAGATCCTATCCTACAGTAGTCATTGTGGTCCTCAGGTCCTTTCTACCTCCTTCATGATGTTCTCTCAGTCTTGTGTACAGGAATTGTATTATAGATATCCCATTTGGGGCTAGAAACCCCACAGTCACTCATTATCTACCTTTTGACTGCTGTGGATCTTTCTTATAGACTCCATCTGCTTCCAAAAGAACCCCT